>NC_141694.1:978908205-979335705 GCF_964263255.1 Lissotriton vulgaris
CTTCACTTGCTCTGTTTTGGGGTTAAAACCGCGCCGGGACACTCCTTGGAGTAACCGTGTGTTTAACAAATACCCCTATAACATAACATAACATCTGTTTACCCTTTATAAAAATCAAGGTTGTTTGTACTGCTTATATTAAATTTGCTAACAGTGGACTTTTCCATCTGCAGATTATACTGAATGTCCAGCAGTGGCAATGTTTCACAACAGAATGTCTCTGCATTGCCGAGACTGAAGAAAAAATACAAAAAGGCAGTCTTCTCGCATACAGCATCATTTGACCAATTTATATGGTAAGTAAATCTCACAATCATTCCTTTAGGCATTAAAAAGACTTTCACAGTATCTGAATGTCCTCACTACCTTCCAGTGGTGGCCTGTACTTGTATATAATTTCTATCAAGATGGAAGTAATGGGGATCACATTGTGTTGGTCATGATAGTTAATAAAAGAATGACTGCTTCCAAGGCTACTGAAGCCTGATTTAGATCCCGGTGCTAGCAATGTTCCATTCAAGGAAATTGCTGCCTTTGCGGTTGAAATTCACTATCTCACTTTAGAGCGATGGTGTTACATTCTCATGGAAGGAAGCTTGTTTAACATCTTCCCCTGCACTCTGTATGTTGGACTCCGATACTTAAGATGGATTGTTGGTAAGGATAACGTCTGTTTTTGTATCTCCATCCCACTTTCAAAAAGGCCCCAGTGCTTTGAGTCTTTCAGAGTCATTTACCATTCCCACTCCTGCTTGCCTTGCAGTCATGAATACAGATAGTAACCTACTGCATAACTTCTGATATCTCATCCTCCTGTGTGGTCAGCTTCCACAAGGACAATTGGACCGGAGGCGCTCTGACATCATAAACTTAAAGCAAGATTTTGTCTGACATGAGGGTCAATCTGTTGCCTAGCATGCTGACATCATAAAGCTAAAGCAAGATGTTGTCTGACATGAGGGTCAATCTGTTGCCTAGCATGCTGACATCATAAAGCTAAAGCAAGATGTTGTCTGACGTGAGGGCCACTCTGTTACCTAGCAAGCAGCAGGATACATTGATCTTGGTAATAAAATGAGTAGCAGGGTAGACAGGATGCCCAAATGAAAACCAAGATGGTAAAATTAAAGAAATTAGGGCATTTCTTGAGTGTTCTAAATTTGTATGAAGGTATGTTTGAGCATAAGAGTCTCAACTTCACTATTGCTGAATTGGTAGTAATTGCATAAAATGATGGTGAACATGCTATTCATAGCTTTTATTATACCCTTTAACTGTAGCATAACCCTTCCTCGCTCAACTTATCAGCTGGCTTAAGGGCTACTGATGTACCATATCCTAAAAACAAATTAAGTGAGATGGGAACGCTGCTGCTTGGCTGGTAAAAAGATCTCTTTCTCTATGTCCTAATGTACATGCTACAGTTGTTAAGAGAGTGTTCACAAATGAGGTATGGGATTCAGAGAAGTATGGTAGGTTAAAAACACAAATTGAGATTTTCTAACGTACTGTTGATTTTCACAGTAATGCCGACTCCATAGAATTGATCTTTTTACCCTTTATAAAAATCAAAATGTTTTGTACTGCTTATTGTAAATGTGCTAACAATGGACTTTTCCATCAGCAGATTATATTGAATGACCAGCAGTGGCAGAGTTTCACAACAGAATGTCTCTGTACTGCCGAGATTGAAGAAAAAAAATGCAGTCTTTCTGCATACGGTACAACAGGGGGTGGTGATGGACGGAGCATCTGAATCAATCAAACACTCACACCCAGTCAAAAGAACCGGGTTAAATCCATCACCGTTCTTTAGCCCACTCTGCCACCCCAGTTCAGACACGGATCTGGGTTTAATCAGAAACCGGTCCTCGGAAGCTTGCTTCGGTCCAGGGTTGACATGGCTTGGCAGTTCGGGCTGGACTGTTCCCATGAGGCACAGGGTCAGACTGATTTGTGTATAGCCATGTCTGAACTGGGGTGGCAGAGTAGGCTAAAGAACGGTGATGGATTTAACCCAGATCTTTTGACTGGGTGTGAGTGTTTGATTGATTCTGATGCTCCGTCCATCACCACCCCCTTTTGTACCACTTTTGGCCGCCATAAGTGTGGCAGGGTATGCTCAGACGTGAGTCTCTTGCTCACTTTGCCACTGGATTCAAGCAAGCCGGGCTGAAGACGGCTGGAATGCCAGAAACAGGTCCTCGGAAGCTTGTTTCCGGTCCAGGGAAGACATGGCTTGGCAGTTCGGGCTGGACTGTTCCCATGAGGCACAGGGTTAGACTGATTTGCATATAGCCATGTCTGAACTGGGGTGGCAGAGTGGGCTAAAGAACGGTGATGGATTTAACCCAGATCTTTTGACTGGGTGTGAGTGTTTGATTGATTCAGATGCTCCGTCCATCACCACTCCCTTTTGTACCGCTTTTGGCCGCCATAAGTGTGGCAGGGTAGGCACAGGTGGGCGGTCTGCCTCCCAAATAATTTGGAACCATAGGGGGTTATGATCGGAATGAGTTCTTCGCAGGTACTCTGATTTGGCAAGGAGCGGGAGCAGTGACTGGGTACCAATTATCCGGTCTATCCGGACATGCAGGTAGTGAACTGATGAGTAATAGGTGTATATTCTCTCTGCGGGATGCTGCGCGCACCATAAGTCATATACCTCCCAGTGTGAGAGCCAGTCCCAGAACGCTTGCGCATTAGACGTCACTGCTGCAGCTCGAAGGGGAGGGAAAGATCGGTCTAGGCGTATGTCCAGCACCATATTGAAGTCCCTGCCAAGCTACCAGGGGAGAATGATGAGTTGTCCCCGAGCACAAGCAGACAATTTTCAGTAATTTCTTAAGAGAAAAGATAAACCAAATCAAATTCTTTCTTTTTCAAAGTCCATTAAATCAGTTCTTTTTATATTCGTTTTTCTTTTCTCTTCATGCATCAAATGATCTTCATCATGATCTCAATCTTCATAATCCATGGAATTCATACAAAGTGTAGCCAATAGAACAAAAACCAAATGCCAACACGTCACGGGACACAGTCACGCAATGAATTCTTCAGGGTATAAAGATATTTCTCTTCAAATGCACGAAAGCCGATTCCAAAGGTCAAATATTTCTCATATAATAAAAACTCTATCTGTTTTCACAGTTCAAAGAAGTTCAAGCAGAATAATATAATCATTAGATCTGGGAGAGTACTCCCTACGACATCAGGTGGGTTCCAAATACGTAAGTCCCTGCCAAGGTACCAGGGGAGGCCAACATATGAGTGAAGGACCTGGTTCAAGCTCGCCAGGAAGGAGGGCTGGTCCATGTTCGGGGCGTAAAGGGATCCTAACAGTACTTCCTGACCATTCAGCCGCCCCCGCACTAGGGAGTACCTCCCCTCCTGGTCCACCTTGACGTCTTCAGAAATAAAGGGGACACTCGCCCTCACCCAGATCAGCTTGCCGCAGAAAAGGTTGTGCAATAAATTTGCCCCCTCCTACGTCTGCGGAGCCTGTCGAGTTCTAACTGAGTCATGTGTGTCTCCTGGAGGAGGGCAATCCCCATCCCATCTCGCTGCAGATAGTAGAAGACAGAATAGCGGCGTGACTGGGTGTGCATACCACGGATGTTCCAGGTCATTATATTAGTGTGTGTCATGTGTCTGGACATATCGTGCCCTTATAGGGCCGGGGGAGCACCTCGAAGGGGGGCCTATGGGCACCATCAGGGAAGGGGGTATCAATGTGCCGCAACTGAAACATGAGAACCATAACAAACAGTGTAACTAAATGGGCGAGTCCCCAACAGGACATATGTCCAAACCTCAAGAAGATCCACCACTTAAAAAATGGTGTTTGTCCAGCACAGTGGCTGTCCGGGTGAGTGTGTTGCCAACAACCAAGCTGCATTACGCCCCTGTCTCAGACCTCCCAGGCATTCGAGAGGTGCATGGGGAAGTTTTGGAAGGTTAAACGCGCAGAGCCGGCGCGGACCACCGGTAGAGGAGCCCATGAATGTAGTGATTGCTCAGCGCTGTTCAACTGCGGGCCTACAAGGACACCTGCATACACTGAGCTATACATCATCGCAAGGCAGCGCAAACACACTTGGCAGAGAACACATTGCAGCAGCACGCACAACAATATCTCTAAAAGGATATAGAAGATAGAATATTCAGAGACAGGAGTTCCTGCATGGCTGCCATAGTCCATTGTCACACAATCTGGTCAGACGTTTGGGGTGTCACCACAGGCATTTTCATGTCTTCAGAAAGCACTGTAGATGGGGATGACGAGCCACTCCTTTCCAGGTCACTGTGTGGCTGGGCGTCCGAGAGGGCAACATTGTTTACCGCTCCTAGGGTTGCAACCGCTTCAATTACTTCCTGTCGTTCCAGTTGCATCTTCGCCGGGCTGGGTGCGACCTGGCCAAGGCCATGCCCTGGCAGGCCCCTCTTCTTCTGCGCCTCCTCGATCGCTGCTCCTGATACCCACTCTCCTCCGGGCCTGCGGGTCTTGTGCCTTTCCATTGTCCTGTCTCTTCCAGCCAGTCCCACATGTCCGATGGGGCATCGAAGAAGCGGGCACCCTCCTTCGAGACCACTCGGAGGTGAGATGGAAACAGTAAAGAGTAGGGTAGCTCTATTTCCCTCAGTTGTCTCTTCACGTCCATGTATGTGCTTCTCCTCCTCTGCAGTCTGCACTGCTGCTGTGTAATCTGGAAAGTAAAGACAAAAACCTCTCCTCGGTATACACTTATAATATGGGTAATACATCCACAATAATTTAAATCAACATCGTCCCAGACAAGAGAGTTATTTTAGCAAAAACATATGCTTATTTATTCATTATTTTCTCTTAGGATTTATCATATACAAATGTATCAAGCAATCTACATAATTCATATATACAATATATAAAGTTCTATACAACACTATGTACAACAAGCCCCACGCACACAATAGACAAACCAATTGCCATCAAATATTCTCCATACAGATCAATCAAGCAATCTTCAGCCACCATACAATAGGGAAAAACAATCCAAGAAAACAATCAAATATATAACCACACAAAGAAAGACAAGGCGCCGATGCGCGTTTCGGAAAGGACCATGCGTCCACAGTTCCTTCGTCAGGGCGCAAAATGATCTATTTTGCTTTTTCCTAGCAGAATCCAATTTGTATAATAGGCGTGTGATGCTTCTTCTTTTTAAAATAATTCAATTAGTCCATCAATACATCATATTTATATACAACGGGGCTTTATTTTGAAATGTCATAAAGATCTGTATGGGACAATGGAACAATAAAGGCAGGATTATAATAACAATACAAATGAAGCAATAGCTTAATCTATACGTTAAAAGGTTGCTAGAAAGGACCATCACCAATATCAAAAGAATAGAAAATGATTTAGGAGAATATCTGCGCCATTGCAGACATAAAAAATCTAAGGGGTAAGGAAAAGGAATACCCGTGTAAATATAATATGGATAAACCAAGCGACATATCCACATTGTATCAAGCGAGAAGGGAGATGTGCAAAAAATAGAGCAGTAAGCTCCAACCACCAATTTTCCAAGTATATCAGGAAAAAGAATAATAAATGTTACATAAAAACGACTCACATTCTTTGAAACTCATAACCAAAGAATGAGTATAAAGAGCATATACTGGAGTCTGAATTTGAATTTGTTTATTGCACAGTTAATAAAAACTCACAATTTTACACAAAGATTAAAATAAATTTAAAAGTCTTTTGACTAGGTAAAACTTTTCCTAGCGAAAAGGATGTTTTACCTAGTCAAAAGACTTTTAAATTTATTTTAATCTTTGTGTAAAATTGTGAGTTTTTATTAACTGTGCAATAAACAAATTCAAATTCATATACTGGAGTCGTCAACCATACACCCTCTTAAACTAGTCACACATTCCATGGAATTTCTAACATATCATAAAAGTTCTTGATATTTCCAGGATAAATAGCACGATGGTGTCAAATTCCAGGCTATATACAAGGCCTGGACAGCACGATATTCCCCACACAGATCTTGAAAGGAAAACGATGTCCAGACAAGGAGTAGATGTTACCCTGTGGACGCTGTCAGGATTAAACAACAAAAAAACATAGAAAGTTACAAGGGGGCCCTCCGACGTAGAAAGAGCGTGAGGGACAATAAGAACAAGGGAGCTAATAATAGCATACCTCTTAATTAGATTTAGCTCGTGGTACAGGTACAGAAAATGCACGTTAATGTGGTTACCAGCTCCTAAACTTATTCCTGCATACACAAATGGCGGAGACACTACTCCATACAAAAAAAATTCTAAAGGAAAAAGATAAAGATAAAAAAAGGGCAATAACTCTCTTGCGCGCCCAAGTAGCACATAAAGTCCTGTTAGGCCAATAGCACATAGAGTAGCGTCTCTAGGGTATCACACAAGCGAAATCCACTAGATGAATAAGTGGCATGCTCTGCATTAGATCTAAGCGGCGATAGCGAAGTCCTTACCTGAAGTAATTTTGAAGAATCTCCAAACGAACGCGGCAAACACTCGCGTGGTGGACAAATGTCCATACCTTTACTCGACTGAGCAGTCCGTTTAAATGCACGCTGTTGGGCCAAAATTTGCGGTAATCTGGAAAGCACATCACTCGCCTGTTCCCCACTTTGAGATCGCCCGGCTTCCTTGTTTCACGAAGCACCACGTCCTGATTGCGGTAATTTAGAAGTTTGAAGAGGAACGGACGAGGCCGGGCTCCAGGCCGGGGTGTCTGCGCTGGCACTCTGTGCGCTGTTTCTACCACAAAATGTGGGGACAGCGTCCCCTGGGGTAAGAGTTCCCGCAACCAGTTCTCAGCGTACTGCTCCGGGTCCTTCCCTTCTTCTCCCTCCGGAAGCCCGACATTTTGTTGGCACTCAACTGGACTTTTTAAGGCACGCTGTCCTTGACCCATCCTGCACGGGCATAGTCATCTCTAGCTCACCTACAATTCTTTTTTCACTCTGCGAGTGCGTACAGCGTTTCAATCTCAAAGTTATGAAAACTTCCATTTTGTTCTAGGCCTCATAGGCCAGAACGGGAACTATTATATAAACAATCACAATCAAACATTAAATATTGAATTATAACCCTTCTGTTTGCCTCCCCCTTACTAAGGTATCCCTGTTAGTTATTACCTAGCAAATAAAGCAACACATATGTGTGATTTGCTCACCTGTCTTCATGTTTTTGCCAAAAATAAAGAAACAGAAAGCACATTCATGCCGCTTTTGGTTAGTTTATAGCTGCTGCATTCATTTTGGACATCACAACATCACTTGGTTATTTGATTATAGTTGCAATACCAGCAAATTAGTTTCCCACATGTATTTATGTGTGCATTCTACTCTATGTTGATTATTTTTCAAAACCACACGATTAGTCCACGTTACTGTTATGAGAAAGTGACTTCATGAGGAGTATACAATATTTTGTTCCACACCTCGCTCCATCACTTGCGATGTTCGATTCAAGGAAATTGCTGCCTTTGCGTATGTAATGCACTATCTCACTATAGAATGATAGTGTTACATTCTCACGGAAGGAAGCTCATTCAACATCTTCCCCTACACACTCTATGTTGGACTCTGGTACTTAAGATGGATTGTTGGTAAGGATAACCTCTGTTTTTGTATCTCCATCCCACTTTCAAAAAGGCCCCGTTGCGTTGAGTGGTTCAGATTCCTTTACCATTCCCCCTCCTGCTTGCCTTGCAGTCATGAATACAGATAGTAACCTATTGCATAACATCTGATGTCTCATCCACCTGTGTGGTCAGGTTCCACATGGACAATTGGACCAGAGGTGCTATGACCTCATAAAGCTAAAGCAAGATGTTGTCTGATGGTAGGGCCACTCTATTGCCTAGCAAGCAGCAGGATACATTTATCTTGGTAATGAAATGAGTAGCAGGGTAGACAGGATTCCCAAATGAAAACTAAGATAGTAAGAATAAAGAAATTTGGGCATATTTTGAGATTTCTAAATTTGTATGAACGTAATTTTGAGCATAAGAGTCTCAACTTCACTATTGCTGAACTGGTAGGAATTGCCTAAAATAATGACTGAACATTCTATTCATAGCTTTTATCATTCCCATTAACTGTAGCATCACTTTTCCTCGCTCAAATTATCAGCTGGCTTAGTTGCTACTGTTGTACCATATCCTAAAACACATCTAGTGAGATGGGTACGCTGCCACTTGGCTGGCAAAAAGATCTCTTTATCTATGTTATGTTATTTTATTTTTATATAGCGCAAATCACCACTGGTCTCTAACCACTTCTAGAGAAAGAGCAGGTCGCTGCGAAGGCGGAGCTTATACAGATGTCAATGTCTCTCTAAACAGGTAGGACTTTAAAAGCTTTCTAAAGGAGAGAAGAGCCGATTCCTTATGCAGGTTCTCCGGGAGGTCATTCCAGATCTGTGAAGGAGGACCGAGAATACTCTGCCACCTTTAGTCTTAAGTTTGTACCTGGAAGAGGCTAGCCTGCAGGCCTCGAAAGGACGTAGAGCCCGGCCAGTAATGTACTTTTGCACTCAGTCTTTTATGTATTTCGGTGCATCCCCATAAATGGCCTTGTGGGCTATACAAAGGCTCTTAAAGTGCGCACACTGTTCAATGGGCATCCAGTGCAATTTATGTAGTATAGGGGTGGCTCGTGTTCTCCTAGGGAGACTAAAAATGAGTTTGGCCGCATCGTTTTGTACAACTTGCAATCTCCTCAGGACCTTCTGGGGGATGCCCAGATAGAGGGCATTCCTGTAGTCCAGCTGAGAAATGACAGTGGCGGAAACAATTGATTGTAATGCAGAAGTAGAGAGGAGAGGAACAAGTCTTCGTAGTTGCCTAAGTAAGCCCGTGCAGATGCCTACCACCGAAGTAACCTGGCAGGACATAGATCCGAGTCAAGTCAAGTGTAACTTTATTTGGTTAGATTAAAACCATCAAAGTGCATGCAATCAATTCATAAATACATTTGTTATTATTCTTATTTCATAGTATTGCACAATTATATAAAACCCATCAGGTACGAAGTAGTCTTATCCAACATACTAAGTCCTAGGTTTATGAATACAAATAATAATAGTAGAATTCCAACAAAAAATCATAAATGAATTCATTTAAGACCTAGTCCCATTCATGCAATCATCAGCCTGTTCCTGCACCTAATGGCACCTATAAAATAGCTGGTAACCCCAAAACACACCACAGGCGATGCCAACATTTGTAAATAGGCTAACACTGGTCTAACGTTTTCAAAGTTTTGACCTTTTAGGAGGGGGATAATACATTTCCTGCACAACGAGTCATAAAACTCACAGAAAAATACCATGTGAAGAAGATTTTGATCTGAGAAGTTGTCACAGGGGCAGGGTCTTAAGGAACCTTCTTTAAAAAAAAAACTTTCGGAAAGGCCAATAGCCAGGGGACCATGTTATGCTTAAATCAAACTGAGACAAACAGGTGATAGGACCTATTTATATATGTTAGATATGGTTGCATCTGACTATTTGTGCTCAGTGTGACAAAACTCCTCACTTTAGGTTTCACTAATTCCCTTTCCACCCTACACAGCATGGATCTATTAAAAAAACTGCTGCTTCAAGTCTTTAATCGCCGGTTTGGCCATAGCTCTTGGATTTAAAAATAATTCAGGACAGCCAAGGATGGCCATTTGAGACTTGATATAGCGATTCCAAGGTATATCTAAACCCTTGTCTAGCGTAATGCAGTCTTGTATAATCTGCTGATTTTGGTTAGGTGCGGTTGGGCCCAGATTCTTAGCCAGCACATTATGGGAGCAACCGCAATCTGTTCTGAGATCTATCCAGCTCCAAGATACTCATGAATATTAAAAACTGGGGTAGAGACAGGGAGTGACAGTAGTTTACAAAAAAAAACGGTTTCTACCGCCTGTATATCGCCTGTCTCTAAATAACCCCATAAGTCACTCCCATAAGTCGCCATTGGAACGCACTTAGCAACATACATTTTTAAAAGAGCCAATTCTTTTTGTGAATTCCATGATGGCTTCCGTGGCTCGGGCTAAGATGTTCCTTTTGTGCGTACGCTGAGTAACCCAAGAGCGTTGGTCGTCAAAAAGGACCCCCAAATAAGGGAAGGCAGTCACCTTTGTTAGTTCCGAGTTCTTACAATAGAACTTAGCCTTCCTTGCTCTAAAAGAGCCGATGGACATAGAATGGGACTTCTTAAAATTCGTAACCAAATTTAGAGAGTCCATAAAATCAATAAAACAATTTAAAAGGATTTGAAGCCCTCTTGAGGTCCTTGCCAGCAGAACCACATCGTCTGCATAAAGCAGAGCAGGGATCAATATTGAACCAACCCTTGGGATGTCTTTACAACTGGAAATTAAAGCGGCCCCTATATTGTTAATGTAGAGGGTGAACAACAGGGGTGCCAAAATGCACCCCTGTCTCACCCCTCTTTTAACGGGCCAAGGATCTGTGAGCCTACCATCTTTGTTATAGCGCACAGAAGCTATGGTGTTCTCATGCATGGCTGCCAAGAAGGAGACCAAAACTGCATCTAGACCCATTCCATGGAGCATCGCCCATAACTTTGATAGATTTACAAGATCAAAGGCAGAGGATAAATCCATAAATACCAGATGCAGGTCCCCCCGCTTAGCGACCATGTACTTTCCAATTATTAGGTGGAGATTGAGACATTGACCCACGGTGCCTTTGCCCTGCCGAAAACCATATTGGAGAACTGAGATGATATTATTTTGATCCAGCCAATCAATTAGTCGGGCAAGGACAACTTTCCCCATGATTTTGGCTGCGGAGTCCAAGAGAGATATTGGCCTATAACTGGGTGAGTCATCTCTGGCTCCTTTTTTAAAAATCGGAATAATAACTGCTTTAGCCCAAGACAGGGGAAAGCCAACATGGGCAGCTGCGTTAAAAACCTTGGTTAAGATTTTAGACGATAAAATAGGATCCGCTCTATAAAGGTCTGCTGGGACACCGTCAGGGCACCCGGCGCTTTTCCACCTGCTGTTGACCTAATTGCCTCTATTACTTTGTCTTCAGTAAAATACAAAGGGGACGAGACAGACCCACTGTCCACTGTCCATCCTGGGGAGCCTTGCCTAACGTAGGTATAAACACTCTCAAAATGTTGTACCCATTTTTCGGGAGCGATGTGACAGTCAGAGACAAGATTGGAAGATTCGTCAAAGATAGGGCTGTTCACCACGGTCCAGAACCTGGAGCTGTTTGATAGGACACTAGCTTGGCTAAGCTCCTCCCAGACCATCTCTCTTAGTTGTTTCTTCCTGCTCCCTACAACAATTTTGTATGCCCTCCTTGCCTCCTTAACCCTGTCTGTATCTCTTGGTTTCCCCTTGTACAGACACAACAGTGGTCCCTAGCAAGGAGACACAATAATAATCAACATAAATATAGACCCAGTCAGTTCTATATTGTAGAAGACATGCCCAGCCGGACAGAGGTCTTCAAGTTTTATATTTCAATAAACGTTTAGTTGTAGTAAATCATTGTACTGGTATATGGTACCATATACCAGTACAATGATTTACTACACGAAAGTATGTAATGGTACCTACTGGAATCTCTCTGTTTAATTTTGAAACTTTACAGAGACTTTTTTGATCTTGCCTTGTAAGCCCTTCTGTGTATGTTGTCTGTGTCTATGCACTGTCGTGGGTTGGTACAGGCTTGTGCCCCACTAAAGTGAATTGTTGAAGGTGTATTATTGTTTCGCAAAACGTTTATTGAAATATAAAACTTGAAGACCTCTGTCCGGCTGGGCATGTCTTCTACAATATAGAACTGACTGGGTCTATATTTATGTTGATTATTATTGTGTCTCCTTGCTAGGGACCACTGTTGTGTCTGTACGATAAGCTCCCCGAGGTCCCTCGCTGATACTAATTGGGGTCCCCTTGTTGTTTTAAATTGGTTTCCCCTTGAGCACATCCATGAGAGCTTTATGAGCTCTTGTGCAGTTAACATCAAACCATTTTTTACTTTTTAAGGACCTAGTTTTATAGGGAATTGTCAGGTTGGCCGACACTTGTTTAGTAATACTGTCAAAAGCATCCAGGACAATTACGGGGTCAGCCTCCTGGTCTGCACAGATGCTGAACTCCTCTGAGCAAACACCGGTTAAGGTTTCAATGAAGCTATCTAGGGTGATTGAATCCCATCTTAGCTGGCGTGCTTGATCTTTTGGCACTATGTCACCATTACTTGTGTGAGCCAGGTGGCTAACTTTACCCATAGCCTGGATGTTGAGGTTCAGTGGGTTGTGATCACTTAGGCAATTGTCCATTACCTCAAATATGCCTAAAAGGTCCCTCATAGAACCGGAGACTAGAATATAGTCAATAGTGCTATGATGGCAGTGGTCAATATATGTGGGTATTGGAGTTGACGAATACCCCTGAGTTGGGCAGATCAAATTATGGTCAGATAAAAGACTCTCTAGGAAAATTCCAGAGGCGGAATGTTCAAAGTGCGTTATCCCTTGCAGGGAATATTCCTCATCTAATTTTAAAAGACAATCAATTGGACAGACATGAATATTAAAATCACCTAGTACTAGTGTGTGCTAATGCGTGTCAGCTGTGGACTCGTAATCAATCAAACACGTGGAGAGAGACCTTAGATGCTCTAGGTCATTATCCCTCGTGAAAGAATTATAAAAATTAATCACTAACAGAGTTGGTAGATTCTTGGCTGTTAGTTCAACTGCTAAAATATTTGAAGAATATGAATCCATTAACTTGACTTTATATGTTAATTTCAAGTTTACTAAGAGCAACAGCCCCCCACTGGCTCGCCCCATACTGGACGGTATAGTGTGCTTACAAAATGTTGAAAAACCATCCAAAAAATAAGAATCTTGCACATCCCATGTTTCCTGAAGGGCTACTATATCTGCACCAGCAAGAAATTGCTCCCAATTACTGTCTCCCCTTTTGGACGTAAGACCGGCTATGTTCCAAGATAAGATTTTTAAAGTATCCTCCCTGGAGGCGCAACCAGTCACGCTGGAATTAGGATATGAATATAAATTGGGGCCAGATGTTCCCACTGGCGGGGTCATGAGTGGAATGGTAGGCGCAACAGAAAGGGGGTGAACCTCTACCACTGCCCTATCATTTGGAACGTTCACCGGGGCTATATTAATGACATTCAGTCAGTCTTGATTATCAAGCCCGGATAGCACCTCAAACCTATTTATATTCGGTGTAAAGCGGGGTATCTCATTTAGGTTTCTCTTCAGGGGTTTATAAAAATAGCACAATGGCAGTGCCCAAATAGAGGTAGAAGATAGTGGGCAATGATCCTCGGCCTTTAGAATCATTTAAGCAACCAATTGAGTCCGAAAATTGACAACGACGCAGTCCCCCCACTATGGTCTTAGGAGACTGACCCACCCACGCTACTCTACGAACCATAATAATATCATTGAACATAGCTGCTCTAAACCCTTTGTGTCTAGTCAGCCAATCGGCTGTTTTATTCCTCAGCTGTCCCCAGGATTCAGTTTGGTCGGATCTTAGCGCAGGAACACCGGCCAAGACCACGACCAGAGGACAATCCGCCAGAGGGAGATCTAAAATATCCCGAGCAGGCTTAGTGGGCACATGGGGTAACGATCTAAGGCCATCCCTATGTGGTGTTTGTACAGCCCTGGCTTCACTATGGGTGGGCTCCTGGGGGAGCAGAGTTTTGCAACCTAATTGCACCCCTTTTAGCCCACTCATCCCTTGGGAGCTTGTTCTCAATTGCGAAGTGCCAGATAGACGCTGCTGGACCTGCGATTGGTCAGTACGCACATGAGAAACATAATTTTCTGTCACTTCGTGGGCCCGTTCCCTGATTCGTCCCCCAGGCCTTAGTATAGAGGATGCTTCTGGGCTCCACCCCCCCTACATGACAATTATTGGTCCTGACCACCTCTGGATTCACAGTCGGGTAAGTGCCATGTGTCAGGAGAAATAATTTTTCCTCAATTGCTCCAATCTATTCAAGAAAGGCGCTAGAAGCCCCGTAATCAGAGACTCCATATGCTTCCAGTAATATAAGTTGCTTTCTTGTTCCCCTGCCATTAAATTATCCACATTATGAGTGACGGGGACACCATTCGCAGGTCACAAAGACAACTTTCCGCTATCCCCCGAAGATTGAGATTTAGGTTTGATTTCAGCACTAGCTCTGGGCCTCAAGGCAGTCCCACCCCTTGCACGCTTAGTAGACGGTTTCCCGGTTCCCCCCTCTTGGGTTCGATCTATCCCTGGATTAGAAGCACCTCCCGTGGCTTCATTATCACGAGTCGATCTTTTAGATCTGGTGACGCTATCACCTCTATCTACCCTTGGTGATTTTGATGGGGGTGGTTGCTGGGTGGTCAAAGCAACAGGGGAAACTGACACAGGAACCTGGGATGGCCCCAACGAGGCCCTCTGGTTGGTTACACCAGGGAAAAGAAATATAACCAGGTCACTAGAATCCCTCTGGGTTGGTGTTTCTGCTTCACCCACGTCAGTGCTCAATTCAGTGCGACAGGGCCAGCCAAGCCAGCGTCGGCGGGATCTGAACTGGAACAAATTATGGGGTGAGGAGCTGCCACTGGTGATTTTGCTTTAATGATGGCCCCCAAAGATGATCTTTTTTGCCCCATAAGCAGCCCCAGGGAGAGTTTTTTCTCTGTTAAGAGTATCTCATGCTGCAAAACAGATTCTGCCCTATTTAAAAAGGCATCTAGAGTGCCTACTATTCCACCCCCAACCCTCTGCCCAGTTATTTTGCGTTTGGTGGCCATTGAACATATAATCAAAGTCCACAAGAAAGAGAATAAAGTCAAATAAATGTCACTGACCAAGTCCTTTACAGTGCGCACAGTACGATGATCGGGGGGGGTTGGCCCAGCCCAGCCTACTCCGGGCTACGACGGGCGCGGGCAGCGCCCAGGCACGTCCTGCGCTGCGGGAGGCTGAAAACTGTTTTAAGCGCCTCCTGTCGCTTCCAAATGACGCATGTGGACTGCGCCACTAGGGCTTCTGGAAGTGGGAGTCCTCTAGACCCGCGTCTGCAGGCTGGCGGTGCGGTACAGATCGGCAGACCAGACGGAATGCCCCCGGAGCAAATGGCAGGTGAATCCGTGCAGCATGAAGTGTGGCGAAGGTAGGCAAATGAGTCAATTTTCCGGCCAAGGCTTTTTACTACTGGCACTGGGATTGGAACCACACCCAACTCCGGAGGCCAAAAAATATCACAACAAGGGCTATTTTGGCTGGAACAACAAGCACCTCGGTTTTTTCCAGGTTGACTTTCAAAGAATTGGCTGCCATCCAGTTAACAGTAAACCTGAGTAGATTTTTTACTGATTCTTGAACTTGGCCGGTGTTGTCAAGTCGGACCAGGAGATTGGTGTCATCAGCGTAATTAAAGACCTGGCAGTCTCTGCGTGTGAGAGCCTCCACCAAGGGCTGCAAATAGATATTAAAAAGCAGTGGAGACAATGCAGAACCCTGGGGGACTCCACAGGTCAGGGAGCCCAAGTTCGACAACTGCTCACCTATTTGAACTCTGAGTGCGATCAGTCAGGAAGGATCTCAACCATTGAAGTGCTTGCCCCTTTATGCCCAGATTCGACAAATGGTTCAGCAGAATGTTATGGCTGACCGTGTCGAATGCTGCTGACAGATCTAATAAAATCAGAGCACTCTGATGTTTATCGGCCCTAACTCCAAGCTCGTCCAGGACGGACACCATCACCAGCTCTGTGATATGGTGTGTCCTAAAGCCCGCCTGTCTAGAGTGGAGCAGATGGTCGTCATCTAAGTATTTTGCGAGTGTTTTCAAGACGTGTTGTTCCAATCTTTTTGCTAGAAATGGGAGCTGTGAAATGGGCCTGTAGTTTTCTAAGGCTGTTGTCAGCCCCTGGTTTTTTCAATAAAGGGGTGACCCTTTCTTCCTTCAAGTTGGTTGGTAAGTAGCCCAGATCTAAATACTCATTGAGTAATCAGAGGCCTGCCTTTCCAGACCCGGCAGAGCCATTTGGAATATCCCCGGATGACAGGGGTCCGTTTGAGAGCCTGATTTAATCTGTTTTGCTACTGCAGCCAGGGTGGCAGAATCAAACCTTGGGAAACTAGCCAACTGGCTGCTAGGGCAAGGAGGGCTAGTCTGATCCAGAGCCCTGGAGTCAATGGGGTTTGTGGTTATTTCTGAGACATTGTCCAAAACCTTTTGGAGAAAGAAATCCTGGAATCTTTTGCAGGTAGGAAGAGCGATTGTGGGCATATTTTCCCCTTTTTGGCTCAGTTCCTTCAGAATGGCAAAGATCTCTTTTGTTTATTTCCTGCCAAAGTAATCCTTGCCTCGTAAAATGCCGCCTTCTTACCTAGGATAGCTGATTTATACGTAGCAAGGAGGGCTTTGTGGGTTTTTAATTCTGTTGTTTCATAATTAAGTCTCCATCTCCTCTCAGCTTGACGGAGAAGTTGCTATTTTACCCTTAGTATCTCATCAAACCATGGGGCCGCTTTCCCTTTTTCTCTAAACGTTTCTTTCCGTTAAGGTGCTAGTGAATCAGTGGCCTGTTGTAACCGGGAGAATAGGGCTGCACTTTTGTGGTCTATGTTGTCCTCACCCACCACAGGGACAATAATTGAGTGGAGCCGAGTAACTAAAGAATCTGCATCAACATTTTTCTACAGTCTGACCTTCCTCCACAACGGTGGAGGTCGCAAGTGTGGGCTGTCACTAGGGACCCAACATCTTAACAGTGAGTGATCCGACCAGGCACAGGGACTGATATCTGTGATCTGTGCCCGCGTTTGTGAAGACCAGATAAGGTCTAAAATATTACCTTTAATGTGGGTAGAGCTATTTACCAGTTGCAACATATCCATAGAGCTCATAATCGACTCAAATAGAGCTTCCATAGGTTCTCTTTGCGTCTTGTCCCAATGATAGTTAAAATCCCGCACTACTATGAGGTGTTTATATCTGGAACATAGATCAATTATAAGCTCCAGAAAACCATCATTGAAATCACGGGTGGATCTAGGGGGCCGATATACTACCATCAGTATCAGGCAGGAGGATTTCAAGGACATTTTTATCCCCAAAACATCCGCACTGTCACAATTTTCCACAAGTATTTTAGGGACCATAAGGCTCTTTTTAAACAAGACCGCTACTCCCCCACCCCTGGAGTCCCCTGGCCTATTGTGCCATACCGCATCAAAATCCATTGGCAGGGCTGCCACAACATCTGGGGTAGAAGTATCCCCCAACCAGGTTTCAGCGAGTGCCAGAATATCAATCTTTCCCTCTTGTAGTAGGGTAAACACTCCGAGATGATGTTTCTGCAAGGAGCGAGTATTAAGCACCGCTACCTCCAGTCCAATACCCGTAGGGACTCTGGGCTGACCCGGAGTCCTCCGGGCCCCCTCCACCTCAGTATGGCCTTCAGTAGGGATTCAGCTCGCAACCTTGCTTGCACACTTTCCTCTAGCAAATAACCATCCGCCCTGAGTGCCCATAAAGTCTCTGTCGCGTAGGTCAGTACCCGGGCAGGGGAACTGGCCCCTGGTCCTGGACGGGTGTGGACGGGTGCAGACAGGCTTGCCTTTGACACGCTGCCGGCACACCCTTGCGCGCCGGCCCCATCTGCTGTTTTTATGGCAGCAGCGGCAGAAACTAGACCGCTACCCAAGATGGCGGCGTGGCCTGTGCGACCGGAAGTAGCAGCGCAAACGTAACCCTACACTCCCTCCACACAAACAGCACTTCGAGCTGCGGTGGACCGGGGAGAAGTGACTGGGATGAGGCTGAAAAGGTAAGGTAGACCAACACGATATGGGCAGAAGAAAAGTTTAAAACACACAGTAGCTGTATTTCAGATAGCTTCTAGAATTCCCACTGTATGCGCCTCAAATTTGATAAGAAAATAAAAACATTCAAAGTACCATCTGTGAAGAGCTCTGCATTAGCTGCTCTTCTCTATGTCCTACTGTACATGCTACAGTTCTTTAGAGAGTGTTAGCAAATGAGGCATGGGATTCAGAGAAGTATGGGAGGTTAAAAACACAAATTGAGATTTGATTTTCTAACGTGCTGTTGATTTTCACAATAATACAGACTCCATAGAATTGATCTGTTTACCCTTTATAAAAATCAAGATTTTTTGCAATGTTTATAGTAAATATGCAAACAGTGGACTTTTCCATCTGCTGATGATACTGAATAACCTGCAGTGGCAGTGTTTCACAACAGAATTTCTCTGTATTGCCGAGACTGAAGAAAAAAAAAAGAAGGCAGTCTTCCGGCATACAGCATCATTTGACCTATTTGTATGGTAAGTAAATCTCACAATCATTCCTTTAGGCAATAAAAAGACTTTCACAACATCTGAATGTCCTCACTACCTTCTAGTGGGGGCCCGTGCTTGAATATATTTTCTGTCAAGATGGAAGTAATGTGGATCACATTGTGTTTTATTTATTATTCAAGAGTTTTATATAGCGCTGGCTAGACCCGGAGGTATCAAAGTGCTTTACATGAAGTTCTACAGAAATTACAATTACAAGATTACATCAGTTCCAATTTACATCAGTTGCTCGACAAACAATTGCAAGAGACATAGAATACAAGATAATTGAAGTGTAGAGGGGAAGGGGGGAAGGGTAAAGGGATAGGAGGGAGAATACGGCAGAGAGACGAAAAGAAAATCTGTCCAAAGTCCGGCTGGGTAGGCGACGGTCGAGGGGAAGTCCCAAAATCCATCTCCTCTATAGCTATCATTGGCCAAATAGCTCGGTCTCAATGGGAAAAACAATTAAAGGAACATGAAGGGCAAAATAAATGGAGCGTAGAGGGGAGGGGGCATGGAAGGAGAGAAAGGGGGGTTAGGGGAAGAGACAACATGGAGAGACGAAATGAAGTCTGTCTAACGGCCGACTGGGTTGGTGACGACTAAGGAGGGAGTCCACGGTCCATCACCCCTATAGCTAAACCAGGTGCTCCATTGGGCATTCAACAAAATAGTTCAGTCTCAATACGTTGGGAGAGGAGAGAAGGAGAGACATAAATAGAGGGAGGATGCAGGAAGAGACGACAGGAGAGACGAAAGGAAGTTTGGCTGAAGACCGACTGGGTATGTGACGTCCAAGGAGGGAATCCCCGACCTGTCTCCCCTATAGCTAAACCAGGTAGCTCCATCGGGCATCAGACAAAGTAGCTATATCTCAAATGACGAGGGAAAAATTCACAGATAGACCGGGTGGGGAATGAGGGCCATGTCAGGTGAAGGCAGAGGTCAGCAACAGGAAAGTGGAGAGAGGAGTAGAGCGAGGCGATAAACTGGGTGGGGACTAGGGCCAGGACAGGTGAAGGCAGAAAGGTAGTTCAGCAGGAAGTTCCCATGGATCTGGTGGGCTATAGATCGCGGTCCTGATGTTGCGTCACGAGGTCAAGGACCCTGATGCCCACCGAATCCACATCTTGCTGATGGGACGACTAAGCTCCGACCAGTCCGAAAGTAGATGATCCATTTAGGATTTAATGTCGCAACTGATGTTACTGCGTAGTTCAGCTTTGTAGTCCTTGAGCATGTTCAGGCGATCCGCTTTTTGAGGGTCATTGTTGCTGCGCCTGTGTCCTATCGAAGTGTAGATCGTTTTTCAGAATTCGGTAAGAAGTCTGAGACCTTGTTTAAAGACTAGCCCGTCGCCTTCTTAGGCGGCATATGGATCAGCCCCCAGAGCGTTTGGGACTGCGATGGTAGATTAGCGCTAAATTCAAGGCTGCAGACAGTCGAGGCACGTAAATATGGAAGGCCTCGCATCCGGGATATGTTGGGTCAGACGGCTGGTGCTCGGTAGTGAACGTTGTCAACACCTGGCAACCGGGTCATAAGGAGGGAAGCTGCGTACCCGAAGGCAAAAGTATTGTGGCGGTCTCTCCAGAGGGCATAGCTGGATTATGCAGTGTATGCAAGGAGAGGACAATATGTGATCCCCAGATGTTGATGCTCATCGAAGGGCCCTGGGAGGGCTGGAACACATTGTCAGTGAAGCCTGGGAAGTAGGGTAGGTGTGTTATGACTCCGGCACCCGAGTAGTTAAGAGATCCAGCACCCCAGAGGTTAAGAAGACACCCTCACCTGAGTCATCCAAGCGGTGTTCCCCTCGGGCTGTCTTCCGCCAGCAGCCCCAGTCACGGCCATGAAAGAAGGGGACGCGGGTGGCCCCGCAGCTGGAGACGTGAGCGCCAGGTAACACCGCTATTCAAGGCGGCGGGTCCTCCATCTTAAGGTCAGGCGCGCAGGGCTAATGAGGCACAGTCCAATGTTAAAGCCTCACAGCAGCCACAACCAACCCCGCGCTGCCGCTCACCTCGATTCCGTATCTGCTCCGCTCATTCGGGCGCCTGCAGCAAGCCATCCAAGGGGGTGTCTGCAAGAGCTGACCCTGTCCCCAGGGCCGATCGCTCCTCGCACCGCACGGCTCCCTGTGAGTTCACCCGGTCTCCCCCGCTGCCACTGCGAGTTCGCCGCTGCCCTTGCTCTTGAGGTTTTTATTTTCAACTGTATCTCTGTAATTCCTGTGCCTGCATCTGTATTTTGTGCCCTGTTGTAGCCTCTGTTTTTTTCCTGCTTTTCGCTGCCCTTGGGACCGTCTTCCCCACTCTTTACACCCCCCCAGCTCCCGGCCGCTGCTCCCCTGCGGCTCGCCCCTCTTCTCTCCTGCACCCTTCCCATTCGCCACCCCGCTCCCGCCTCCCAGCTGCTCCTCCCTCCCACTTCGCCATTTATGGCGGAGTCCACACGAACGCGCAACGGGCGCGCCGATGGCGCTACTAAGGCGTGCCAAAGGCAAACCTGTCTACGCCCATCCACGCCTGGACCTCGCCGGACCCAGACCAACCGACTGAGAAACGACACCGCCACCCTCAACGCACTCAACACCGGAAGCCCGCCCGCCTGCTATCAAGCCACCCCCAGACGCACCCATGGACTCTTCACCTGTCAAGCCTGCAAGTTCATCTGCCTCCAAACCCGCTCCACACCTGCCAAACCAGGCAGCAACATCGACCACCTCAAATACATCCTCCTCAACACCCGCTCCGTCCACAAGCATGCCATCGAACTCTGGGACCTCCTAAACACAACAGCCCCAGACGACGCCTTCCTCACGGAAACCTGGATGAACGCCTCCTCGCCACCCGACATTGCCATAGCCGTCCCGAACGGCTACAAAATCAATCGGAAGGACCGCACCAACAAAGCAGGAGGAGGGATCGCCAGCATCCACAGGGACTGAACTACACTTCCAGATCCTCATCGACCCTCAGACCACCCTCAGAGGAACACTCGTCTACAGACCCCCGTGCCCACGCACACAATTCAGCGAAACCATTGCCGACCTCAACAGTCCGCACGCCCTAGCCTCCCCAGAATATATCCTCCTTGGAGACCTGAACTTCCACCTAGAAAACAACAACGACAACGCCACCGCTACCCTACTCGACAACCTCGCCAGCCGCGGACTCAAGCAACTAGTGGACTCCCCCACTCACCTAGCCGGCCACACCCTCGACGCCATTTTCTCAGCCAGTAACAACATCACCTTCAACCACGCCACAGGACTACACTGGACCGACCACAGCTGCGTACACTTCACATTCAAGAGGACAACATCCCACCAGCACACGCTTCGGATCCCCCATAGATGCTGGAGCAAAATCACTGTGGACCAGCTCACCGTGTCACTGAGCCAGAACCCACCTGCCGACACCAACATACCCTACACCAACACCGCTGCACTCAACCTCACACACTGGATCACCAACTGCGCCGAAGACCTCGCCCCACTAAAGAACACCCACAGCAAGACCACCTCCAAAAAACCGTCATGGTACACAGATGCCCTCAAAACCACAAAGAAATCCTGCCGTAATATCGAAAAGACCTGGTGCAAAGAAGGGACTACGGAAAACCTGACTGCCCTCTAAACCTTCACCCGAGAATACCATAAGCAGATCCGGAACACCAAGAGGACCTCACTCAAGGAACGACTTGACAACAACACCCGCAACAGCAGGGAACTTTTCAGCATCATCAAAGAGTTCTCCAACCCCGCTGCCAGCAACAACGACATCACCCCTACGCAAGACCTCTGCAACTCGCTCACAACATTCTTCCAGCGCAAGATCGCAGACATACACGACAGCTTCGGACCCCAACCTCCACCCCCGGACACCAACCCAGCAACCACCTCCACCACCATCAACTCCTGGACTCCCATCTGCAGCGAAGACACCATCCACGTCATGAACACCATCCACTCCGGCTCCCCCTCCGACCCATGCCCTCATCACATCTTCAACAAGGCCAACACCATCCTCGCACCCCACCTACGGAACATCATCAACAGCTTCTTCACATCAGCAACCTTCCCTGAGAGCTGGAAGCACGCTGAGATCAACGCCCTCCTAAAAAAAACACTGCAGACCCCAGGGACCTCAAGAACTTCTGGTCCATCTCACTTCTCCCCTTTCCGGTTAAAGTCATCGAGAAGACCGTCAACAAACAGCTGACTACCTTCCTCGAGGACAACAACTCGCTCAACCCCTCCCAGTCTGGATTTCGGGCGAACCACAGCACCGAGACCACCCTCATCGCAGCCACAGACGACATCAGAACCCTGATGGACAACGGGGAAACACCCGCCCTCATCCTCCTAGACCTCTCAGCAGCCTTTGACACCGTGTGCCACCGCACCCTAATACACCGCTTCAACAACACAGGCATCCAGGGAAAGGCCCTGGAATGGATCTCCTCATTCCTCACCGGCAGAACCCAGAGTATCCGACTCCTACCCCCCCCTTCCGCTCCTCGGCAACCGAAATAATCTGCGGCGTACCCCAAGTATCCTCACTCAGCCCAACACTCTTCAATATCTATATGAGCCCCCTCGCCACCATCGCACGGAAGCACAACATCAACATCATCTCCTACGCCGACGACACCCAACTGATACTCTCACTCACCAAGGACCCAACCACCGCCAAATCAAACTTCCAGGAAGGGATAAAAAAAGTAGCAGACTAGATGAGACACAGCCGCCTCAAACTCAACTCCAACAAGACGGAGGTCCTCATCCTCGGACAATCCCCCTCGGCATGGGACAACTCCTGGTGGCCCCCGACGCTGGGCTCTGCACCAACACCCACGGATCACGCACGCAACCTAGGTTTCATCCTCGACTCATCGCTCACAATGACCAAACAAGTAAACGTCGTCTCATCATCCTGCTTCAACACCCTACGCATGCTCCGGAAGATCTTCCGCTGGATCCCCACCGAAACCAGAAGAACAGTCACCCAGGCACTCGTCACCAGCTGACTGGACAACGGGAACGCCCTCTACCCCGGAACAACCACCAAACTTCAGAACCGTCTCCAACGCATATGAAACTCCTCCGCACGACTCATCCTCAACATCCCCAGACCCGACCACATCTCTACCCACCTGAGATACCTCCACTGGATCCCCGTCAGCAAGAGAATCACATTCAGACTACTCACCCACGCACACAAAGCACTCCACAACATGGGCCCAGTATACCTCAACAACCGACTCACGTTCCACGCCCCCACCCGCCGGCTCCGCTCCAACAACCTCGCCCTCGCCGTCGTCCCACGGATCCGCAAAGCCACCGCAGGAGGAAGGTCATTCTCCTACCTTGCAGCAAAGAGCTGGAACTCCCTCCCCACGCACCTACGACTGACACAGGACCACCTCAGCTTCAGGAAACACCTCAAGACCTGGCTCTTCGAATAGTAGCAGCACCTCATCCCCCAGAGCCTTGAGACCCTAACGGGTGAGTAGCGCGCACTATAATTTCCATGATTGATTGATTGATAGAGCTCTCTCCGCATCGGAGCTTACGCCGCCATTTTCGCCACTTAGTTAAAAGTATCATGTTCTCCACATTTCATAAATGGCTTTCTGCAACACCCAGCTCGTGCAAGTCCTTGTTTTGCAGCTGCTGTATCTTGTAGCAGTTGACCAGCAAAGGGCTGACTACAATGTCACCCACATTTCCATAGAAGTATGGTAACGTACCATAGCATTTGAGAATAACAGGTTGCACGTCTGAATTATTTAAAAGGTTCTCAGGAACAATTACAGTCTCGACTGCACGGATGGGTTGTGGTTGCAGAATAGCACTCATCGTTGATTGAGAAAGTGGGACCGTTCTTGCAAGTGGTCGGATGGCAGGGACTTGGACAGGTAATGCAGGACCAGTAACAGGAGACCCCGGAGACCAACCCCGGTGTCGCTTCTTTGTTGGGCCATAACTAGCCATAGACACTTGATCTATAGCCACACAGCCCGGGCTAGGAGACGTAGAATGTGGCACATGTCTGGACAGCACTGTATTCCTCCCACCATTATTACTGCCATTAGCAACGCTGGTGCTGACTGACATTCACAGTAGCCTGCCGGCACTCAGGCATTACTCCTTTTTCCGCGGATCGCTGATTCACACGACCGCGGCTTCTCAACGGCCATTGAGCCATTCCCTTACTTTTGAGTGCATAACCACTTAATGAATATCGACGACCTTAAAACAACAAGGATTCCGAGCGTGCCCAGTACTGGCATCATCATTGGCTTTCTGATACTTTGGAAGGCACTTGGCACAAGCCTACTCCCACCCGATTGAGACGCCCTTACTGGATTGGACTCAGCTGAGCCCTAGCTGTGGCCATCGAGCCCCTATCCGTAGAACTAAGGGACTCCCCCAGGACGCTGGCGCCTATTTTCCTGCGTCCAAGTGAAATTCAATATCCTCACCACCGATAGAGGCTTATGTAATTTTTAAACCAGGCAAAACATTCATTTAAGTCCTGAAGATGATCCCTTTATAATTTGAGCACGGATCGAAACGTCGACTCCTCTGAGTAGACATACTTTTAAGGAATTATATCTATGTCTGTATGTACTACTTCAGGAGATACTGCCAATTGTGATTTAAAACACTACCCTGGTTGCTCATGCCCTTTGCCTGAAACACCTTTTCTTTTCTATCCTCTCTCTCATCTTTCTCCGGTACGGTACAGGATTGTGCCTTACTGCAATGAAATGTTTGTTGCATGATTGTATTCAGAACTAAAAATAATTCATTTGATTAATAGATTCCCTGTCCGGCTGGACAAGGGAGATAAAAATATAGGAGCCTATTGTGGTCTATATCACATTGTTGTAATACTTCATTTACGCTTAGGACCTTTGTTTCCCAAAACTTAGCTGATACCCATGGTCCATAGCTACCCGCTGGGTTACCCTTGTTCTTTCAAAAAATTAGCAACGTCAGGGGCACGTAACGTAAGAGGGACTAAGCCGAATGCCTTCCCTATGAGCTGCCCCGGCAATGCCAGTGACTTTACGATGCCTTTGTTTCGTGGCACAGACAGGTCCTGGATCAAACTCAGGTTAACAGCAGCAACTCCTTTGGCTGGACTGTATGAGGTGCACTCTGTCTGCATAAAGCCTGACTTGTACCCATTAGTCGTTTCACTTTCTGACGTTGAAGAAGGAGACCATGAACAGTTGGGTTTCGTGGAATGGCTACCTGCAGGCGAAAGCCGACATCTAAATTCTTCTCTATTGCCTTTCCAGCAGATGAGGGGGCCCTTTGACAGAGCTCCTTGGGAGTTCCTCACTATGTAGTACTTTAAGTGCTTCTTCTTCTTCGGCTGAGTTGTGAGCTTCAAGTTGATATGGTTCGAGAACTCCATGAAATATCGAAATCCCCTCTCACCACAACCTACGCAGTTTCTGGAGAAACCTAGAAGTGCATTTTTTCCATTGTCATCTGGTAGAAACCGTTTGTCAACAGCACTCACCAGTATGTGATCAGGAAGATTTGGGGCCAGGTGTAGGTAATTTTATTTTACCACTTCTTAAATACCGAATCATACCGATTCGGTATTTAAGAAGTGGTAAAATAGAGGGGGGGGGAGATGTAGGTATTTCAGATTCGGTAAATACCGAATCGTTAAGATTCGGTATTTACCGATTCTGTAAATACCGATTCGGTATTGCCCATTGATTCCTATGGGCCCTGAAGCCCATAGGAATCAATGGGCAATACCGAATCTGTAATTACAGATTCGGTAAATACCGATTTTAGCAAGGGTGCAGGGGGTGTCACTTTGACACCCTCTAGCACCACAAAGATGGGCATGTGTGCCATGTGGCACACAGACATGCCCTAAGGGCATGTCTGTGTGTCACATGGCACAGGTGTGCATGCACACATGTGCATGCACACCTGGATTCGGTATTTTACCACCCAATTGGATTGGGTGGTAAAATACCGATTCTTAAAGCCCTGTGGCACTCTGACATGTGCCAGCTACATCTGCATTTACAGAATCTGTATTTTACCGAGTCTGTATTTACCGATTCGGTAATTTTACCGAATCGGTAAATACAGAATCTGTAAAATACCGATTCTGTAAATGCATGCCCTACATCTCAAAATCCAATTACCGGTCGGTAACGGCCGAATTCGGCCGTTACCGACCGGTAATTGGTCACCTACATCTGGCCCTTGGTGTTTTAGCTCAGACCAGAAGAAACCCTGCTGGTACCTCGATCTGCTCCAGGCACACTGACACCAACCGAAGGTCTTTTCCAGCGAGACAAAAACCGTCTGTTGTGCAAGCAGCTTCTGGGGCTTGTTTCTGGGCGTATGGGAGAGGTGGGCTATTGGTATCAGACAGGTCTTCCTCTTCCTCCTATTCCTCTATTTCGGAGACCGTCTGGCCGGTGGTAAGATCGAAGCTGCCGTTCTGCGTGCATCAGTGGCCAAGTTTTTTATTCAAGTCCTCCACTCTGGGCTTCACGTCTGAGCCAAAAGTAGATACACAGTTACCTTCTGGGGTGAGAACAGGATGTTCGGGTTCTAAGTAGAGCGGAGAAAAAAACCGCTTTGGCACAACACTGCTGCACCGGAGCGACGCCTCAATGGAATTGTGAAGTGCTTCCTCAAAACGGGCAGATTTAAGTTGCCCAAGAAATGAATTCCCCATAATCTACTGCCAGAGGTTTCAGTCTGTTGAAAATGCATTCATCTTGGTTTCGGGGAGCCGGCCATTAGAGAGGCCCGAGGCCAAGTTGCCTAAAGCCTTGGCTATCATACACCGCCTGGGAGCTTCGAGGCTGTAGCCGGCTAAAGCCTGATTTAGATCCCGATGCTAGCAATGTTCCATTCAAGGAAATTGCTGCCTTGGCGGCTGAAATGCACTATCTCACTTTAGAACAATAGTGTTACATTCTCACGGAAGGAAGCTCATTTAACGACTTCCCCTGCACTCTGCATGTTGGACTCTGATACTTAAGTTTGATTGTTGGTAAGGACAATCTCTGTTTTTGTATCTCCGTCCCACTTTCAAAAAGGCCCCTGTGCTTGGAGTTGTTCAGAATCCTTTACCATTCCCCCTCCTGCTTGCCTTGCAGTCATGAATACAAATAGTAACCTACTGCATAACTTCTCAGTCAAGAATCTTTATTCGATTTAGTTAAAAATCATACAAAGAGATAAAACATTAAAATACAAATAAAGACTATTTACAATATCATACAAATCAGTGCATACCACGGGGTACAGTTCCATACTATGTATGAAAGGAGTGAGTTAATTCATTTTATGCAAAATTTAAAAACAATAAAACTCATTTAGAGGGGCCCATTACTATGTTGCATTTTTTTAGTTCTAACTGCCGCCACCAAGAAATTTGCCATGCAAAATGTAATACGGATCTCGTTCAGTGATTGAAGATAAAGCAGGGCTGGTCTCACCTGCGTGAACCCAACCTCCTTTAACACAGGCAACAGATATTTTTTCCTAGGCCCTAAAAAACAAACCGCAAAACATGACGAAATGCATGGTGTCGTGAACGGAAAAATTATCACAACAGGGAGGGGCTAATTCTGGTTTTTCCCAGGTTTTAAAATTACCCAGATAAAAATGTAATAAATTAAACCTAAATTTTGTCAGGAGAAACCTATGAAATGGCTTTGTAACAACACAAAGGTAAGGTGCTAGTGCAATGGAATTTACAAGCGAATAGTGTTTCCTCACTGCAGGTTTCTGCTGTTCCCTTTCCTCACGCCCCACTGTTGCCCTACTCATGAACTGCTTCTTGATTGTATCTACATCCTGTTTCTAGATGTCCAGAAGGTATGTGAAGAGTTCCGGGCGACCCAGATCTGAAAAAGACTTCTTCAGGTAGGCCAACCATGGCACACTTTTGGAATGGTCCATAGACATGACATCAGTCATAATCTTATGATTAAGGGACATTCTTCATTGAGCCACGTCTTTAGCCAAAAGATCAAGGGTGCCATGTTCAGTCTATCAGTGACGAAATCTAGGCCCACCTCCATATTTTATGGAAAAAGTCTGGGTGGACTGTGGGACAGACAGGAGGGAGCATATAAATCTGTTTTCCGCCTTCTGTATCGGTTCAAGCTTTACATAACCCCATAGGGGTGAACCGTATAATGCCAGTGAAACAGATTTACTATTATACATTTTTAAAAGGGCTTCCATCGGCCTAGCTCCCAACCTATTTGCAAATCCCATGAGGGCTGCTGATGATCATAACTTCTGATATCTCATCCTCATGTGTGGTCAGCTTCCAAAAGGACGATTGGACCTGAGGCGCTCTGACATCATAAAGCTAAAGCAAGATGTTGTCTGACATGAGGGCCACTTTGTTGCCTAACAAGCAGCAGGATACATTTATCTTGGTAATGAAATGAGTAGCAGTGTAGACAGGATGCCCAAATGAAACTAAAATTGTAAGATTAATGAAATTAGGGCATTTTTTGAGACTTCTTAATTTGTATGAACGTAATTTTGAGCATAAGTCTCAACTTCACTATTGCTGAACAGGTAGGAATTGCCTACAATGATGATGGTGAACATGCTATTCATAGCTTTTATTATTCCAATTAACTGTAGCATAGCCCTTCCTTGCTCAGTATATCAGCTGACTTAATTGCTACTGGTGTGTACCATATCCTAAAACAAATGAAGTGAGATGGGTACTGTGATGGTTTTAACCTCTATCAAGAAGGGAGGTATTGAAAGTTTACTTGTGCAGAATTATAACTCTTCTAATTGGAAACACACTTCTCCCAAAACAGTCTATAGTTGGTTACTATTTATTTCTTACAGACCGGACAGTTGGAGTGTATCACTTATAAACAATGAAGGAAGAACTAATCAGTCCTGGAATACAGTCTTGGCTTAGAGTCTCTCAGGGTGGGTTTTCCTCTTCTAGCTGCACTGCTTCCACACGGTGACCAAGGCCGGTACTTCCCAAAAGGCAAATGGAGAAAAGAAAGGACACTACAGTCACTATCTGTCTGTTTTATCTATAGACTATGAGGTGCTCCACTTCACCAACATTCCGAGGTCACCACAAGTAGTGAGGTAGAAAGGGTACCGGTTGGGAACAGGTAAAGGGTATAGGGTTCTTGGGTCAAGGGTGTGCCAAACATGTACTAGCAAGTGCCCTCATTTGCGCCAAAACCCCCACAAACCCTTTCCCTCCAACCTCCTTTTCCACCCTTCCCTCCACGTCACTTGCCTGGCGGTACGGTCCCCTTGGACCATAGCATTGGGTATCTCGGTGTCCTGTGCCCTCCAGGATCTACCGGATACAAGCGCGGTGTATGTTGGAGGCTCTCTCTCTTCTTGAAGTGTTGCGTCGACTTCTGCGGGTCTTCCGACAATCTCCTCTCCACGTCCACCGCCGCTCCGCTCTTCAGCCGCTCAACACCCTCCTTCGTGTCCTCCTCTCCTCTCGCCGCGTTGCTAATCACCCCCGACTCTCCACACCTGGGGTAACCCTCGTTCCGCTCCTCCACTCGTCTGTTCTGTCTCTCTCTCCTCCCCGCGAGAGTGGACCGTTGGATGTTGAGCCGAAGGGCGCCCAGCCGGGCGCCATCTTGAAGTTCTCGGCTTTCCCGTGTTCCTGCCAGCCTATATCACATTGCCTCTCTTCTTGGGATGGACGATCGGGCCATTCTGACAAAGGGAACCTGGATAAGTACAAAGAAAAAAGAGTTCCACAGCGGATCTAACAACCAGCACCTCTATATTCCAATCCCTCAAATGTCCAATTTTAGTTGTGCTGAAAACCTCCAGGACCTGCTGCGGTTTGGTCCCACTGGAATTCCAGATGAATACTTCAGAAAAAGAGTGGAGGCAGCACCAAGTATGAAGTAGACCAGGACCACGTTGTATGAAAAATATATTTTCTTTTATTTGTTCATTTTGTTCGTGTGCAGACCTTAATAAGCTGCTACCACAAATGCTCCATGTATCCTGTTACCTTTTCTCGACCGAATCCGTCATGGGGACACTGCAGTAACAGGATACATGGAGCATTTGTGGTAGCAGCTTATTAAGGTCTGCGCACGTGCCTGACATTGGACGCTTAGTTTACATTATTTTTTGGAAACATTACCCCCTTGGTTAATCGTGTCATTTACCCAAAGGCCCCTGACGTGTGTATAACATTATCTGGATATCGGAATTTTGATATCGGCATCCATACTATTGTATTGGTCAAACTGTTACATCTACGTCATTTCGTCGCTTCAAGATCTACTAACATCTCTGCCCTGACGAAGCTCCCATGGTTGGGGAGCGAAACGCGTTGGCTGTCTTAAAAATGAACAAATAAAAGAAAATATATTTTTGATACAACGTGGTCCTGGTCTACTTCATACTTGGTGCTGCCTCCACTCTTTTTCTGAACCTGGATAAGTAGTCCACATTTCCTTGTAATTTTCCTGGTATGTGTAAAGTCTGAAAGGAAAAAGGTTGTAAGGCCAGGAACCATCGTAAGACTTTAGCATTGGTATCCTTATTAGTGGCTAACCATGTCAATGGGGCATGACCTGTTACGAGGAAGAAGGTACGTTCTAACAAATAGTACTGTAGGGATTCCATGGCCCACTTTATGGCAAGGCATTCTTTCTTCATTGTAGCATATCTGGTTTCTCTTGGGAATAGTTTCTGACTCAAGAATAGCACTGGCTTAAGTAGGCCTTGGGAATCTGGTTGTGATAGTACTGCTCCCAGTCCCCTATCTGACGCATCGGTTTGTAGTACAAGCGACTTCTTGTAGTTAGGACAAGTTAATACTGGGGCATGACATAATAATGTTTTTAAAGCCTCAAAACTATTTTCATGCGACTGACCCCACTTAATTTTGGCTCTGGAAGGTTTGTCTCTTAGTAAATCTGTAAGAGGGCTTGCCACTTCTGATAGTTGTGGAATAAATCTTCTATAATACCCCACTAATCCAAAAATAGCTTACTTCTCTTCTAGTGGTTGGTTTTGGAATATTTTGAATGGCTTCTAACTTATTTATTTGTGGTTTGAGGGTCCCCTCACTGATAGTATACCCTAAATAATCAATCTGATGAGTTCCCAATGTGCTTTTCTTTGGATTCATGGTCAGTCCTGCTTGATTCAAGGTGTTAAATAAGTTCTTAAGGTGTTCTAAATGAGTCTCCCAATTGGGGCTGTGTACTACGATATCATCCAAATATGCAACCGCATATTTTTGGTGTGCTAGCAGTAAAATGTCCATAAGCCTTTGAAAAGTAGCCGGAGCTCCATGGAGTCCAAAAGGCATGCCTTTAAATTAATATAACCCGGAGGGCGTTGAAAAGGCTGTCTTTTCTTGAGCTGACTGGGTTAAGGGTATTTGCCAGTAGCCTTTGGTTAAATCGATGGTAGACATGACCTGAGCCTCCCCCAATCTTTCTATCAGCTCATCTACCTGGGGCATGGGGTAATTATCAAATTTGGAGTGAGCGTTCACTTGTCGGAAGTCCATGCAAAAACGAATGCTTCCATCCGGTTTGGGCACTAACACGATGGGAGAGCGCCAGTTACTCTTAGAGGGTTCAATTATACCGGCCTGAAACATCTTTTCAACCTCTTGTTCTACTGCCTCTCTACTAGCCTCAGGAATGTGGTATGGCTTGACATTTACCACCTTTCCTGGTTGAGTTATAATATCATGGGCTACCAAAGATGTCCGCCCTCGGCTACCTGAACTAAGCCCGGGGTACTGTTCCGGCAGTTGCTCTAACTGATGTTTTTGGTCAGCAGATAACTTAGGTCCCATGGTTGGTGTTTCTTCTTTCTCAGTAATATCAACACTCTGGGGCAAGTCTAATGTTTTATGGATTGTGTCAGAGTCCACTTTCTTACCAACTCTATCCTCTCGAAGACTTGCACAGGAACAGAAGATGCTAGCTTTCCGACTCCCACTTCCAACCAATCAGAATCAGAAGTATATCATGACTCTAAATGATTAGATAGAGGGAAGGGGAAAATTGGATAAAATAACGAAAGAAATAAAACAGAAGAGACTGGTCCTGATCCTCTGGAGTTCCGTAGGAATCTTCAATCAGCTTGCAAATCAGCTTCTCAAAGAACCCTAGGAAAACTAAACACATACAAGATAATAAATCACTGTACCTGAGCTACTCTGGCTTCCCTATGACTAGTTCTAAGAACACCTACCCAGGAATCTGTAACGACCTGCTGCTCTTCTATACTGAAGTGTAGGTTTTTTGAATGATCTGCATATTCTGTATTTTCAGATGACAGGTCTACCTCTTACTTCTGCAAAATAATAAAAGTGTTATTGCCTTTTACTCTATGCTCAGTGCTTGTACTAAATTTATACTGCTTGTTTTCTTCACCTACCAGTGTTGTCTCTACGTTATCCTTATATTATGTTCTTCTTAAATACAGGTGCTTTCTCCTGAATAGATGAATTAACCTCATTCAACTCTCCAGGTAAGTTTTCCTTTTTCTTTTGCTTGTAATTTCTTTTAACTGTACTGAAAAACCTCTCTAACACTGTCCCTATCTCTTTCTAGATTAAACTTGAAGTCTTCTGTCTAGCACTGGTTCTGCAGACGAAATTCAACAATTGGTGAGTCAGGCTTTACTCCATTAAACAGTTCATAGACCTTTCCTTGCATTGAGAACGTTGTTATTACAATATTTACACAGTCACTTGAACTTGAACTGATAACAAGAAACCTTCCACTTAGCTCTGTGTTTCTCCGCTACTTCTTCGAATGAGTCGCTCTCTCTCTCTCTCTGCTTCTGTGGATTAATGACTGGAATTCACTGCTCTGGTAAATGTTCTTCGCTGACACGCAGTTTAAATAGCTCTGATTTCTTTTTGAAACGAAACTCTCCCTAGAATGCTCTATAACCTCTTGACTTCGTGACACCCCAAGGTCAAGGCAGCGAAAGCTTAAATAACTCTACACTGACTGGAAATGTTTCTTCCTTTCTCTCTCTCTCTGACGCGACCTCTGTGACCGGATTCCTCGGTGAAGTGCGCAGTTCCAAAGGAAAGCGCGCTGCACCTGGACTCTCAATCACGCGCTGGAAAGGCTAGACTGCTAACCTAGCATTCCACGCATTCCACAACCGGGACCATGTGAAGTCTCGGCTGGCGCTCCATTTTCTTGCTTTTAAACGAATTGAGTCTGCATTAGGTTCACTAAGAGGAGGGATCCTGACAGTACCCCCCACCAAAGAGGGTCCTCCCGGTCTAGGTTTGGTAGGATTTCTTTGGTGAAAGAGACGCACCAACCTAGGAGCATGAACATCCGACTCCAACTCCCAAGACCTTTCCTCTGGCCCATAGCCTTTCCAGTCCACTAGATAGTACAGTCTTCCTCTTACACGTTTTGAATCCACAATTTCCTTGACCTCAAATTCTAGTCCAGTTTCCAACTGAATTGGAGGTGGAACACCTTCTTTCCGCAACCCCTCAACTGATTTCTTTAATAAGGAGACATGGAAAACTGGGTGAATTTTTAGTTTCGTGGGCAAGGTCAGTTTAAAGGTTACTGGATTGATCTGTTCTGCAATAGGATATGGTCCTATGAATCTAGGCTGAAACTTTCGGCTGCCCTTTAGTCGAAGATTCTTAGTATTTAACCAAACCTCATCACCTACTTCCAAATCTGGGGTATCTCTTCTCTTTTTATCAGCATACTTCTTATACTTGCTTTTAGCCTGTTCTAAATTCTTGGATGCCTCTTCATGTATCTGCTGTAAGTGAGTGACTAAATCCTGAACTGCCGGGACAGAGATGTGAACATTTTGCACTGTGGAATTCGGGTGTTTGCCATAATTCAAATAGAATGGTGAATAACCCGTGGACACATTCTTTGCGTTATTATAGGCAAATTCTGCAGACCATAAATAGTCCAACCATTCCCCACCCTGCTTCAACGTGAATAACCTTAAACACTGCTCTACTTCCTGGTTCACTCGTTCAGTTTGTCCATCAGTCTCTGGGTGAAAACTGGTGGAAAAACGTGTCTCAACCCCAAGTCTCTTCATAAAGGCCTTCCAAAAATGAGACACAAATTGAGTTCCTCGGTCCGATATCATGACCTCTGGAATTCCATGTAATCTCACCACCTGAGCACTAAAATGAGCTGCTAACTGTCTAGCAGTTGGAGTTCCTTTCAAGGCTACAAGATGCGCCATTTTGGTGTATGCATCCACTACCACTAAGATGGTATTAAACCCTTGACAAGTGGGAAGGTCAGTTATCAAATCTAGAGTGACTGTGTGCCAGGGAGAAGGAGGATTGGGCAAAGGTTGTAATAATCCCTTAGGTGCTTGCCATTCTGATTTTCCCTGCGCACAAATCTCACATGTCTTTACATATTGCTCAATGTCCTTGTTCATGTGTGGCCACCAATACTTCCTTTTAACTAAGTCCACAGTCTTCAGTTCTCCCTTGTGGCCTGCCAACAGATGATCATGGCATTCATTCATAGCTTGTCTCTGTAGTGTGGAAGTGGGTAAGTACAAGGCTTCAGTCTGATAAGGTAAACCATAAATGACTTCGCTTCCATCTCCTTGCTGCACCCACTCTAGCATTTTCTCAGGCGACATGACTTGGAGAATTTGTTCTTTCACACTCAAAGAATCTACTGCGCCGATGATTTTAGAATTGGGAATGATTGTTTGTGTCTTAATTTCCTCTTTTCCCTCTCCTGTACCCATTCGGGACAAGGCGTCCGCCTTTCCATTTTGAGCTCCAGGTCTGTAAGTAATGACGAAGTCGTAGTCGGCAAAATACAATGACCAACGAAGTTGCCTAGGCGTTAAGGTCCTGGCTGATTTTAAAAATTTCCAATTACGATGGTCAGTGTAAACTGTGACTACATGATGGGCTCCCATTAAGTAGTGTCTCCATTCTTTGAAGGCGTCTTTTATTGCTAATAGTTCCTTTTCGGTTATTGTATAGTTGATCTCTGCTGGAGTCAATTTCCGTGAACGATAGGCCACGGGGTGTAGTTGACCAGTTTCCTTATTCCTTTGAGAAAGTACACCTCCCACAGCCAAATCCGAAGCATCCGTTTCTACATAGAAGGGCTCAGATGGGTCTGCATGAAGAAGGATCGGAGCTGAAGTAAATTCATCTTTTAAGGCCTTGAATGCTGATTCTGCTTCTTCAGACCATTCAAATTGTACTCCTTTCCTCAGCAGTCTAGTGAGAGGAAGGATTCGGCGGGAGAACTCACTAATGAACCTACGATAGAAGTTTGCAAAACCAATGAATGCTTGCACTTCCTTTACACTGGTTGGGGACTTCCATTCCAACACTGCCTGAATTTTCCGCTTGTCCATGTGAATACCTGACTGCGAGGTCACAAAGCCCAGGAACTCAACTTCTGTGACATTAAAAGCACATTTTTCCAGCTTGACAAATAACTTGTTTTCTCTCAGCTTTTGTAGAATCTTTTGTACTTGATTCCGATGTTCTTGTTCATCGACAGAGTAAATCAAGATATCGTCAATATAAACTATTGCACATTGGTCTATGTATTCACTGAGAACATCGTTTATGAAATGCTGAAAGGCAGCAGGGGCATTGCACAACCCATAGGGCATCACCTGATACTCGAACAATCCAAAACGGGTTCTAAACGCCGTTTTCCATTCATCCCCAGCTCTTACTCGGATGAGATGGTATGCCCCTCTTGGATCCAACTTCGTGAATATCCTTGCCCCTTTCACTTGGTCTAACAAGACGGAAATGAGAGGAAGTGGATATCTATTCTTCTTGGTTATTCGGTTGATTGCGCGATAGTCAATGCAAGTCCTCAACTCGCCTTCTTCCTTCTTCGGCACGAAGAATAGAGGCGAGGAGACTGGGGATTGAGAAGGACGAAGGAATCCATTTGCCAAATACTTGTTGAGGTACTCTTTTAAATGATCATGCTCTTTTTCGGTCAGAGCATAAACCCGACTGCACGGCATATTCGCCCCTGGTTCGAGGTCTATTTTACAATCATAGACACGATGCGGTGGTAACTGTTCCGCTTCCTGCTCGTCAAACACATCTTTAAAATCTTGATATTCCGGGGGTATCGACTGGGTATTGATCACGCACACCGTTGCATTGGCTGAACATAAGGCTTGAGCCGGATTTTCCTGGTGGTTTTCCGTTTGGTTTCCAAAACAATTGTTCCTACAGTAATCTGAAGTCATTTCTATGGTTCTGGCAGCCCAATCTATAGTTGGATTGTGCTCAGTGAGCCAAGGAAGCCCAAGAATGAACTGAAATTGAGGTGCGTCGATCAAATTAAAATGAATGTCTTCTCGATGGCCATCCTCTCGAATTAACTGCACCAATTCCGTGTGACTTACTATAGGCCCAGAAGATAAATTCGTTCCATCGATGGCTCTGACTGATTCACTCTTGTCTTTAGCAATGGCTCTCAATCCAATCTTGCTTGCGAATTTCAGATCACAAAAGTTCCCTGTTGCCCCTGAGTCTACCATAACTGTTATGCCTTCTCGCACTTCTTGACGAAACTTGATGGTCACTGATAATATGAGATGTGGAGAGGACGACTGTAGGGTGTTTGCCAATTGGTGCTCCTGTGGAGTTGATTCTTGACTCGCATCCACCTGTACAACTCCTTCTACAGGTGGCGCAGCTAGTTTTCCTTCGGCTTATAAGATCCTTTGGGTTTCTTTGGACAATTTCTCACAAAATGTCCACTTGAACCACAATACATGCATAAATTGCTGGCTCGTCTTTTCTCTTTTTCTTCCTTAGTAAGCGGTCCCCTTATCGTTCCAATTTGCATTGGTTCTGAGCTGTTGCCTCCTTCTGCACCTTTTCCTGGTTCAAACCTGGTTCTATCAAAACGGGGCACAGTGCTTCGAAACTCACGTTTTCTTTCACCCTTCCGTTCCCCTTGACGAAAATCCAATTCTAATACTAGATCTATCAGGGCAGATATCTCAGTAGGACGATTTGGTATTTGTGCCAGTCCATCTTTTAACTCATCTCGTAGGCCACAATAGAATATTGCAGTTCTTTTACTTTCTGGCCAATCAATCTCCATAATTAACTTGTTAAACTGGGCCAAATACGCCACTAAGTCTCTATTGCCCTGTTTCAGATCCAACAACTCATTGTCCACTGCCTGTGAGATTCTTCTTCTGTCGAATATTCGCAAAAATTCTTTTTTAAACTCATCATAATTCTGTAAAAGAGGATCATCTCTAGATACCAAAGGCATTGACCATGCTGCCGCATCTCCACTCAAATATGATAAGATGAATGCCACTTTAGATTGTGCGTCAGGGAAGATAGAAGGGCGACACATAAAGTGCAAGGAACATTGTGTGATAAACACCTGCGCCTTCTGGGGATCCCCATTAAATCTCTCTGGTGCCGCTAGGGGTATGACGGGAGACAAGGAATGTATTACCTGTGTGGTTAATTTACTAGTTTCCCCCGTAGATGTTATGGGAGTCTCCCTATTTCTTAAAAGTGATGGCCCAACTTGCTGCGCTAACTCTGCGGTTTCTTTCCTGGAGTTTATCACCTCTTGTCTCAACCTTTGGTTTTCTTCTTTTACCGCTACCAACTCCTTTTGTATTGTATCTAAGACCGCCCCCAATGTCTGCAAATTAATTCCCTCAACCATTCTGTTCGGGTGCAGGTTTTACAACGTGGGCACTACACTCTGTCAGAGTCCACTTTCTTACCAACTCTATCCTCTCGAAGACTTGCACAGGAACAGAAGATGCTAGCTTTCCGACTCCCACTTCCAACCAATCAGAATCAGAAGTATATCATGACTCTAACTGATTAGATAGAGGGAAGGGGAAAATTGGATAAAATAACGAAAGAAATTAAACGGAGAAGAGACTGGTCCTGATCCTCTGGAGTTCCGTAGGAATCTTCAATCAGCTTGCAAATCAGCTTCTCAAAGAACCCTAGGAAAACTAAACACATACAAGATAATAAATCACTGTACCTGAGCTACTCTGGCTTCCCTATGACTAGTTCTAAGAACACCTACCCAGGAATCTGTAACGACCTGCTGCTCTTCTATACTGAAGTGTAGGTTTTTTGAATGATCTGCATATTCTGTATTTTCAGATGACAGGTCTACATCTTACTTCTGCAAAATAATAAAAGTGTTATTGCCTTCTACTCTATGCTCAGTGCTTGTACTAAATGTATACTGCTTGTTTTCTCCACCTACCAGTGTTGTCTCTACGTTATCCTTATATTATGTTCTTCTTAAATACAGGTGCTTTCTCCTGAATAGATGAATTAACCTCATTCAACTCTCCAGGTAAGTTTTCCTTTTTCTTTTGCTTGTAATTTCTTTTAACTGTACTGAAAAACCTCTCTAACACTGTCCCTATCTCTTTCTAGATTAAACTTGAAGTCTTCTGTCTAGCACTGGTTCTGCAGACGAAATTCAACAATTGGTGAGTCAGGCTTTACTCCATTAAACAGTTCATAGACCTTTCCTTGCATTGAGAACGTTGTTATTACAATATTTACACAGTCACTTGAACTTGAACTGATAACAAGAAACCTTCCACTTAGCTCTGTGTTTCTCCGCTACTTCTTCGAATGAGTCTCTCTCTCTCTCTCTCTCTCTCTGCTTCTGTGGATTAATGACTGGAATTCACTGCTCTGGTAAATGTTCTTCGCTGACACGCAGTTTAAATAGCTCTGATTTCTTTTTTGAAACGAAACTCTCCCTTGAATGCTCTATAACCTCTTGACTTCGTGACACCCCAAGGTCAAGGCAGCAAAAGCTTAAATAACTCTACACTGACTGGAAATGTTTCTTCCTTTCTCTCTCTCTCTGACGCGACCTCTGTGACCGGATTCCTCGGCGAAGTGCGCAGTTCCAAAGGAAAGCGCGCTGCACCTGGACTCTCAATCACGCGCTGGAAAGGCTAGACTGCTAACCTAGCATTCCACGCATTCCACAACCGGGACCATGTGAAGTCTCGGCTGGCGCTCCATTTTCTTGCTTTTAAACGAATTGAGTCTGCATTAAGTTCACTAAGAGGAGGGATCCTGACAGTTGTTACATGATTAATCGCTTGCACTGCCTTCTGGTCTTGGGGCACAGCCTTGGGTTCCTCCCATTTCGTAAGTAAGTTAATGTGATAAGTCTGCAATATTTTATTAGTATGTGGTAGAGCAATTCTATAGGAGACTGGAGTTACTTTTTGTAAGACAGTATAGGGTCCTTGCCATGTTGCTAACAATTTCTTATTAGAGGAGGGAAGGAGTATTAAGACCTTGTCCCCTACCGTTAATTCTCTCATGTGGCTAGAGCGATCATTCTGGGTTTTCTGTCTACCTTGGGCCTTTTCGATATTCTGGTGGACAGTGTCCCATAGCGTATCTAGTGTTTCTTTTAAGGTCTGCACGTATCCAAGTAAGGGTTTGCCCTCATCTTCCTCCTCTGTCCACTGTTCAGCTGCCATGTCTAATAAAGTGCGGGGTTTCCTCCCAAACAGAAGTTCAAAAGGAGAAAATCCCGTCGATTTTTGTTCATGTGTTCGAATTGCAAACAGCACTAAGGGCAACTTCTCCTGTCCCAGTCCTTTCCTGTCTCTCCTATCAGTTTCTTGAGTATAGTTTTAATAGTTTTATTGTACCTTTCCACCAGACCATCCGTCTGGGGGTGACACACTGCCGTTTGAATTTGATGGATTCCTAAAACTTTACACACTTCTTTCATCAGCTTAGCTATTAAAGGAGTTCCTTGGTCTGTTAATAGTTCTGAAGGGAGCCACACTCGGGAGAAGAAAGATACCATAGCTTGAGCGACCGTCACTGTAGTCATGCTTGTGAGAGGAATGGCTTCTGGGTATCTTGTGGCGTAGTCTACTAGTACCAATATGTATTGGTGTCCCCTAGCAGATGGAAGAAGGGGTCCTACTAGGTCCATTCCGACCCATTGAAAGGGAACATCAATAATTGGTAAAGGATGTAAGGGTACCTTTTTGTCTTAAGAGGGAGTGACTAACTGACATTGTGAGCAGGCAGCGCAGAATTTGGCAGTTTCTCGATACACCCCCGGCCAATAGAATCTCTCTAGCAGATACTTCAATGTCAGTTCTTGTCCGTAGTGGCCTAACCCCTGTTTGGTTGTGTGCTAACTGTAACACTTGTTCTCTGAAGGCCAGTGGTACTAGTAACTGCTCCATCTTAACCCCCTGTCCTTCACTGGCTCACAATCCTCTTTTTACAAAGAAATATGGTCCTACCTTCTCTTGCTCAAACTCCTGCACTTGATTCCAGGCATTTGCAAGGGTGCTGTCATCTTTCTGGTCTGCACGAAAACTCAGAGTCGGAGTATTGCCATTTTCTGGAGAAGAGAGTAGACATGAGGCAAGATTTTGAAATGCAGAAGTGTATCTCTCCTTGTCTCTTCTTTTCTCATTTTTAGACTTTTTTCCCTATCTCTTGGACTAGTTATATTTTCACAGGAAAGGGGAGCTTCTTGTAACCAGTCCATTTCCACTTCCTGATTCAATACTGCTGTCAGATACTCATGAAACCGTGGTAAGTCGGTACCCAGCAGCAGGTTTTCTGGTAATTTGGGAACTGCTCCTACCTTCCTTACCTGAGGATATCCGTCTGTCTATAGCAACACTTCCGCTAAGGGGTATTCTTTAATGTCTCCATGTACACAGGAAACCAAAATTGTTTCCTCTAAACAAATAGAGTGTAATGGTACTAAGTATTGTACCACCACGGTCTGATGACAACCTGTATCTAGTAAGGCTTCAATAGTTTTACCATTAAGGTGAATGGTCTTATACCTTCTTCTAGGAGCCCCAGTTACTAGTACTCTGCCTCTTGACCACCCCACCTCCATGGGCTCTGTACTGTCATTGTTTAACGGGCAGTTACGTGAAATATGTTCCCACTCTGCACATCTAAAACACTGAGAACCCATGTAACTGGACTAGTAACTTTTGGGAACATTTTAGGACTAGTTTTGGGCGCATAAAAGGGTCTTTTCTCTCCACCCTCTGTGGAAGTTCTCGGGGTAGGTTTGGGAAAATTAATGGGGGCTCTGCCTGTGGAAGCTTTAAAGTCGGGAGACCGATGATATGCACAAGCCAATTCAATGGCAGACTGGGTTGTCAGTCCCAGATGTTGCTTTAGCCATGCTCTGGTGTTACTAGGTATGGCCTCCAGATATTGTTCTAGATAAATTTGTTCAGTGACTTCTTCCATTGAGGTAGCATGAGATTGGAGCCACTGATTCCCCAGGTCTCTAACCCGATGATATAAGGCCCGTGGATTGTCCCCTGTGACCCATTTTTCTTTTCGAATGCGGGTCCGATAATACTCATGGTCACAACCCAATCTTTCTAAAATTGCTTTCTTTATCTCTTGATATGGGGTCACTCCAGCTGTGTTGGCCGCTTGGTACGCTGCCTGTAATTTTCCAGATAGTAATGGTGCTATATATTGGCCCCATCATACGGGCGGCCAAGTAGCAGTAGCAGCAACCCGTTCAAAGTTAGTAAAGAAGAAATTGGGATCTTCCCCTTCTTGAAATTTCTGCAAAACACTCCCAGGTATGTTAGGATGTACTCGAGCATTAGAAATAACATCGGTGAGCTGCAAAATGGCTGTATCTTGAACTTTCTGATTGCTGGTTAACAGAGCAGCCTGTTCTTTTATTGCAGCTTGGAAAGACTCTTTCTTTTTGAGCATTTTGATTCTGCTGCTCTAACACCAATTGCAAATGTCTCTGTCCTTCGGCTAATTGGGTTATCATATCCTGCACAGTGACAGGTTGCGTCATCTTGTTTTAGATGATAGTATCCCACTTCTGACACCACTGTGATGATTTTAACCTCTATCAAGAAGGGAGGTAGGGTAAGTTTACTTGTGCAGAATTATAACTCTTCTAATTGAAAACACACTTCTCCCAAAACAGTCTATAGTTGGTTACTATTTATTTCTTACAGACCGGACAGTTGGAGTGTATCACTTATACACAATGAAGGAAGAACTAATCAGTCCTGGAATACAGTCTTGGCTTAGAGTCTCTTAGGGTGGGTTTTCCTCTTCTAGCTGTACTGCTTCCACACGGTGACCAAGGCCGGTACTTCCCAAAAGGCAAACAGAGAAAAGAAAGGACACTACAATTAGCTATAGACTATGAGGTGCTCCCCTTCACCAACATTCCGAGGTCACCACAAGTAGTGAGGTAGGAAGGGTACTGGTTGGGAACAGGTAAAGGGTATAGGGTTCTTGGTTCAAGGGTGTGCCAAACATATACTAGCTAGTGCCCTCATTTGCGCCAAAACCCAACAAACCCTTTCCCTCCAACCTCTTTTTCCACCCTTCCCACTACGCCACGTCAATCTCGGTGTCCTGTGCCCTCAAGGATCTACCGGATACAAGCGCGGTGTATGTTGGAGGCTCTCTCTCTTCTTGAAGTGTCGCGTCGACTTCTGCGGGTTTTCCGACAATCTCCGCTCTTCTCCTCTCCACGTCCACCGCCGCTTCGCTCTTCAGCCGCTCAACACCCTCCTTCATGTCCTCCTCTCCTCTCGCCGCGTTGCTCATCACCCCGACTCTCCACACCTGGTGTAACCGTCGTTCCACTCCTCCACTCGTCCGTTATCTCTCTCTCTCTTCCCTGCTAGAGTGGACCGCTGGATGTCGAGCCGAAGGGCGCCCAGCCGGGCGCCATCTTGAATTTCTCGGCTTTCCCGTGTTCCGGCCAGCCTAGATCACAAGTACACTGCCACTTGGCTGGCAATAGATCTCTTTAGCTATGTCCTAATGTACATGCTACAGTTGTTTGGGGAGTGTTAGCAAATGAGGTATGGGATTCAGAGAATTGTGGGAGGTTAAAAACACAAATTGAGTTTGATTTTCTAAAGTGAGGTTGATTTTCAAAATAATACAGACTCCATAGAATTGATCTGTTTACCCTTTATAAAAAGCAAGATTTTTTTGTACTGCTTATAGTAAATGTGCTAACAGTGGACTTTTCCATCTGCAGATTATACTGAATGACCAGCAGTTGCAGTGTTTCACAACTGAATTTCTCTGCATTGCCGTGACTGAAGAAAATAAAAAAAAGCAGTCTTCTGGCATACAGCATCATTTCACCAGTTTACATGGTAAGTACATCTCACAGTCATTCCTTTGGGCATTAAAAAGACTTTCACAGCATCTGAATGTCCTCACTACCTTCCAGTGGGAGCCTGTGCTTGAATATATTTTCTGTCAAGATGGAAGTAATATGGATCACATTGTGTTGGTCATGATAGTTTTTTTTTAACTCTTTATTCAAGACTGATCAAAGCATTGTATACCATTTACAAAATGACGTAAGCATCCATCAGTTAATTTTAAACTTTTCTCCCCAAATTGAAAGACTAGCAGCTGCCCCGGTTAACAGTTAATGTGATCTTTATTTCCACCCGTGGGGGGAATCTACAATATCCCTGCAGTCTCTCCATATAATACAATAAAAGGCAAACATTTCCGCCTCCCACCCACCCTCAACATCCCACCCATGTCCCCTCCTGTCTCCTGGTCGCATTAGAAATCCTCTATGTACTGTTCAGTTCATACGTCTTTATTTCGAAATATTTCATCATAAAAGACAATCATAATAATTAGCTATAACATCATTCCCTAACCATTAAAAACACTCTGGCAAGACAAATAATCGTGTAAAAATTATGTTACAACAATATAACATATATACAATTAAAGACGTACTAAAATATGTTTATAAAAACAGATTTGAGAAAATAATCAACTATCTGTAAGGTGCTTGGCTCTCATAATCCACGACCAACCCAAGAACTTTGCAACTGCAATGACCACTCGTTCTGTTGTGTCAGTCCTCATTATCCGCAGCGCCTCCAGCTCCACCCGTGTTCTCAAATTTTTACAAATAGGTTTTAACCATTTGTTCTGGGGTGCTGAATAGGCTGGGCACAAAAGGAGATAGGTCCTTGACGGGGCTGAGGGAGGGCTGGACCCTATGTAATCTAACATACAAAAAATTGCCCCCTTCTCAGTTTAATTGTGATTAGGGACCAAATAAACAATTTCATTAAATCTGATCCGGTATATTTATTTATACCTTTTAGTCATGTTCTTTATACAAAAATTATTTCAAATGGCAGAAAGAGAATACACAATACAAAAAATTACTGACAGTCTTACTCAATAAACAATTAACACAAAACACATTACGAAAATATCCAAACAAATAACATTAATATTACATCCAACGAACAATACACATTGCAGTGCAACAATTTTGCAATATAATAAACCATTTCAATATTCAAAAATTATTTTCATGAAGAGAGCCAATTCATTACAAGAGCAAAAAAAGCATGTATCAATGTTATCCTAAAACACACTAAATGTTGTAATTAGCTCTTGCTGGATTTGCCGACGCGTTTCAAGTTCGGGCCATAAATGTCCAAACCATCATCAGGGCTCTGTTATTTTTCTGTTAGGATGTAAAAAAACAAAGTTTTAATACAACCAGTTGGCCTCTTTTCTGAGATATCACCGTTTGGATAAGAGATAAATGTACCTGTATGTTCCTATGTAGATGACCTGTAATTACTTCTATTGGTGGACACAATCCTTTTTTCAGGTCTCAACTGGGACAACTTTTTCACAAAAACTAGGAAATTAACAAAAAATTTTTGTCCACATTTACAATATGTAATCATGGGGCATTACAACAACCTATTCTTATATTTAAGGAATTCATACCTTAATCTGAGCAATCTTGCGATGCAAGGATAGGCGGAGGAATAACTTTTTCTTGTGCTCTCAATCCTATTTAAACATCAAATAACCTGCTTTTAGCAACCAAGTATGTTTTGATGAAACTTAAGGTGCTTGTATACATTATGTACTACTTGTACCTGTCAAGCACATCACCGTGAAGATACTTCGTCTTCTCAATAATAGATGCCACGTCTACCTGTTTGGACAATACACTTATGAGTGCATGGAAAAAAACAGAATATAATGATGGACCCTTCTTAAGTTCAGCACCTGAACGATTTTCACCCCGAGATATTCGTTGACCCTTATATTAATTAGGGGAATTGGATGCACACTGGATGGCACCCATCATCACTATGCCTAATCCCTGAGGGATTTTAATACAAAAAAAAAACTACCGCAAAGGTGCACCACACAACAAGAGATGACAGAAAGATTCGTGCAGATGAATTGTAAGCACAATAAAGAATTATTCTTCAAAGAGGTGTTGTTGATCTTCTTTAAATCTTTATTTTCAATGAAACATAAACAGCCGACGCGTTTCGTCCCAAGCTGGGACTTCTTCAGGGCTGTCGGTAAAAGACATATATATACAATCAATCTTCTATATATACAAATTCATGTCCAATCAAACAACATCTACAACAGTTAACATGTTAAAAACAACACAACGATAGACATGGAGCTTATGTGTTCATTAATCTACAGGTAACAACCTACAGAAATTTTTGTCCGTTGGAAAATATATATAAGCCCGGAGATGTGTACAGGTGTCTAAACAGGAAATTCAATTAAAAAACACGTAATATATACAATTTAAAAGGGGAACAGAACAAAGAATGTCTACCTTTTTAACAATCAATTTTATTGAGTGGGAGTTGCGTTCCTTAAATTGGGAGACAGAAGTGTACACACAGCACAAGGTGTGCAAGGCCCATGTGTGTACATGTGGCACATGAAAGGAAATGGGGGGAGAAACCAGAGTGAGTAAGGAGAAAGAGAAGAGAGAGTAAGAGGAACATAGCAAGAGAGAACCCTGTGTGAAGGTCGGGCTAGTTCCTTGTGCGAAGTTAAATCTCGGCAAATTATCATTGAAGCATATTCGGTTCCTAATACGAGGTTTAGTGCTGACAGTTTATCACTGAAACAGATACGGTTACAAAGAGGAGGAGAAGGAGACCAGGCGGGACTGTAGTCCAACTACATCTAGCTTTAAATGATACCATTGCAAAAAAGTCACATTTCAATTTTCATTTACCTTTGGATTTAAGGTTCGTCGCTTATGCGGGGGAGTGTGGGAGGAACCGGGTTGCAAGGAACGCCTTCCCGGAAAGTGTAGTCCTCTTAGGAATTTGAATTGATCAGAGTTGGACCTTTATAGGGACATGAAACAAATTGTAGAACAAATGACCATTTAAATAGTGTCATTGTGTTGTTAGACAACATTGATGCCGGTATTTAGGCTATCCTAAGTGTAGTTTAAGTCCGTGGGGAAACGAGGCATAAGCGTCCCTATTCATTAGAACTAACAATCTTTTGATACTCACTGTAAGCCTGCTGGTGCGCAATGAATGCAGTGCTTGTAGAGACTACCGGGTGGTAAAACCGGTCTTGTCACTTTAGTGTTAGTCTCGAAGTCGTTTGCTGAAAGGAATTAAAAAAGGGAGGACAGCAGGGTAACAACCTATATAAGGCGTGATGGTTAAAGAACTGACCGAGTTGCAATCATCTCCTGACTCGCGTAGATTAAAAGGAACAGGAAAATGAAAAAGTGCGGCAAGGTTAAATTACCTGAGTAAATGTGAAAATAAGTAGTGGACTGTATGTCCTGATCGTCCAAGGGAGGAGGGAGTGGGCACTGTATAATCCAGCAGGCCTGTCAAGTGAAGATCGAATAGAATATGGTATTATTATTATGTATATTAACCTGTAAAATAAGTATGGTTGTATATGTTCATTAAATACAACCTTGAGTATATATGTAGTCCCCAGTTATAGGTACAAAAGCAGTAGTTATTCACACTCGCATATATCCTTGGCAACAGAGGGGTTTGGAAAACACCAAGGAAAACTTATCAAAACAATGTACAGGTCCCCCTATATAAACTACAATAGGGTTTGTGAAGTTCATACAGGCTTGTCAATAATTACACAAGTCCCCCTAGATAAGCTCTACTAAGAAGGTGAGCAGTGCTAACTTAGCTTTTTAAACAACGAGAGGTATTGCTTGGAAGAGTTTCCCAGGGGGGGACCTGGTGTGCAAGACCCCATAAGTAAGCTCAAAATGCAAATTATGCAGTCCTAACTTAGTTTTAAAACGAGGAATGACATTGCCTGGGAGGGTTTCCCAAGGAGGGACCTAGTACTAAGGGCCATAACTGCAAGTGATGAAAGCAGCGCTGATATCCCGGCTGCAAGGGGGAATACAAAACTTACCGCTTCTTTCTCCTTACTCACTCTGGTTTCTCCCCCCATTTCCTTTCATGTGCCACATGTACACACATGGGCCTTGTACACCTTGTGCTGTGTGTACACTTCTGTCTCCCAATTAAAGGAACGCAACTCCCACTCAATAAAATTGATTGTTAAAAAGGTAGACATTCTTTGTTCTGTTCCCCTTTTAAATTGTATATATTACGTGTTTTTTAATTGAATTTCCTGTTTAGACACCTGTACACATCTCCGGGCTTATATATATTTTCCAACGGACAAAAATTTCTGTAGGTTGTTACCTGTAGATTAATGAACACATAAGCTCCATGTCTATCGTTGTGTTGTTTTTAACATGTTAACTGTTGTAGATGTTGTTTGATTGGACATGAATTTGTATATATAGAAGATTGATTGTATATATATGTCTTTTACCGACAGCCCTGAAGAAGTCCCAGCTTGGGACGAAACGCGTCGGCTGTTTATGTTTCATTGAAAATAAAGATTTAAAGAAGATCAACAACACCTCTTTGAAGAATAATTCTTTATTGTGCTTACAATTCATCTGCACGAATCTTTCTGTCATCTCTTGTTGTGTGGTGCACCTTTGCGGTAGTTTTTACTTATGAGTGCATGGATTTAACACAACGCAGTTCATCTAACTTTGGGGCCAGATTTCGAAAGCTCTTGTACCTGTATTTTTGTAGAGCGAGGCGCCGCCTCTCGCCCCCATCTACCGCCCCGTCCGGGGCTGTAAAGATATCGGAATCGCTTTCCTTTTACTGCTCGCGTGTTCCGATTTTGACAAAAATCCGTCGTTCTCTAAAAAGAGAAACGCATTGTCAATCACCTCGCGGTTCTCGGGCTTGTATTGTAAACAAACGCGGCCTGTGCGGCCGTTTGTGTGGCATTACCTGATTCTACGGGCTGCTTCTGCCGCATACACACGGTGCTTCTCAGTCGCTCACTGCTCGTTTGTGGAGCCGGCGGCCATTTTACAAGAGTATAAGGTCCTTGACGGGGCTGAGGGAGGGCTGGACCCTATATAATCTAACATACAAAAAATTGCCCCCTCGTCAGTTTAATTGTGATTTGGGACCAAATAAATACAGAATACATGAAAATATTCACAAGTCCATACCACAGCTAGGCTTTCTTTATCAGGTTGTGAGTAGGCTTGTTCTGTTTGGGAAACCTTTTACTTGTGTATGCCACAAAATGACACACCCCTGCACCCCCCATTTTGAAACGCGGCGATCGAACAACCCAGAATTGCCACCCACAAACACCTTCAAATTCTAATACACTCCAAATCCCATAATGCATTTATCACAATAGCGGTGCCTTTATACTCTTGTAAAATGGCCGCCGGCTCCACAAACGAGCAGTGAGCGACTGAGAAGCACCGTGTGTATGCGGCAGAAGCAGCCCGTAGAATCAGGTAATGCCACCCAAACGGCCGCACAGGCCGCGTTTGTTTACAATACAAGCCCGAGAACCGCGAGGTGATTGACAATGCGTTTCTCTTTTTAGAGAACGACGGATTTTTGTCAAAATCGGAACACGCGAGCTGTAAAAGGAAAGCGATTCCGATATCTTTACAGCCCCGGACGGGGCGGTAGACAGGGGCGAGAGGCGGCGCCTCGCTCTACAAAAATACAGGTACAAGAGCTTTCGAAATCTGGCCCCAAAGTTAGATGAACTGTGTTGTGTTAAATCCATGCACTCATAAGTGTATTGTCCAAACAGGTAGACATGGCATTTATTATTGAGAAGACGAAGTATCTTCACGGTGGTGTGCTTGACAGGTACGAGTAGTACATAATGTATACAAGCACCTTAAGTTTCATCAAAACATACTGGGTTGCTAAAAGCAGGCTATGTGTTGTTTAAATAGGATTGAGAGCACAAGAAAAAGTTATTCCTCCGCCTATCCTTGCATCACAAGATTGCTCAGATTAAGGTATGAATTCCTTAAATATAACAATAGGTTGTTGTAATGCCCCATGATGACGTATTGTAAATGTGGACTAAAAATTTGTGTTCATTTCCTAGATTGTTTTTGTGAAAAAGTTGTCCCAGTTGAGACCTGAAAAAAGGATTGTGTCCACTATTAGAAGTCATTACAGGTCATCTACATAGGAACATACAGGTACATGTATCTCTTATCCAAACGGTGGTATCTCAGAAAAGAGGCCAACTGGTTGTATTAAAACTTTGTTTTTTTACATCCTAACAGAAAAATAACAGAGCCCTGATGATGGTTTGGACATTTATGGCCCGAACTTGAAACGCGTCGGCAAATCCAGCAAGAGCTAATTACAACATTAAGTGTGTTTTAGGATAAAATTGATACATGCTTTTTTTGCTCTTGTAATGAATTGGCTCTCTTCATGAAAATAATTTTGACTATTGAAATGGTTTAATATATTGCAAAATTGTTGCACTGCAATGTGTATTGTTCGTTGGATGTAATATTAATGTTATTTGTTTGGATATTTTCGTAATGTGTTTTGTGTTAATTGTTTATTGAGTAAGACTGTCAGTAATTTTTTGTATTGTGTATTCTCTTTCTGCCATTTGAAATAATTTTTGTATAAAGAACATGACTAAAAGGTATAAATAAATATACCGGATCAGATTTGATGAAATTGTTTATTTGGTCCCTAATCACAATTACACTGAGAAGGGGGCAATTTTTTGTATGTTAGATTATATAGGGTCCAGCCCTCCTTCAGCCCCGTCAAGGACCTATCTCCTTTTGTGCGCAATTTAGAGCGGATACCCTATCCGCGAGAGACTTAGGGGCACAACGTATAATTAAAAGGTGGAAGGATCCTAGATCCTTCGAATAATATGGCAGAGAAAGACACACTCTCTTTTAGTGAGAGTCATATCCAGTCTCTCATAGCCTCTTCACTGTTTGGCTCTATCTCTTTAAGTACCACTGCAAAGCAACAGAACGAGTCCGAAAAATTAACAAGACTTTGCAAAAAACACGTGAGAACTGAACTTCACGGATACTTCTTATTAAAACATCTACAGGGTGGCACCATCCCCTGGGGACTTCAGGTAAAGAATATACCTGTCATCTTCGTGGACGACGCTGAATACAAAAAGGGATTTAGCTACATCAATACTAAATGTAGCCGAGACTTGATGGTTCACACTATCGAGACGGCGCAAAGGTTATGCACAAAGGAATTGGAGGAAATAGAGGAGTTGACAAAAGCTATAGCTGACAACCCGGCAGTCACTGACGCCAAGACTCTTCTTGACAAATTTCAAAAAGACATACAGGTGTTTAAGGATATCACGATAAACAACAAAAGTTTGAAATACGAGAAGGATATTAAATCCTTTAAAATAGAACAAGTGTATCCTTTTCTAAAAGAGGATTACTATACCCAGGCAGAGTCACGCAGGGCGCTGTACGACTACCAAGGTAGATCTCGAAATCGTTTTACCACCTTCTCTGAGACTTCGTCATCAGATTCATCAGACCCAGATTCAAGAGGCAATAATTCACGCAAACAGGTCTCTTTTTTAGAGAGGGGCCAGCAAGGAAGAACCAAGTCCAAAGCCCCGTGGCAAATGCGAACACGCAAACGATTTTACCAATCATAAGTAAACCCAATGTAGTGGTGAATTTATCCGAACGGATATTAACAAGACAGGAAGAATCCTTATTGAATTTAGGCTTGAAATTTGTCCCCTGCAAACGTACAGACTTTACCAAATTGAAAATAGAAACCTTAGACTTCTGCAGGAAATTAAGGCTTAAAGCCTTCTTTTTCAACCAACCGGCTTCTCAGAATATAGAGACAACAGGATTGAGAAACAAATCCAAATTTGTTCCGTATCAAAATATTCCGAAGCAAATACAAGCGTTTGAGCAAATCATGCTCTCTTCTATCAACAAAATGGCAAGAACTAAGAAATACGTGCCTCCAAACATCAGTAAGGGTGAATTACATGCAATACAAAGCCTTAAGGAAGACCCCTCCCTTGTCATAAAACAGGCTGACAAGGGCGGAGCGGTCGTTATCTGGCCTCGCGACAAATATGTCGCTGAGGGACTCAAACAGGTCAACAATACCACATGGTATCGAGCTCTAAATGAGGATCCCACAAAGCAGATCCAGGGATTGATCACCGAAGCATTAACACAAGGGAAAGAGGAAGGCTTTTTGGGTAGTAAAGAATTTGAATTTTTGAATAAAAAATTTCCTCGAATACCGGTCTTATATTTACTCCCCAAAATACATAAAAACCTAGACGAACCACCAGGGCGCCCGATTGTGTCGGGCTGTGACTCCTGCTTGGAGCCAATATCCAAGTACGTGGATTTCTTTTTAAAGCCCTTTTTGACGGAGGTCAAATCGTATCTCAGAGATACTACAGATTTCCTAACAAAGGTGGAAGGAACTAGTTTTGACCCATCTAAACATATAATGGCGACCATGGACGTTACGTCCCTTTACACACAAATTCCTCAGGAAGAAGCATTAGAGGTAATTGAGTTGTTTTTAGACAAAAGGGAAAAGCCACACAGAGTGCCTACTGCATTTATTTTAAAGCTTGCAGCAATAGCATTACGGAAGAACTACTTTACATTTAACGATCGGTTCTATATGCAAATCAAGGGCACTGCCATTGGGTGTCCTTATGCCCCAGAAATGGCAGTGCTCTACATGGCACAGTATGAGTCCTTGTTTGTAGAGAATAACAACCCATACAAGGACAATATCATACAATGGTGGCGGTACATAGACGACGTCTGGCTCCTGTGGCAGGGGAGCCAGACCGAACTCCTGGCGTTCCATGACTGGATCAACAATAGACATAGTGACATCAAATTCTCTATTGAGACAAGCACTACGAGAATGACGTTCTTGGACGTCGAGGTCACCTGCGAGGATGGCAAATTGAAAACATCTCTATATAAGAAACTGACTGATAAGAATACCATTCTCTATCACAAAAGCTACCACCCCAGAAGCCTGAAGGCCAATTTGCCGTATGGGCAAATGTTACGTATCCGAAGAAATTGCTCCGAGATAGGGGACTACGACCATCATGCCCAGACTTTCTGCAATGAAATGATCCATAGGGGATATCCACGGAAGCTCTTGAAGAATTCTTACAAAAGGGCTAGGTTTACCCCTCAGGAAACCTTACTACAAATCAAGGAGAAGAAGGAATTAGACCGAATAGTATGCGTCACGACTTTTGGGCCCGACACGCACAAGCTTAGACAAGCGGTCCTTAAAAACTGGCACCTGTTGGACCTGGAATGCCCTTTTCCGCGCCCCATTTTCGCATACAAAAAGAATCAGAGTTTGGGACAACAAATTGTGAGAGCAGATCTCCTGAAGTCCCAACCGAAACATGATCTTCTTGCGTTATGGGACATGAAACCATTAGAAGGGCACCATAGGTGCGGCAATTGTGTTTCATGTGGTAGCACTATTGAAGGTACTGAGTTCCGGCACCAAGGAGTGAAGTGGAAACACCTTGGTTTCTCGAACTGCAAAATAAAAAACGTAATTTACGTGATCATCTGCCCATGTTCGAGGATCTATATAGGCAAAACAAACCAGCAGGTCAACCTCCGAATAGGACAACACAGGACAAGGATCAAAAAGAAAATACTCACAGCCCCTATGGTTGAACATTTCCTTGAAATGTCCCACAATGAGAATGACTTTAGGTGGTCTGTTCTTCACACAATGAGTCACGTACAGCGCCCCGCTGACATTGATAAGATGCTACTTGAAAAGTAAGCATACCTTATTTTGAAATTTAACTGTATAATGACTGGCTTAAACAACATGTCAGAATTGTCAAGAATATGAGACTTTGCGTCATACCGCCAGATTGTCACTGTTAAGACTGCAATATGCAGCTGACAACTATACAATACTAATTGTTTGACCCAAGGTGGTGAAAACCAATACCGAATTGTTTTAACACTTTTTCTAATGACACACCCCTGCACCCCCCATTTTGAAACGCGGCGATCGAACAACCCAGAATTGCCACCCACAAACACCTTCAAATTCTAATACACTCCAAATCCCATAATGCATTTATCACAATAGCGGTGCCTTTATACTCTTGTAAAATGGATGCCGGCTCCACAAACGAGCAGTGAGTGACCGAGAAGCACCGTGTGTATGCGGCAGAAGCAGCCCGTAGAATCAGGTAATGCCACACAAACGGCCGCACAGGCCGTGTTTGTTTACAATACAAACCAGAGAACCGCGAGGTGATTGACAATGCATTTCCCTTTTTAGAGAACAACGGATTTTTGTCAAAATCGGAACATGCGAGCAGTAAAAGGAAAGCGATTTCGATATCTCTACAGCCCCGGACGGGGCGGTAGACGGGGGCGAGAGGCGGCGCCTCACTCTACAAAAATACAGGTACAAGAGCTTTCGAAATCTGGCCCCAAAGTTAGATGAACTGCGTTGTGTTAAATCCATGCACTCATAAGTGTATTGTCCAAACAGGTAGACGTGGCACCTATTATTGAGAAGACGAAGTATCTTCACGGTGGTGTGCTTGACAGGTACGAGTAGCACATAATGTATACAAGCACCTTAAGTTTCATCAAAACATACTGGGTTGCTAAAAGCAGGTTATGTGTTGTTTAAATAGGATTGAGAGCACAAGAAAAAGTTATTCCTCCGCCTATCCTTGCATCGCAAGATTGCTCAGATTAAGGTATGAATTCCTGAAATATAACAATAGGTTGTTGTAATGCCCCATGATTACGTATTGTAAATGTGGACAAAAATTTTATGTTCATTTCCTAGATTGTTTTTGTGAAAAAGTTGTCCCAGTTGAGACTGAAAAAAGGATTGTGTCCACTAATAGGTCATTACAGGTCATCTACATAGGAACATACAGGTACATTTATCTCTTATCCAAACGTGGTATCTCAGAAAAGAGGCCAACTGGTTGAATTAGAACTTGTTTTTTTTACATCCTAACAGAAAAATAACAGAGCCCTGATGATGGTTTGGACATTTATGGCCCGAACTTGAAACGCGTCGGCAAATCCAGCAAGAGCTAATTACAACATTTAGTGTGTTTTAGGCTAAAATTGATACATGCTTTTTTTGCTCTTGTAATGAATTGGCTCTCTTCATGAAAATAATTTTGACTATTGAAATGGTTTAATATATTGCAAAATTGTTGCACTGCAATGTGTATTGTTCGTTGGATGTAATATTAATGTTATTTGTTTGGATATTTTCGTAATGTGTTTTGTGTTAATTGTTTATTGAGTAAGACTGTCAGTAATTTTTTGTATTGTGTATTCTCTTTCTGCCATTTGAAATAATTTTTGTATAAAGAACATGACTAAAAGGTATAAATAAATATACAGGATCAGATTTAATGAAATTGTTTATTTGGTCCCTATTCACAATTAAACTGAGAAGGGGGCAATTTTTTGTATGTTAGAATAGGCTGGGCAAGCAAAAAAGAAATGGCCTAGTGACTGTTTTTGGTCCTCACACCAGGGGCAAAACTCATTTTTCTGTCCAAGCTATTTACTGGTGAATGATCTCAACGGAAGCGACCCGACCCTAAACTGGTGAAATAGCTTCCTATCACCACTCTTGGTGATGGTGATGGTATCCCAGTAAGTCTCTAGAGAAGGGTCAAGTTTGTGCTGTAAGAACCTACCTGACAGAGAGGTGTTGTCTGTCTGTGCTATGAGTTGTTGTCTTACTGTGGACCAATATAGAGCTTTGAATTCCTTTTTTAAGGGGAAGACATTATTATTCGGAGCGATCCAGAGATGGCTTAGGCCCATATTTTCCAGGAGCATTCTTACTTTTTTGAACCAGAGAATATTGCCCGAGCCCACCACAGATCTGACATCCAAGATTTCATTAGCAAAAAGTGCCAGTTCTGGGGTTGTCCACACTCTCCTCCACAAGGCAACCGCTCCGAAACGTGCTACATCATCAATAGGGTGACAACCCAGGTCAAGTAGCAGTGGCTTCAAGGGGCTGTACTGGGGAAGGCCAACAAGATTACGAAGGAATTTATTTTGAACTCTGATTAATGGTGACAAGTCCGAAAAAGCCCATAAGTCCGCGCCGTACAAGATCGATGAACTTATTTTAGCATTGTAAATTTTTAAAGCAGGACCTATCCTTTTGGTCAGTGAGGTTCTCTGTTCCTTAATTAAGCACCCTGTTAGCTGAGCAAACTTCAGAGAGAGTATCACGCTGGGGTTTCCAGCTAAGCCTGTTTTCCAATACAACCCCTAGGTAAGTCATGACTTTAAACTATTCTAATACACTGCCATTCAAACTAACGTTGCCCAACTGCGGTCTATTTTTAGATAAGACCATAAATTTAGTCTTTGTTACATTGACCTGTAGATCATTAGCTTGGCAGAATACCTCAAACCTGTTTAGGGCGGACAGGAGATCCTTCTGCATTTTAGATAGAATAAGGGTGTCATCTGCGAAGATAAGTAGTGGGAACTTATTACCGCCTAGACCAGGGGCATCTGCAGGGAATGTTGCGAAGTACTGCACTACCCTGTTAATGAACAACAGAAAGAGGGTCGGTGCAAGTACGCACCCTTGACGTACACCCCGGGAAACTGGAAATCGCTCTGTAACCTGCCCCTGTTTGCCCCATCTAACCTGCGCAAAGTTTGCTTCGTGTAGTCGGATTACTATTTCAACGAGTTCTAGGGACATCCCATACCAGTGTTCCCAGTGCATCCCATAGCTTAGCTCTTGGAACTAAGTCAAAGGCAGACTTTAGGTCTATAAAAGCTGGATAGATAGTTCCACCACCCAGAATAACAACCTTCCAATAAATTAAAATAAATCTAAATACCTGATCAATCGTGCTTACACAGGATCTAAAACCAGCTTGTAAGGGGGACAAGACATTCTCTAGGTCCATACAAATCTGGATCTTAGCAAGCACCATCCTAGCTATAATTTTCTGAATGGCATCTATTAAACTGATGGGGCAGAACGATCCCCCTTTTTAAATATAGCCAGGATCTCAGCTCCTAGCCAAGAATCTGGGATTTGTGCACCCTTCGCAATAGCATTGGCAAGAAAGGTAATGTAAGGCACCCAATTAATTAAGTCAAATTTAAATAGATCTGCCGGGATGCAGTCCATACCTGGTGCTTTTCTTCCTTGTACCATCCTCAGCGCGTTCTCTACATCTTTCCCAACAAACACTAGGGAGTGGCTCGGGTCAGTACTTGTGGGGAAAGAACAGGGGGGGGGGAACTGTCACAGGTTCAAGTCCCCTAAACTGAGACTCAAAATATTCGACCCAAACTGCGGCACACACCTGGTTATCCGGGACTTGGGATTCCACTGCGCTTCCCCATTTAACTATCTGCCAGAACTTTGTCTGGTCTCTCGACCTACTTGCCACTAGTAGATCCTGTCAGTACTGATCATCCCAGTCCTTTTTGGCCTGTTTTTGGATTTTCCTGTATGTAATCCTTGCTGTCCTAATGTCCTTGGTATTCCGTGATTTAATGGCTTTCACCAGAGAGCCATAAGCAGAGCGGCATGATTTATTGTACCAATGATTGCCTGGTTTAAGAGATGGTAGATGGTAGTTTACTGGGTTTGGCACGTTTTGGAGAAATGGGATTTCAATACCCCAAAAAAGCTGCTCATGAAGAGCACTAGTTTTAGCAATCTGGTCTTCCTGTAAGGCACACAAAGTGGTAAAAACCTCCTGAGAGATCTTGTCTGAAATTAGGGGATCATCGACTACCCTATCCCACCGGACCGGTCGCTCTCTGGGCGGGCAGATATTATCATATCTTCGAGAAGGGACCAGTACTCAACCTTGATTAGAATATAATCGATTCTGCTTGAATTGATACCATTATCAAAGGTTACCCGACCGGATTTATCAGACCTGGATCGACCATTAACAGCTCTCAAACCCCGCTCGAGGCAGAAGCCCAGCCACTGTATGGCCACTTCTGTCCACTTCTTTATCCGATTTAGGTCGAGGCAGAGGATATTCTACTGTGCATCTTCCTCTGCTAAAATATCTTCCCCCACAAGAAGTAAGGGTTCAAATGTATAATTGAAATCCCCTGCCACAATCATGAGGCAATCCATCCCGACAGAGTTGAGAATGAGATCCAGCTCTTTAGTAATTCCCGAGTTCCGCCCCCCAGGCTGGCCTCTAACATATATATTAATAATGATGATCTCCATCTTATTTGGCCGCGACAGTCTTATAACAAGAATGTCGGGGTTAAGCACCATTACTTCAGTGAACCTGTAGCTAAGCGACTGCTTCACCCAGATGGTCAGGCCACCTGACGATCTACCTCTTTTGCATCTAATAGCAGGTTTAAAAAAGTTTAAATACCCCAGGCGATGGATGAGATCAGGGACCCAACTTTCTTGGAAAATCAGGATATCATGGTCCTCAACACAATCTATCCACTCTGCTATTGAGGTTTTACTCCTCAGGCCTGCAATGTTCCGCGAGACAATTTTTAACAGGTTTTCCCTAATAGCGTGCTGAATCTGACCAGACTCCGACGGATTTACCCCTATTGGTCTCCTTCCTGCAATAGGGCCCCCACTTGCTGAGGAGCCTGGGCACGACCTCACCAAACCTTGTTCGACGGCATCACCCCCCCTAACCTTCCTCGCTACGATCTCTCCGTCATGCACTGGGGGCATCCTGGGTGAAGGGCAGATGCCTAGACCACTACCAACACTATCACCATCCACCACTGCATGACCCTCAAGGTGATCCGCATCCCTACTCAGTTGACATGCTGTATCTTCCCTTCCCATTGGCTGGACCACCATAAAGCCCCTATAGTTGTTCTCAAGTCAATTCACCCCCTCTAGACCAATAAGTGGGTCAAATCGATTTGTCAGGGGCATATGATACTCAGCCCTGTCAAACGGTTTTACACCAAAAGATCTAATATTACGAATAAAGGAGGTGGGATTGGTTGGTCCATGGTAAGCATAAGCATAAAAGTAATTTAGGCCCAGGGTTTGAACATCTCCCACTCTGCCGAACCTAGGATCATAGCAAATGTACTCTACCACCCTAGGATCTCTAAAGTTGACAATTACGCAGTCACCCTCTATATCCTTCTCTCTACGACCCAACCAACTCACCCTTCTAACATTTAATATCTCTGCGTTTGAGGAAGGTGAGAGTAGTCTGTTCCGGTTGAGCCAGTGGGTGACTTTGTTTTTCAACTCCCTATGTGATTCAATTTTATCAACTCTAATCCCCGGAACTCCCACCAGAATAACCGTGTACGGTACTGACTCTTGGGGGGAGTTTGATACAAGGCAGCCGCTGTATAGTACCCTCGCTTCCCTGTGGAGTTGTCCAACTAGGCGGTATCTTCCCTACCCGCACAGAGGGCGCGGTCTGGCTACTTGCCACCTTGCCAACTCCCGTACCCTTTTCTCCGGTAGGACCAGATCAATCCATCACTACGGGGCGCATCTCAACACGAGGTGGGGGGTTTTGGTTGTTGGCCCTGCCATTTTGGACTGGTTGGGCAGACTCACTACCACTTCTAAGCCCTGGGGGACAAAATGGGTGGGCTTTGGCGCTTGGACCCTCCATGCCTTTTGCTATCCTTTCCAACGCGCTAGAGTTAACTAGTACTAACTTTTTGAGTTGCTCTAGTTTTGAGTTAATCAATTTAATTCTCTCCAAAAGAGGTAGTGTCAGTGATTTAAATAATTTTTCTACTTTGTCGAATAGCCCGTCATTTGCACTACTTAGGGTAGGCAGTTGATTTGGACGCGGGATAGCCATAATTGGACTAGGGGACTGAGCAGTATGTTGTGATGCCGGGTTTGAGATGGTTGTTCTTGATATTTTTGCCTCGCCACCCTTCTGAGGACCACCCCCTCTTTTCCTTTTGCCTACTGAAGGAATTGCCGTTAGTTTTTTGCCGGCTGGTATCGCCCGATTTTGGATTTTAGTTGTGGCACTATTAGGCAGGGGAATTCGAGGCCCTACTTTGCGACCCACTAGAGACAGAGCAACCTGTGGTTATATTTATTGAAGTATCAACCACAGAAGTATCAAGCCCAACCAGCGATAGGCTGGATTTCAGACTCAGGGTGACTAGGGGGACAGCTGTTCCTGGTTGTTCTGGGGTAGTAGCAGACCCGATGGTACCTAGAGATGAACGCTTCCCCGTTAAGAGATCCAAGGACAAGCGTTTCTCCGTTAGGGCTATCTATTTCTTTTTCCAATACCACTGCAACCCTTGTAATGAATTGATCTATGGTACCTGTAACCGCCTCCCCCCCCCCCCCCCCACCCCCGGGGTGGAAAGAGTAACTTTTCGACCCTTCCCAGAGCGAGATGCCATTAGAGATGATGGGTAGGGGACTCAGGCACTGGAAATAACAATCAATATAGACAGAATGTTTAGATGGATTCGGGCTGGGATGATCTGCAGCGCAACAACAATAGGTATAACGTTAGAGGGAATACTCTACACAAACCTGGACTTAGGGGAGTGGCCCAGCCCGGCCTCGATCGTCCTCGGACGGGCTCATACGGGCCCGCCCTTGGCCCGGGCTTCGCCCGTGCTGAGCCTGCACACGTCCTGCGTATCGTGGGCCTAGGCGGTGCTAAGAAGAGGGAGATGGGGGTGGGAAGAGGGCCCAGCTGCGGTGGATGATTGCAGCTAAGCCTGCTGGTCCTCGCAGTCCCCTGCCAAAAGTTTCACAGCAAGTTCAGCCCAAATCGGCAAGCAGTTCACGATATCCTCAACACAGGGACCAAAGAAGGCAGGTTATGTAGAGAAAGTCACTGCACCACAAACGGCTGAGAGCGGCACCCCTCTATGTACTGTCTCCCAGCTAATATTGTAAAGACATATACTGTTGTGTAAGCAAGTCAAGTTGTCCGTGCGGTGTTCCAGGCTCACGTGTTACCTAACCATGCTATCACTCACCCTGTCCAGACCCTACGCTCGATCACCCTGCGATGGCACTAGGTCTATCCCTTCCAGGGCCATCAACATGATCTCCCACTCCTGTGCTATGGGATACTTCCTCTGAACTTTTTCCTCCTCCCTTCTCAGCGTCATTCCCTCTGCTCTGCCCCACTTTACCAGTTCCATCTGCCTTGCGGCCGTCCCAGTTGGTCTGGGGGATTTCCACCTCTTTGTCAGAGCCCTGATAGCTATCAAAAGAGCCGGATCCAAGAATCTCAATTTGTCCTTCAGCGCCTTGGACCTTTTGCGGAACCCCACTAGGCAGTATAGAATCTCTTCAGGTACAGGCAAGTGAGTTGTATTTCTCAGAACCTGACATACCCAAGCCCAATATCCACGTAGACATGCACAGGACCAGAGCATGTGCAGGAATCCAGCCTCCTCTACTCCGCAACGTGGACAGCAATGGGGGGAGTCCGGGAACATTCTATGTAGCCTCTGAGGGGACAGGTACGCCCTATGCAGTACCATTGTTTGTATAAATCTAAATTTCACATTCCGCGACACCCTCCTGGGATGCTCCAGAATAAACTGCCATGCCTTATCTGTGAGTATTATGTCTGCGTCCTGAGCCCAAGTATCCCGAAGCATATCCAGCGGAATTGCTGCGTGTGCTCTGACTCCAGAAAATAACCAGCGCACTAAGTGTCCCCCAGCCCCCATATAATAGAGCAGGTAGACCATTTCATGTTGCGCGGGTTGAGTTCGTTGTGGTGCCCAGGTGTTCTGAATGTAGTGGAAACCGTGGCATGTAGCAAATACAATCTAGGGGGAGCGCCTGTAATTTGAAAAAAGGACTCATGGTCTAGCAGAGTGTCATTACCAAAAAAGGCCCCCACCTCTACTACCCCAGCCTCCGTCCAGGGGCGCAGTATGTCTTGTGTTAGCCTGCCCTGATGCGTCGGGATACCCAATAAGGGAATGTTCGCCGCGTATAGCTTTACTGATGAGGTGTAGGACAGTGCTCGTCTCCAGCACAATATGGCCGTGTGCAGGAGCGGGTGACAATCTGGATGAAGCCGCCTTTGTGGTAGCAACAAGAAGTGCCACTCTCCCCGTGCCAGTCACTCAGGTGTATAGTCGATCTCATGGAGGTTCCTACCGGCCACCCAATGTGAGAGCCACTGGAGTTGGCTGGCATAATAATAGCCCCGAAAATCTGGGACCCCCAGGCCCCCCGAGTCGGTTCCCAACTGGAGCTTGTGAAGGCTAATGCGTCTCCGACCATTACCCCAGATCAGAGTAGTTAGAATGGTATGAAGTGTGGTAAACACTTGTTGGGAGACGGTCACAGGCATGTTTACAAAATAATACAAGAGGCGTGGGAACATAACCATCTTAGAGATTGCGACTCGGCCCATAACGGACAGGGGCAAGGAGATCAAAAAACCCATGCTGCTCCAGAGCCGGGTACTGGCATGCTTAATATTACCATCAATTTGGTCTTCTGGTGATCTATATACCTGGATCCCCAGATATTTGAACGTGGTCTGCGCGACCGATATCTCGTGCGTCCCGAAGCGGATGGAAGTGGGGTGTAGTGCCTCATTGAAATAAAAGCCTGTCGATTTTGCTGGGTTGATGGCCAGGCCTGATACTTCCTCAAAGCGGCAAAAAATATCAGAAGCAGGCTCTCTCTATAAGTCCCTGAGGTACAACAAGATGTCATCCACGTATATGGATATCAAATTATGCGTACCCCTGATCGATCTACCCATCTGGGCTTCATGAGCCCGGAGCGCTATAGCCAGAGGTTCCGGTGCCAAAACAAATAAAATCGCGGACAGGGGACACCGCTGTCGGGTGCCCCTGTACAACGAGTAACTATCCGACACGTACCTGCCCGTACGCGCCCTGGCCGAAGGGTCTGTGTACAATAGTCTAATCCACCTCAGGAGGGAGTCAGGGAGGCCAAACCGCCTCAGGGCCTCAAACATGAACGTCCATGACAGGGAGTCGGACGCCTGTTTTAGATCTAACGCTATACAGCCTGCCCGGGGATATTCCTGAGGCGTGCTTGTCATGAGGGCATGCAGTCTCCGAGTGTTCAGGGACGTGCTGCGTCCCGGGAGGAACCCGCATTGATCCTGATGCACCAGTGCGGGTAGGTGGGATTGTAAGCGCAGGGCTATAGCCTTACTCAGGATCTTATATTCCGTAGAGAGCATTGATAAGTGCCTATAATTTGTCATGTCCAAGGCATCCCTGCCGGGCTTAGGTATTGATGTAACTAAGGCTTGCATCGTCGTTGCCGGTAGATGTCCTTCCTCAAACGCTGCCCCGAACACCTTATCCAGGACAGGTGCTAGAGTGTCTAGGTATGTTGCATAGAACTCCACCAGGAGTCCGTCTGTACCCGGTGTCTTATTGCAGTTAAGGGAACTAATTGCCACCCGTATTTCATGTTGCGTAATGGGCCCGTCCAAGTCCCTCTGTCTATCCTCCGACAGGGTAGGGAACGGGAGGCCATGCAGGAGCACAGACACCTGTTCTGGGTCCTCCAAGTCAAAAGAAGCATATAATGCTCTCAGGTGGTCGTGGAACGCTTTGTTAATCTCAGATTGCGTGCGGGCCAAACCGCTGGACATGTCGCGTATCTGTGTTATCACCGGGGGGTCCGGTCGGTCCCGTAGCAGGCGGGCCAATAGTGTACCTGATCTATCAGCATCAGCGTGCTGACGGCGTAAATACTCTTTATAATCAATGTTTCTCAGCGTCTCCAATACTTCCGTATGATCTATATTCCCTTTCTGCAGCTCCCCCTTCTTCTCAGGATCTACACTCGTCTCCCTTTCCAATATCTTTAGGCGGTTCTCCACCTCACAGAGTTTCCTGTAAATTTCCTGTCTGGATCCTACCAACTGGCCTATGGCAGCTCCCCGTACCACAACATTCATGGCATCCCATACTACTAAATTAGAAGAGGCAGAGTCCCAATTTTCTCTAAAGTAATTAGACAATGTGTCAGAGAGCGTCGCGCGGAAGGGACCATCCTCCAGAAGGAGCGGGTTGAGCCTCCAGGTAGGTACAGGGGTCGGCACCCTTCCGCAAAGGAGGCTGAGGGACAGGGGTCTATGGTCAGAGACAGTTTTGGCTAGGTACTCTGGGCTCCCGATCCTAGAAATCAGTGACCGTGAGCATAGAAATCGGTTTATCCGAGTGTGGAGGTTGTGTACGGTGGAATAGAATGAGTATTCCTTGTAATCTGGATTGAAGGCACGCCATGCATCCATCAAGCCCCAGCCCTCCGCCCAGGTTAGAAGTACTTCAGACAGCCGTGAGGCTCCAGTCATTTGGAGGGGGGGTGTGATCTATCCAGATCCAGGCTCAGGACAATGTTCCAGTCTCCGCCCAATACCCAGGGGACGTTCGCCCAGTCCAAGAGTGCCAAACCAACTGTGTGCAGAAATTTATCCTGCACAAAATTCGGGGCGTATATACTGCCGAGTACAATTAATTCACCATCTAAGGTGCCTTTCACCAGAATAAATCTATCCTGTTCATCTATTTTCCTCTCTATCTCCTCAAATGGCGCCCCATGTCTGACCCAGATAGTCGCCCCCCTGGAGAAGGCCGAGAATGTCGTAGAGTAATTAGTACCTCTCCACTTCTTTCACAGTTTCTGGGCTTCTGATACCGTAAAGTGGGATTCCTGGAGGAAAGCAACTTGTGTGTGATGCTTAAGCAGGAAGGAGTGGATCTGGTGTCTTTTCTGTATCGCCCCAAGCCCCTGCACATTCCAGATAGTGTATTGATAAGATCCTACTGCATCAGCCATAATCATCTATTGCCAAGCATAAGAGTGTCAGTGGGCTCACAGCGCAAGCCCATATAACTAATGACCAGGAGACTACATATTCGAAAATTCCCTCCCAAAACTGAACAAACAAGGCGCAGCAAAACAACACTGCCGGGCCAAACATAAGAACAGTAAACAAATAAGTCCAAGGACGAGTGTGTTCGCCATTGGGGGGGTGGCCAAGCACTACTATGTTCATCTGTGTATTCGAACCGGGTACCGCTGGCTCAACGGCGTACCGTCCTGGTGGCACCATGTTAGAAAAAATCTGCACGTAAACACGTACTGCAGATACCCTCACCATGTGAACCAATAGACCCACTAGGGTCGCACTCAACCAGGGTTCCCTCCCTACTCATTCCATCTCACAAGTGCAAGGAAGCAGCGGGTATGCACATTATAACCAGCGTTCAATACTTATTACCAAACCCATGGATATCTGTTTGTACTATGAGTCAACAACAGCAAGCAGTGAGCACAAAGTAAAAGATATCGTGCGCTGCAGGTAACCAGTCCACTCCAAACGAAGCCGTGTATCCCTTTAGTTGTCCAGCATATCATCTGCCGCTCGGGGTGTGACAGTAGGGAACAGGATCACACTGTTGTCCGAGTCAGAGGGGACCGTGCTGTCGTCTGAGTCCATCGGTATCTTCCCCGAATCCTCTCTGCACGTGCCCACCATCGCCACAGCACCCGACTGATCCTCCCTCTGTTGTTCCCGTGATGAGCCAAGTTTCCCTATGCTCCTCCTTGCATTTGGGGAGTCCTCTCTTTCTCGACCCGAGTCTCTCCCCGAGCCACCGGTAGCTATATCCTGAGTAGCGTCCTGACTCCCGTCGATGCCCATCACCTCCAGCCATTCCTCGACATCGGATGGGCTCTCGAAGAAATGTGTTTTCCTGCCATGGATGATCTTCAGTCGGGCTGGGAAAAGCAGCGCATATTTCAACTTGGCTCTTTGTAGCTTCTTCTTTGCCTGAGGAGCGCTGTTTCTGGACCGTATTGGTATAGTCTGGGTAGAGGGACACCCTTCGGTGTTCAGGCGCGCCATCAAGACTTTTCTATTCGCTTAACCTGTATTATTCTGCTTTGCTGTTGTTTCATTTTTTTGGCTTATTGACTGAGTTGTGTTTTGTGTACCTTGCAAAGCGCCGGGACGCCCCTTTGCTGGGGCAGCTGAGCGCGGTATAAGTGCAGATAACATAACATAACATATTGGAAAAGGGACTTCTCACGGGCTTTCTGCAGCAAAACATCCCTATCTCGGTAGTTAAGTAATCGTGCTATCAAAGGGAGGCCTGATATGGGCCTACCGGTCGGGATCCTGTATGCCCGTTCTACACAAGTACGGTGATAGACCCTCCATAGTAGCATTGTCTCGGAACCACTGCTCCATGAAATCCTCTGCATGGGCCCCCTCACAGCGTTCAGAAGGCCTATGACGCAGACGTTGTTGCGGCGATTCCGACCTTTCAGCGTCCTCCACGCGGTCCATGAGGGAGGCAACCTGCTGCTGTAGTTGCTGAATAGAGGTGGATTGGTCTGCCACAGTCGGTGTGAGTTCGGAAAGGGCAAGTCCCTGGTCTTTTACCTTGTCCGCCAATTCGTCATGGTCTGCCTTTAACAGTGATAGATTTGTGGTTAGGGCCCCTCCGCCACCTTTGCCCCCTTTTGCACCATGAAGTTCCTGAAGTGCGCCGAAGCCGTACTTTGTAAGATAGGAGCTTTCTGAAGAGAGCGAGCCCCCCCTCCATGGCGTTGTATGTCAGCGGTCTCTTCCGACCTCACCAGTTCCTCCGTGAGTGTCTACTCGTCCCGGTCAATTCGCCCCTCCCTCGGGCTCCACACCGGGTCCCAAGAGCCAATATTCACAAAGGCGGAGGTCGCAAGGTACCAGGGCCTCCAGAGTCCTGTCGGGCGCCAGTGAACTCCTGCTCCCCGCCCACAGCGACACCCAGGCCAGCAGTCCCGCACTCTCAGCGGGCTTTGCTCCACAGGTCACCTTCCCTGGGCCCGCAGGACACAGCCAAGAAGAAAATGAGGCAGCTCCACGTGTCTCCCCTCACCGGCAGTCTCACCTCCGCGGGCAGCCAGTGTCTCAGCAGCCCGGCTTTTCCGTCCCTCCGATGGGGTCCGGGCCGTAACTTTATGTGGCGGGATGGGGGGGGGGGGGGAATTCCCAAATCAGTTCTTTCCCCATGTCGCTCTCTCTTCTGCGTCACATCACCAGTGCCTGGGCGATGCGCGGGTTCCTCTCTTCGGTCACCCGCCCCTGCTCTTTCGCGTGCAATGTGTCAGTCCTCCACCGCTACCGGACCTCCGCAAACACGGGCCAACCCAGTCCAGTGGCAGGCCCCAGCAGATTCTAAGAGCTGGGGTCGTCACTCAACGCCACCCTATGGGGTCCGGGTCTCCTCCCCCTCGAGATCTTGCGGTGTCACAGGTAGGCACCTCGCAGCTGCCTCCGGTCGGGTCACACAGCGTTCCGAGTGCTCCGGAGCGCCGGACCGATCACTTCCGGTCCCGCTCACCCCAGTGGCTCCGGGCTCGCTCCAACTGCAGCTCCCGGCTTCTTCCCGTATGCGTGGCGGTAGGCCCAATCCTCTTCCGACTAACATTATGGAACACAATCTGTACGCCGATGGGTCACCGTGTCGCCGCAGGGTTCCGGCGTCGATCCGCCACCTTCCGCTGTGGGCAGGGTTCCAGCAGCCGCTTTTATTCAGGATTTGCCGCCAGGCAGACCCGAAGCACTAGCAGCAGCCGACCACATTCGTGGCTGGCTAGACACGCCCCCGTGTTGGGCATGATAGTTAATAATAGACTGACTGCTTCCAAGGCTACTTAACAATGATTTAGAATCTGATGCTAGCAATGTTCCATTCAAGGAAATTTCTACCTTTGTGGCTGAAATGCACTATCTCCCTTTCAAACGATAGTGTTTCCTTCTCACGGAAGGAAGCTCATTTAACGTCTTCCCCTGCACTCTGTATGTTGGACTCTGATACTCAATATGGATTGTTGGTAAGGGTAATCTCTATTTTTGTATCTCCGTCCCACTTTCAAAAAGGCCCCAGTGCTTGGAGTGGTTCAGAGCCCTTTACCATTCCCTCTCCTGCTTGCCTTGCAGTCATGAATACAGATAGTAACCTACTGCATAACGTCTGATTTCTCATCCTCCTTTTTGTGGCCGCTTCCACAAGGACAATTGGACCTGAGGCGCTCTGATATCATAAAGCTAAAGCAAGATGTTGTCTGACGTGAGGGCCACACTGTTGCCTAACAAGCAGCAGGATACATTTATCTTGGTAATGAAATGAGTAGCTGGGTAGACAGGATGCCCAAATCAAGACTAAGAAATTAGGGAATTTTTTGAGACTTCTAAATTTGTATGTACGTAATTTTGAGCATAAGAGTCTCAACTTCCCTATTGCTGAACTGGTAGGAATTGCCTAACATGATGATGGTGAACATGCTATGCATAGCTTTTTTTATTCACATTAACTGTAGCATAGCCCTTCCTTGCTCAGTTTATCAGCTGACTTAATTGCTACTGGTGTACCATATCCTAAAACAAATGAAGTGAGATGGGTACGCTGCCACTTGGCTGGCAATAGATCTCTTTAGCTATGCCCTGATGTACATGCTACAGTTGTTTGGAGAGTGTTAGCTAATGAGGCATGGGATTCATAGAATTGTGGGAGGTTAAAAACACAAATTCAGATTAGATTTTCTAATGTGAGGTTGATTTTAAAAAGAATACAGACTCCATAGAATTGATCTGTTTACCCTTTATAAAAATCAAGATTTTTTTGTACTGCTTATAGTAAATGTGCTAACAGTGGACTTTTCCATCTGCAGATTATACTGAATGACCAGCAGTTGTAGTGTTTCACAACAGAATTTCTCTGCATTGCCGAGACTGAATTTTTTTTTTTTTTAGAGCAGTCTTCTGGCATACAGCATCATTTCACCACTTTATATGGTAAGTAAATCTCACAATCATTCCTTTAGGCATTAAAAAGACTTTCTCAGCATCTGAATGTCCTCACTGCCTTCCAGTGGGGGCCTGTGCTTGAATATAATTTTTGTCAAGATGGAAGTAATATGGATCACATTGTGTTGGTCATGATAGTTTTTTCTTTTTTTAAACAGATTTTATTGTGTGAACTCACATATCATGCATATCTCTGACACCCAGAGACAAATGCCACCATCAATGTGCCAGATATTACTTTAGACACATGCATAACAATGAATATCCCTAAACACCCCCCCACTGAAGAATTAGTGCCACAGGATGTAATCAATGCGCAACCCCCCCTCTCCCCCTCCCACACCCTCCCTGTGTGCCAACTCGCCCACCCGACGCATAAAGTAGCAAAACATTACATGCCATGTACAATCCATACCAACTGCCATTGTTCATGGTCCGTGTCTTCATATCGTCGGGAGGGTGGCCTCCTCGGGCTGTGGGTCAAGGTCCAGACCACTGTAGTCCACCCACCGCTTCCAGATTTTGAAGTGCTTCCGGGGACAGCCCCTTGCTAGAAATACAGGTTGTTCCAAGTCCATACAATAGTCCATTTCGTTCTTCCAGGCCTTGAGTGACGGAGCCTGGGGGGCTTTCCATGCTTTCGCAATATCACGTTTCGCCAGCGTAAGTCCTAACAACATTAAATGACGTTTATACCCGTTTCCCCCGACCCCCGCCATGACATGCAGCAGTGCTAGTTTGGGGTCCCTCTGTATCCTCCAGGCTAAGACTTCGTCTAGGCAACGATGGACCCCATCCCAAAACCTTTGCAACGATGCGCAGTCCCACACCATATGTAGTAATGTGCCAACTTCTAACCCACAGCGAAGGCAGTCGGGGGACGCCACTAGTCCCGCCTTCCACAGCCGCTGTCTGGTGTAATATGTGCGGTGCAAGTATCTGAACTGGATTAGCCGCAGGCGCATGGATATGGCTGCTCCCCTGGGACTCTCGAGGGCTTCAACCCAATCCTCCTCGTCTAGTTCCCTGACATCCTGCTCCCAGTGGGCCCTAAGGCCACTCAGATCGGAGGAGCAATGCGGCACTAACATCTGGTAGATACGTGATAGTTTTTTGTCAGGCAGCTCACCCATGAAGATTTTCGCTTCAATGGGACTAAATTCAGGGATCTGCTCCAGGGCAACTAGGGAGGGCGCCAGGGCATGGCGGAATTGAAGGTATTTATAGGACTGGGTGCGGGGCATCCCATAGTCCTCCTGTAAATTCGCAAAGGATTTGAGGGTATCGCCGGACAGAGCGTTGCCCAGGGTGGAAATGCCAATGGCGTCCCAGCCCCCGAAGCCCGTCAGGGCATCCAATTATGGGAGCCTTCCATTGCGCCAAAGGGGGGTTTCCTGTGTAAGGACATTTCACCAACCCGTCCGCCGCAGCCCCTGCCTCCACACGTGAAAGACCACCTGCGTGGCTGATGGGAGGGACCTCCGAAGGGGTGCCGCATACAGAAGCGTATTGCAAAAAACACAGTTGATGAACAGAATGCAGAACAATGTCTTACATTCACCCCAGTACAAAGATCTGGGCCTAAATCCATCATTTTTTTGCACTCCACTCCACCCTAGGTCAGACAATGGCTATATGCAAATCAGCCTTGACCCTGTGCCTCATGGGAACAGTTCAGCCCGAACTACCAAGCCATGTCTCTCCTAGACCGGAATCAAGCATCCAAGGACCGGTTTCTGGCTATCAGCCTTCTTCAGGCTGGATAGCTTGACTCCAGTGATGTGGAGAGCCTGGAACTCACGTCTGAGCATACCCAGCCCACTCGGGGTGAAAATTGCAAAAAAACACAGTTGATGGACAGAATGCAGAACAATGTCTTACCTTCACCCCAGTACAAAGATCTGGGCCTAAATCCATCATTTTTTTGCACTCCACACCACCCTAGGTCAGACAATGGCTATATGTAAATCAGCCTTGACCCTGTGCCTCATGGGAACAGTCAAGCCCGAACTACCAATCCATGTCTTTCCTAGACCGGAATCAAGCGTCCAAGGCCCCCCGCTTATACCGGCCCCCGGCAGCGCCCCCCCGGTCACACACAGTCTCTGACTCCTTCCCACCGGGGCCCGATCTGACCCCCGAATTCCCAACTGGGGTCGCGCAGCACTCACCACTGGTCTCCGCCGTCAAGCAGCCGCAGGCAGGGCTTCAGTAGGCACTTTCCTCCCCACCGGGGCCCTCCACTGCCGCCGCGATGGGCGCTTGGCTCCAAATGGTGGCGCACTCTGTCAGCCCCACCAGGGCTCAGTCTATGCTCATTTGCATGGGGTATCTCACCTCCCTGCAGGCTCCCAGCGGCAATGGTGATGGCGCAACGTTTTCCTGCACCAGGGGCAAGCCCCAAGGCTGTTCCTCCTCACCACAGCCACCGACCGACTCACTCCCGCTATGCCACTCCAACGTCGGTGTCCCAGCTATGTATGCCGCACTGGATCAACCGGGCCCATGGCCCTCCAGGCACCCCACAGACCCTCGGCTGGTGGCCGCTGACTCCCCCAGGTGTCACCAGTCCTCCTCTCCGGGACCCGATACGGTCCCCAGGAACTCACAGTACACAACAGCAGCTCGTGCAGCTCATCTCCCGTACCCCTGGACGGCCATCTGTCCCGCAAGGAGGGCCCCGTCCAAACCGCGCCGGCCAGGGCCGCCCGTTCCGGGCCCGCAGCTCTCACCACCACAGCCGACTGTTCTCAGCCCTCCGCCCCACGTCTCCAACCAAGCGCTGCATCCGTCTGGGCATGTAAGTGTAGGGCAGTGGCCCACCGCCAACACGGCCGCCCCCGGCGCGCCCCTCCTGATTTTCCGGTGGGGCGCCCCCACAACCGCCCAGGACGAGGGAGGCAATGCGGCGCAGGAGGGCCCCGGGCCACCCGAGCCCCCAGGAGAGATTGTGCGTCAGGTCTTTCCTACCGCGGCGCCGGTAGTCTCAGCCAGGCAGGGCAGCGCCAAAATTGAGGTCCCGGCTGCGCAGGCCCCACCGAGCACCTCCGGACTGGCAGCACCGCCCAGTGATGTGGTCTGCACAGAAGTCGCCACAGGAGCGCTGTCCGTTGAAATCTGCACTCGGCTCCAGATGTAAGCACCGCACCCCTCTCCACACCAGCGGCAGTGGACACGCCCGGACCCAGCAGCCCCAAAATCGTGGTCCCGGCTGCCTAGGCCCCAACGGACCCCGTGGGACCCCACCGCGTCGCCGGCCCGCTGCTCCTCCTCCCGGGTCTCTGCAGGGCTGGAAATTTCACAGAGTGCAGCCCAGCGCCTCCGCCGCTGATTGCCGTTGCAGGGGACTCGCACTGAAGCCCAGGGCCAGGATAAATGTTCAGTAGTGTGTCAGGCTGGTCGGAGCTCAGACTCTAAACGACCGCCATGTTCGTCGGTTTGGCCATGCCCCGTTGGTCATTATAGTTAATAAAAGACTGACTGCTTCCAAGGCTACTTAAACATGATTTAGATCCTGATGCTAGCAATGTTCCATTCAAGGAAATTGCTGCCTTTGCGGCTGAAATGCACTATCTCACTTTAAAACGATATTATTATATACTCGCGGAAGGAAGCTTATTTAATGTCTTCCCCTGCACTCTGTATGTCGGACTCTGATACTTAAGATGGATTGTTGGTAAGGATAATCTCTATTTTTGTATCTCCGTACCACTTTCAAAAAGGCCCTAGTGCTTGGAGTGGTTCAGAGTCCTTTACCATTCCCCCTCCTGCTTGCCTTGCAGCCATGAATACAGATAGTAGCCTACTGCAGACCTTCTGATATCTTAGCCTCCTTTTTGTGGTCAGCTTCCACAAGGACAATTGGACCAGAGGCGCTCTGACATCATAAAGCTAAAGCAAGATGTTGTCTGACGTGAGGGCCACTCTGTGCCTCACAAGCAGCAGGATACATTTATCTTGGTAATGAAATGAGTAGCAGGGTATACAGGATGCCCAAATGAAATGTTTTGCCAGTGGCCCGGTGGCAGTGGGCAGACTGGTCAACGCTTGGAGAGCTGTTACTATCCCACGCATCTCGCCCCGCTGATTGCGAGCGGAGGCGCTTTTTCGCTGTTCATTGTTATTTTAAAATTGCCACTAACCTCTTTTAAAATTATGCAGGTGCTGATGTGATTGTTGATCCTAGGGGTGAGCTGCCGGCTGGGGCTGATCGTATTTGCGGGCTCCCAGCGGCAGCGGGCGCCATCTTAGCTTGGGCTCAATCCACTATCCCAGCCCTGCCACTCCCCCGCTGCTCCGCCCCTATTTAGGAGCGTGGTTTTCCTCTCTCTTCGTGTTTTGCCAGTGGCCCGGTGGCAGTGGGCAGACTGGTCAACGCTTGGAGAGCTGTTACTATCCCACGCATCTCGCCCCGCTGATTGCGAGCGGAGGCGCTTTTTCGCTGTTCATTGTTATTTTAAAATTGCCACTAACCTCTTTTAAAATTATGCAGGTGCTGATGTGATTGTTGCTCCTAGGGGTGAGCTGCCGGCTGGGGCTGATCGTATTTGCGGGCTCCCAGCGGCAGCGGGCGCCATCTTAGCTTGGGCTCAATCCACTATCCCAGCCCTGCCACTCCCCCGCTGCTCCGCCCCTATTTAAACGGGCGATATGAGGCAGCGCAGCGGACGAGCACAGCGGGCGCGACGGAGGCGCGCCGGAGTTGCGCCTGAGTTAAGCCCGTCTGCGCCCGTCCGCGGCCAGCCGGGGCTAGGGGTCACGAGATGCTGCCCGTCTAACCACTTATTCTCCTTCTTTTCTTTGCTCGCACTGGTCTCCAGGTACTATTGATCCCTCAACAACTACCCTTTTGATGCACCTTGGTCTGTTCGTTTCCCCTCCTCAGCTACCCCCTAGGATTGTATCCTTTTTCACCACGTTGCCCACCATGTCCCCCCTTGCCCCTCCGTTACCTTCTGTCCCCCTTGCGTCTGTATTTAGTACTTCGGCCACACTCCTAAACACCAGATCTGCTGTCAATCATCAATACGAACTATTTGACTACATCGATTCTCATGAACCAGATCTCCTATTTCTGACAGAGACCTGGTTCAAGGCCGACTCCCTGCCCAATGTGCTAGCCGCCTTACCACCTACATATTCTGCCATTCGGGCAGATCGTCTAGAAGATAAGCGGGGCGGAGGAGTAGCCCTAATAGCCCGCACTGACTTCAGTTTCCAAATTCTTTCCTCCCCTCCCATTCCTGACGTAGACTACCTTGTAGCCCGCTCGACCTCATCAGGCTGCTCTCACTTTTGTCCTAATTTACCGTCCTCCCCAACCTACCCCTTCCTTCCTCTCAAGTATTCAGACTCTCCTGGCTACCCTCGCAGTTAACAATTCATCTGTACTAGTCCTAGGGGACCTTAACTTTTGGCCCAATGACCCTGCCGAGAGCTCCCTATCTAAAGAGTTCACCAACCTTATGATTAGTTTGAATTTTTCTTCGCTCGTTCACAGTCCCACCCACACCCACGGTCACACGCTAGACCAAATCTGGGCACTGAATATCCCGTCCACATCCCCTATAATATCCCCTTGTTCCTGGTCAGACCATTCCATCATCACTTTCTCTCTTGCTTTAGCTCCTATGGCCAAACCACAGCTCCCTAAAAACACCTGGGTTAGGAAATGGGGCAAAACCGACATGCCCTCTCTCTTTTCGACCTTGGCTAAAACCAGCCCTGATCTCTCAGGCCTTGCAGCTACGTCCCAGCTGACCGCCATTAACAACTGGCTGACCCTGGCAGGTGACGAATTCGCTCCCTTAAGGCGACTTACAGTCAAGCGGGCCCATGCAGCCAACCGCTGGTTTAACCCAGATTTAAAAGTAAAGAAATTAGCTGCAAGGAGAGCCGAGCGAGCCAGGAGAAGAACCTATAGCCCCGAGCTAAAGACTACTTATCTGTCTGTTTTACAAATTTATAAAAAAGGCATCCTCGAGGCTAAAACCGAGTTTTACACAAACAGGATAATGGCAGCAGAGTCCCACTCGAAGGAAATTTTCTCCACTGTCCACGAACTGGCATCATCCAGCAGAACCACGGCCGCCATCCCCCCTTCTCGGTCCCTCTGCGACTCGCTCAATGAGTTCTTTATTGATAAAGTTGCTAAAATCAAACTTAACATTCCCCCACCCTCCCCTACATTTGTCAATCCCTCCCCACCCCCCACGGCCCTTAAACTGACCACCTTCCAGCTGTTAACCAACGACACACTTCCCCCGTTGCTTTGTCGGGTTAAATCAGGATCCCCCCTGGATTTCGCCCCTGCTCATATCCTCAGGAAAATATATCTGGCTTGCCCAAACCCGCCCCTGACCCTTCTAAATGATTCGCTCACACATGGCACTGTCCCCAGCTCCCATAAATCGGCGGTCGTCATCCCTATCATAAAAAAAAAAACCTCCAACTACCGCCCCATTTCCCTCCTGCCTTACCTAGCAAAAATTCTTGAAACTCACGTCACGACCACTTTAAGCACTCACGTAGAGGCAAATCATTGCCTCTCTCCCCGTCAAGCTGGCTTCCGTCCCCTGCACTCTACGGAGAAGGTGGTTATCTCAGTAATGGACACGCTGCGTGAAGGTATTGACATCAACCTTCCGCAAGCCCTGATACTCCTGGACTTGTCCGCCGCTTTTGACACAGTGGACCATTCCATCCTCCTTAACCGTGTCAGGGCGGCGGGCATAGAGGGCTTGGCCTTCTCATGGCTCGAGTCCTTCTTAGCTGGGAGAGCTCAAGCGGTCCATTTAGCTGGTTTCGCCGCGGCCTCCCGCAAAGTAGAGTGCGGGGTCCCCCAGGGATCGTCACTTTCCCCTCTTTTGTTTAACTTATACATGTATCCCCTCATTTTTATGTTACAGCAGCTGGAGGTCACGGTGTTTAATTACCCCGATGACCTCCAGCTAATCTTTAACCTTTCCCACTCACCCTCGTCTGCCCTGAATGTCCAGACAGTCATGAAGTTCATTCAGGATTGGATGAACTGCAACCACCTCAAACTCAACCCGGACAAGACCGAGTTGGTCCTGACCGGAGGTGGTTGCAGTCCGTGGTCTCCCTCTTTCTGGCCCCCGTCCCTTGGTGTCCCCCCCACTCCCGGTACCTAAAGTTAAAACTCTTGGGATTTTTCTAAATCCACATCTTTCTGTCCATTCACAAGTTGGTTCAGTGGTTTCCTCTTGCTTTTTTCCCCTCAGAATAATTAGAAAAGTTTCTCGGTTTTTTTCCCCCTCTGCTTTAAAAATCATTCCCGTATTGATTATGGCAACATAATCTACAATGGGGCCCCTGCCTAAGCGATCCACCGCCTGCAGCTGGTGCAGAACCAGGCCGCTCGCCTGATTCATGGCCTACCTAAATATCATCGGGCCACTCCACTGCTTAAAGCACTGCACTGGCTGCCGGTGAAAGAGCGCGCCCTCTTCAAACTTGGTTGCCTCACTTTCCAGGCAAGGTCGAGCACCGCCCCCGAGTTCATATGCTCTGCTATCAAGCCGTATCTTCCAAGCAGAGAGCTCCGCTCCTTCCACATGGCCCTCCTAACCACCCCTGGTTTAAAAAACAGAGGGCGGGTGGAGCAAAGTTCGCTGTCCTTGCTCCAGTTTTATGGATCTCCCTTCCTGTTGCCCTTCGAACATCTTCCTCTTACCTGCAGTTCCGGAAGGACCTTAAAACCTTCCTATTTGCGCAGGCCTACACTGCTTAGACCTCTCCCATCTGCTGTCACCCACTGCATTACACATAGCGCCATGAAACCGCTGGGTAAAAGTGTGCTGAATAAATGGTTTTAAATTCAAATTAAATTCAAATTCAAACTAAGATGGTAAGATTAAAAAAATTAGGGCATTTTTTGAGACTTCTAAATTTGCCCCAGTATTGGAACTTTCATAGATTCCCATGCTTTGTATCATTCCCCGTCGTCAGAATGGGAGCCTCGATAGTATCACAACCATAGAAACAAAAGAGAAAAAATAGGCCTAGGCCTCATCTCCTTTTGTATCCTATCACCCTCTTTGTGCAAAAGAGACCAAACTTTTGTCAGGACCAATCAGAACAGCCTCACCCCCTAGAACCTTCCTGAGAGAGCTCCGAGCCTCAGATTTTTCTACCGCACGTTGTGCTAGGGAGTCTCCACTGAGTTCTGCTCAGTTTTTCTCATTCTAACTGTTATTTCTTCAAGTTTTCAACTTCAATCAGGACTTGTCTGACAAGGAGAAGAAGGCCTTATTCAGGTCCTGTGCATCTTGTGGAAAAAAGCGTCTCTTTGTGGAAGAAAAGCATGAAAGCTGTATCTATTGGTTATACCCTGACCACAAGGCCACAGACTGCAAAATTTGTAGAACCTTCTCTACTAAGACACTTCGTGACAGAGAGGGACGGCTTTTGACCTGGCTTCAAAAAATGAAGACTCGGAAGGAGGTTCTCTCATCAGAGGAAGAGGATGCAACATCTCTGGCTTCCTCTCACAGATCCAAGAAGAGGGGTAGGTCTCCTCCAAGTTCTTCTTCTGCTGAGCCCCCTTCTAAGGCCCCTCATAAGATCTCTGATAGGTCTGGGAGGGCTAGTCCCCTTAAATCTCCTCACGGAAGTGAAAAGGAGAGGCAGGGACAGGGACAGGCTGCTGGATTACTTACAGCCTCTAAGGACAAAAAGGAGGTTTCTATCTCTTCTCCTCCGTCCAAAAAGGAAAAGACTAGTGACAAACACTCTACTGGCACTCCAGGATCCGTGACTGAGAAAAAACAGCGTCCGTCGATGACAAAAACATCAGGTACGTCGATGACGATTACTTCTGTGAAACTTCCCGCTGCTTCCTTGGCTCCGTCGACGGGCTCGTCGTCGGTAGCGGTTTCAGCGTCGACGACTTTGTCGTCGTTCAATGTTCCTGGTTCGTCGACGATAACATCTTCAACATCGACGATGGTTTCTGGTAAGCTGCTGTCGACGGCATCGTCGACGACGAAAACTACGTCGGCGACGACAACGACTTCGACGGCAATGATGGTGATGACAACGAGTTCGTCTACGAGACCGTCGACGATCATCCCGTAGGCGACCAAGACTCAGTCGACGAGGTTTTCTATGCCGTCGACGACCCCGTCGACAAAACCGTCGACGATATCCACACCGTCGATGACGGCTCCGTCGACGAAGCCGTCGACGGGTAAAAAACTGCAAATTCCTCTGCAGAGGATGAAAATTACACCTGAGATGACGTCTCCTCGACGAGTTTTGGAACATCTGCCGACAATGCTTCTGGATGACGATTCGGAGGAGGATGAGGAAAATGAAGGCCGTTTTGGGGATGCCTACAGTCCCTCAGACTTAAATGTAAAATTACAAGAGACTGACACGGAGGAATACTATGAGCAATGTGACCAACAAATGCATCCATATGTTCCACATGGATTACGTCCACCTGGTTTAGGACAGGACATGGTGGCTATGCCCGCCTCTTTAATTTCTGACCTACAATTGATGCTGCAGGACTATAGGAACAGGTTTCCTTCGGAACAGTCAAAGCAGTCTACGCAACCTCCACCTCAAGCGTTGCCGCAAGCGCAACCAGTAGTCGAACTTTCTCCCTCGCAAGTGGTGTCTCTCACACCACCAAGGTCATTCCAAGGGTCCTTTCCCAGACACCGGATCCAGGATCCTCCTCTCCTATTCAGCAGGATACCTCTTCGGATGATGAGGTGCAAGTGGATCCCTTGACTGATCCACTACAGGACCCAGACTTCGATCAAGGAGACAGTGGGTTGCAAGATCCAGACGCCACTGGTCGGGATACTTCTATTTCCCCTCCAGTCGATATAGGGGGGTTCCATAACCTAATGGAGAGAGCTGCAAAGAGGTTTGGACTACCAATTTCGAAGGAAGTGTCTGAATGCTTCCTGTATGACTTTAAAGATCAAAACAGAAGGTTGGTCAAATTCATTCCGATTATTGAGCATGTGTGGGAGGAAGGTATGAAAATAATGCACAATCCAGCCACGGTGATTCCAGTTCTCCCCAGGTTGGAAAGGAAGTATAAGGCTCCAGATGGCAGTCCAGCTTGTCTTCTAGGTCAGCCAAAGCCTGATTTGGTGATATCACAGGCTGCTCAAAGCAAGTCCAAGAACCCATCAAACCTTTGACTACGCCTCCGGACAAGGACGGTAGGCGCCTGGATAACGTGGGGAAGAGGTTTTCTTCCATGGCCAGCTTACTGGTTCGTGCAGCAAATGCTCTCGCCATTCTAGGCAGATACGATCGCCAGATGTGGTGTGACATGGAGCCGTTTGGGGAACAACTGCCAGACTCCACGAGAGAAGAGGCAAAGAGGGTTCTGATGGAGGGAGAAAAATCATCCTCTGAAGTTATCGACAGTGCTATGGACATAGCGTCCATGGCTTTTCGAGCATTGGCAGGGTCAGCTGTGCTTCGTCGCCAAGGTTGGTTGAGAGCCACCTGGTTTCGTCAGGAGGTCCAAAATAAGATCCTGGACCTCCCATTTGATGGAGAGATGCTTTTTGGTAAGCATGTTGATGATGCCCTGCAGAATATAAAAAAGGATACAGACACGGCGAAGTCTTTGGGATCACTCAACTACCGTAAGGTCCCATTTAAAGGCGCTCGTGGCAGAGGTTTCTCTTCATATAGAGGCAACACCCAACAGAGATATTCCTCTCAGTCTTCGCAATCTTATAAGACTCAATATTCAAATCAAAGGCACGGCCAATCAGCTTCTTACTCTCGCCAAACTCCACGAGGACGTCAGAACCGTCAGGGACACGGCAACACCAAGAGACAATAGTGGCCTCCTGGCTCTACCTACTGTTTCTCCTCTCCCATTCACATCAGTGGGGGGCAGGATATCATTTTGCCTGGACAGCTGGAAGTGTATAACATCGGACCAGTGGGTCCTGAATATCGTTCAGAGTGGCCATACGTTGGAGTTCCAAGACCTTCCTCCAACGAGAGCTCCGGGCGCCACCCGCACAAAATATCTGGGACTGCTCCACCTCGAAGCCCACCAATTGTTCCTCAAAGGGGCAATAGAACCGGTACCTCTCTCTCAGAGGGGCAGAGGTTTTTATTCCAGGTTCTTCCTGGTTCGGAAGACGGCAGAAACTTGGCGCCCCATACTAGACCTACGAGAGCTCAACATTTATCTCATCAAACTCTCTTTCAGGATGGTCACTCTCCAAGAAATTCTTCCTCTTTTGAACCCAGGCGACTATTTGGCGTCCCTGGATTTAGAAGATGCGTATTTCCACATTCCAATACACCCAGCTCACAGACAATATCTGCGATTCACAGTGGGAAAGAGCCATTTCCAATTCAAGGTGCTTCCGTTTGGCCTTCGGTCTGCACCTCGAGTATTCACCAAAGTGTTGGCACCAGTAGCAGCTTTTCTACGAAAACAATCCCTGGAGGTTTTCCCTTATTTGGACGACTGGCTCGTCAAGGCTCCATCTTTCAAGGAAACCTCTCAAGCTGTTTCGACTTGCATTCAGTTGTTCAGTCACCTGGGCCTTCAATTGAACAAACACAAGTCAGTTCTACAGCCCTCCAGATCCACAAGGTTCCTTGGGGCCATTTTAGACACGACGCAATGCACAGCTCGTCCTTCAGAAGAACGTCAACAGAAGTTGATCATAACGGCTCGCCAACTGTTCCGCAAGAAATGCCTTTCAGTCCGGCAATACAAGTCCCTGCTCAAGTCGATGTCATCGTGCATACCATTAATAACTCATTGCAGGCTGCGAATGCGTCCTCTGCAGGAGGAGCTAGACAAACAATGGTGTCAGGCAGAGGGATCATTCAACGACAAGGTGTTGGTGACACCAGAAATGAGAAAGGCATGCGAATGGTGGCTAGTGCAGGACAATATCGCACAGGGTCTGACGTTCAGAGTTTCACCATCCCCTCTGATCATGACAACGGATGCCTCTTTGGAAGGCTGGGGAGCGGTGCTCCGAGAGCTTCAAGTCAGCGGGCACTGGAATCCAGAACAACGTCAGTGCCATATACATATTTTTGAGCTAGCGGCCATTCGTTTGGCTTTGCAGGCTTTCCTTCCCAGAGTCCGAAATCATACAGTGCTGGTCCGGACGGACAATACGACGGCCATGCACTACGTCAACAAGCAAGGAGGAACGAGATCGCAAACTCTGTCCAAAAAAGCTCAGAGGATCTGGGATTACGCGATTCTACACAACATCAATTTGAGATCCGAACATCTGGCAGGCTCTCTCAATGTCAAGGCGGATGCCCTGAGTCGCATGACAGAGGTGAATCACGAATGGGAGTTGAATCAATTCACTCTGGAGAGTGTGTTCTTGGTCCGGGGGACACCAACCATCGACCTTTTTGGCTCTCCGGTGAACGCCAAATGCCGGTTTTACGCAAGCAAGGTTCACCATCAGGAATTTCTGGGGAACGCCCTTTCGATGGCCTGGTACAGCGCATTCTTTTACGCTTTTCCGCCAATTCCCCGCATTCCTCGAATACTCAGGAAAATGAAAGCGGAACCGTGCAAGATGATTCTCATTGCACCAGCTTGGCCCCGGCAGTTTTGGTACACAGAACTCATTCTACTCTCCCAAGCTCATCCAATTCGCTTACGACCAATTCCTTCCCTATTGTCGAGGAATCAAGGACAAATTTACCATCCGGATCCGAGATCACTGCACTTGACAGCGTGGCTCCTGAACACAGAAAGTTCTGTCATCTGAATCTCTCCCAGGAATGTAGGGATGTTTTGTCCCAAGCTCGAGCACCGAGCACTAATAAGACTTACAAGGCTAAATGGAAGAGGTTCTGCCTGTGGTGTCAGAGACAAGATCTCCATCCTTACAAATCTCTACCTCATCAACTTTTGCCATATATACTATCATTGGCAAAGTCTGGGTTGGCGCATTCATCTGTTAAGGTTCATCTTGCAGCCATATCGAGGTTTAGGAGCAGTTCTTCAGGCCCTTCCTTATGGTCCTCTAGGATTATTAAATAATTCTTAAAAGGCTTGTTTCGAATTTATCCTCCAGTTTGCCCTCCTCCACCAGTTTGGCAACTCAATCTTATCCTGGCTCAACTCATGAAAGCCCCTAAGCAGTCATTTGTTTATACTGCGTTTTTGCGCTGTTCTGGTTTTTAAACTGAAAGAGGCTTACAGCTATTAAAGTTTCCTTACTGTGAGTTCTCTATTCTATTTTAACTTCACTTTTCCCTACACTTTCACCCTTTGCACTGCACTTGGTCCCATTTGGTGATCCCACGCATGGTCAACAAGCGATTGTGGGCTTGACCCCAGTCCTGCCAGGCGGATCTGGAAGTAGTCTCAATGATCTAGAGACACCCCAGTCCAGCCCTGTGGATGACCAGATGAGAAAATAAGATCACCAACAAGATTTTGATGGTAATCCATCTCTGGATATTGGGTCTCACCTACCTTTGCTGGTGGTCACATGCGTAGGATTAATAAACTCTATAAAAAGACCATTTTTGTTCTTCCAACTAGTATTTTGATGACTTAATAATCCGTATGGTCTCTTGAGCACACTTGTCTCCTTTGCTTTTTCAGACCCCCAGGTTTCTTTGTATTTGTAGTATGTGTATCAGGGGATGACAACCTGGGCAGGTCTCCAACTTCCCTTAGACCCTCCAACCCCCGTTCGTGTTTTCTCAACTCATGAAAGCCCAGTTTGAGCCGGTGCACAAGGTGGACTTGAAATTCCTGTCTTGGAAACTTGCCCTCCTCTTAGCTCTAACATCAGCGACAAGAGTGAGAGAGCTTCAAGCCCTCTCCATAGTGCATCTATTCCTGCAATTCAAAAAAGATGTGCTTATCCTTCGCACCAATCCGAAATTTATTCCAAAGGTGCCGTCTGAGTTCCACTTGAATGAACCTTTGATTTTAAAGTCTTTCTTTCTGCCCCCTTCAACGCCTGTGGAACGCACATTGCACTCTTTGGATGTTCAAAGATGCTTAAAATTCTACTTAGAGCGCACACGACCCTTTCGGAAATCATCCCAGTTGTTTGTGTCCTACAGCGCACCACGGAAGTGGTTTCCTTTGGCTAAGAGTGGCATTTCCCGCTGGATCTCCAGTGCGATTCAATTATGCCATCAGGAGGCGGGCAAGCCTTTGGACAGAAAAGTCCGTGCACATTCCACAATGTCTGTGGAATGTGCAGGGAAGCAACGTGGAGCAGTACACATACCTTCACGAAGCACTACTGCCTGGAGTCTGCAGGACGAGACGATGCGGCTGTTGGTCAAGCAGTGCTGCAGAATCTTTTCAATTGAGAGGTGAGCTTTCCCTACAAGCCCTCCATCCTGGTGAGCACATTTTGTTTCTTGTTTGCTATGCTATAAGTTTATATGCTTTATGGTTATGTGATGCCATGTATCTACAAAATATGTCTTGGTTATTACTGCTAGCTATTCTGATACAAAGCATTGGAATCTATGAAAGTTCCAATACTGGGGCAAGAAAACAAGTTACTTACCTGTAACTTTGGTTCCCCAGTATTGGTAACTTTCATAGATTCCCATGTGCCCACCCTCCTCCCCTTGGAAAGCTCAGTTTTTTTTACAGAGATAGTGGCGGTTTGAACAACGGCTACGAAAATCTGAGGCTCTGAGCTCTCTCAGGAAGGTTCTAGGGGGTGAGGCTGTTCTGATTGGTCCTGACAAAAGTTTGGTCTCTTTTGCACAAAGAGGGTGATAGGATACAAAAGGAGATGAGACCTAGGCCTATTTTTTCTCTTTTGTTTCTATGGTTGTGATACTACTGAGGCTCCCATTCCGACGACAGGGAATGATACAAAGCATGGGAATCTATGAAAGTTACCAATACTGGGGAACCAAAGTTACAGGTAAGTAACTTGTTTTCTTGCAAGAAGGTCAGTTTGAGCATAAGAGTCTCAACTTCACTATTGCTGAACTGGTAGGAATTGCCTAACATGATGATGGTGAACATGCTGTTCATACCTTTTATTATTCCCATTAACTGTAGCATAACTCTTCCTTGCTCAACTGATCAGCTGGCTTAATTGCTACTGGTGTGCCATATCCTAAAACAAATTAAGTGACAGGGGTACGCTGCCACTTGGCTGGCAAAAAGATCTCTTTATCTATGTCCTACTGTACATGCTACAGTTGTTTAGAGAGTGTTAGCAAGTGAGGTATGGGATTCAGAGAAGTATGGAAGGTTAAAAACACAAATTGAGATTTGATTTTCTAACGTGCTGTTGATTTTCACAATAATACAGACCCTATAGAATTGATCCTTTTACCCTTATGTTAATCAATATTTTTTGTACTGCTTATAATAAATGTACTAACAGAGGACTTTTCCATCTGCAGATTATACTGAATGACCAGCAGCCGCAGTGTTTCACAACAGAATGTCTCTGCATTTTAAGAGACTGAAGAAATAAAAAAAGGCAGTCTTTCGGCATACAGCATCATTTGACCAATTTATATGGTAAGTAAATCTCACAATCATTCCTTTAGGCATTAAAAAGACTTTCACAGCATCTGAATGTCCTCACTACCTTCCAGTGGGGGCCTGTCCTTGTATACAACTTCTGTCAAGATGAAAGTAATATGGATCACATTGTGTTGGTCATGATAGTTAATAAAATCCTGACTGCCTCTGAGGCTACTAAAGCCTGATTAAATCCCGGTGCTAGCAATGTTCCATTCAATGAAATTGCTGCCTTTGGGGCGGAAATGCAGTATCTCACTTTAGAACGATAGCGTTACATTCTCACGGAAGCAAGCTCCTTTAACACCTTCCCCTGTACTCTGTATGTTGGAATCTGAAAGAGACACGTTAGTGATAGATTCCTTACCTTAGAATATCCCCAGGCGTCAGACTGGATCCGGAAACTTTTGCGTAGCAGTACCCCTGCGCGTCGGTAGGCGTCATCTGCGGCTCCGCGTCAGTCGTCGGCGTCGTGGGCGCCGTGATGACATCGTCAGAGTACTTAGACATCGCCTCCGCATGCTGACGTCAGTTTTTCTTTTTTCCGCGCCAGCAAGCACAGATCTGGAAAAAGCAGTACTTCTAGTCACTTTTTGACTAACTTTTTTTTGATCCTTTTGATCATCTTTTCGAAGTCGTACGACTCCGATCGGTGCCATAGGGATGCCTGGATTTAAGCACTGTGATGATTGCGACCGCACGATGTCGGTCATGGATCCTCACCACCTGTGTCTGACTTGTCTAAACGTCGACCACGACGACAAGGCCTGCTCCGACTGCCGGGCCCTCTCTTCGAAAGCCAGGTGGGAGCGGTCCCGCAGGCAACTCGAACTCCGGCAGTCGGCCCCACGCCGCGAGAGGTCCCTGTCCCGGTCCCACGGGAGGTCGAGGGACAGGTCGCGGGGACGGAGCCACCACAGCTCCAGGAGTCGGCACCACTCCTCCGGGTCGAAGTCGTCGTCAGGTAAGAAACACAAGAAGTCGAAGAGGCGTCATCGCTCTTCTGACTCCCCCTGACGCTCGCGCGTCACGGCCGTGAGGACTAACCTCCTCACAGAGGTCCTTAAACCGCAGTCATGCCCGACAGAGCCTCTGCTGCCTTTTAGTGAGGCCTTGACCGACGTTCTTTTGGGCACTTGGTCCAAGCCCGCTACGGGTTCGCCCATAGATAGGAACGTGGCCAGATGCCTTCGCCCGGCGACCCAGTTTTCCTGTCCACCCACCCCACCCCCGAGAGCCTGGTCATCCAGGCGTCCACTTCCCAGACCGCATTCCCGTCAGCTCCGCCGGACAGGGAATCCAAGAGGTACGAGATGTACGGTAAAAAGGTCTTCTCCTCCCTTAGTCTGGGACTGCGGTCTTCCAACACCGCTTGCCTCTTGGGCCACTACACCCCACTCTCTGTGGGATAAGGTCGCGACATCGCTGCATGAGTGTCCGTTGGAAGTACGGGCCAAACTCTGCCAAGCCATTGTGGAGGGCCGGGGATGCAGCCAGATATTCTATCCGGTGTGGGCTGGATACCATCGACTCACTAGGTAGAGCGATGGCAACGACGGTGGCAATTAGACGCCACGCCTGGTTGAGGTCCGCCAACTTTTCGGCTGATGTCTAAAACACCTTGATGAACATGCCGTTTATCGACAAGGCATAAAATGCGCTTGAGCGCTTTAAGGACTCTAGGGCTACGGCCAAGTCCTTGGGCCTCTCGGCCCGCGCCAGCAAACGGGTGCCTTTCGCTCCTTTCGTGGCCAAGGAAGGGGCGCCCCCACACGTGCTTCGAGCCACACGCCGCAGACTACCATCCAGCGCAGTGGCGGCCATGGAAATCGCCGTGGAGGCAGTCGTGGACAACCGCGAGGCCAGTCCACACCCTCCCCCGCAGCATCCGCCTCTAAACCCTCCTAGTCCGTGCTTTTCGGTCCATGTGACACCAGTGGGGGGCAGGGTTCGCCTTCTCCTCTCTCACTGGCGCACTGTCACTTTGGACAGGTGGGTGCTGCAGATCGTCCGAAGGGGCTACTCCCTCCCCTTCGAGACGACTCCTCAAGCCATGCCACCGCAGAACCACCGCGTATCAGGGGATCATTTGCGGCTTCTCCAGGAGGAAGTTTCGGCCCTCTTGGCCAAGGGGGCCATCGAGCGCGTTCCTGGGCCAGAAGTAGGACGTGGTTGCTACTCCCACTACTTTCTGGTACCCAAGAAGGGCAAAGGGGGCCTACGCCCTATCTTGGACCTACGGAACGTCAACAGCTTCTTCTGGAAGGAGAAGTTCAAAATGCTGACTCTGGCTCAGGTCTTGGCTGCCCTGGACCCAGGAGACTGGATGGTAGCATTGGACTTGCAGGACGCCTATTTCCACATCCCCGTCCTGCCGGCCCACCGGCGCTACCTGCGGTTCACGGTAGGCCACGAGCACTGTCAGTTTACCGTGCTCCCCTTCGGCCTTACCAGCGCCCCACGGGTGTTCACGAAGGTGATGGCGGTGGTCGCAGCTCATCTGCGCAGGTTAGGGGTTTCAGTCTTCCCCTACCTCGACGACTGGTTGTTGAAGGCGGGCTCGCCCCAGACGGTCGTCAGCCACCTCCAGACGACGGCAGACCTCTTGCACCACCTGGGGTTCTCCATCAATGTGCCGAAGTCACACCTGTGCCCCTCTCAGAAGCTCCTTTTCATCGGAGCGGTTCTCGACTCGGCACAGTTTCGGGTTTACCCACCCGAACAGCGGGTTTGGGATATACAGGCTCTGATTCCAGTATTTCAGCCTTTATCCGAGTTTTGGTCAGGTTGACGCTGCGGCTTCTGGGGCTGATGGCCTCCTGCATCCTTCTGGTGCATCACGCCTGTTGGTGGATGCGGGCTCTGCAGTGGGACCTGAAGTTTCAGTGGGCCCAGCATCAGGGCAACCTGTCCGACCATGTCCTGATCTCGGAGGGCACTGCGAGACAGCTGCAGTGGTGGCTCACGGACCGCGATTGGGTCAGTGGCAGATCCCTCTCCCTTCCCCAACCGGAGCACGTAGTTGTGACGGACGCGTCCCTCCAGGGCTGGGGAGGCCACATGAGAGAGGCCGAGATCAGAGGCCTCTGGTCTCCGGCGGAGTCCCGGCTCCATATCAACCTTTTGGAGCTGTGGGCGATTCGTCTAGCACTGAAGGCATTCCTCCCCTCTGTCCGGGGGAGTGTAGTGCAGGTGTTCACGGACAACACCACCGCCATGTGGTACTGCAACAAACAGGGCGAGGTGGGGTCATGGACCCTTTGCCAGGAGGCTCTGCGCCTCTGGCAATGGCTGGAACATCAGGGCGTGACCCTGGTAGTTCAACACCTGGCAGGTTCTCTGAACGCCAGGGCGGACGAACTCAGCCACCGGTGCATGATGGATCACGAATGGCGTCTGAACTCGGACGTGGCGCAAGGCCTCTTTCAGCAGTGGGGAGAGCCTTGGTTAGATCTATTCGCCACTGAAGAACACGCGCAATGTCATCAGTTCTGCGCATTGTAATTTCCAATGCGGCACTCGCTCGGAGACGCTTTTTGTGGCGAGTGGAGTTGCGGTCTGTTGTACGCCTTTCCGCCTATACCACTTCTGCCCAGAGTGCTGAAGAAGATCAGGCGCGACCGGGCACAAGTCATCCTTGTGGCTCCGGACTGGGCACGAAGGTACTGGTATCCCGAGCTACTCAGTATGTCAGTCGATCCCCCGGTTCGTCTGCCTCTTCAGGAGGACCTTCTGTCGCAGCAGCAGGGGACGGTCCTCCACCCGAACCTGTCCAGTCTCCACCTCCATGCTTGGAGATTGAGAGGCGGCAGTTGAGGCCGTTTGACTTGCCTCCTGAGGCCTGTTCAGAAAAGGGGGTGGTGATAAACAGAGTGTCTGAATTAAGCAGACCACTCTTACCCAGTCCAAAGATCAGGGCTTGATCCATCACCGTTATTTATCTCACTGCCCCATCCCAGCTCAGAACCTGGCTATATGCAAATCAGTCTGTCCCTGGCCCAGTGCATCATGGGAACAGGGCAGACTAAACTACCAAGCCAATTCTTCACCAGAAAGGAGACAAGCTACCGGGGACCGGTTTCTGGAATTTCAGCCGTCTTCGGCCCGGCTTGCTTGAATCCTGATGGAGCAGTGAGAAAGGGACTCATGTCTGAGTATACCCTGCCACACCTATAGTGGCCAAAAACGATTCAGAAAAGGGGGTGGTGATAAACAGAGTGTCTGAATTAAGCAGACCACTCTTACCCAGTCCAAAGATCAGGGCTTGATCCATCACCGTTATTTATCTCACTGCCCCATCCCAGCTCAGAACCTGGCTATATGCAAATCATCCTGAGGCCTGTAACATCATTCTGGCAGCCAGGCGTCCCTCCACAAAGTCGGTATACGCCTGCAGGTGGAACAGATTTGTGGTATTTTTCACAGCAAAGACTGTGGATCCTCTTTCTTCCCCTATTTCTGAGGTTCTTCTTTTCCTTCTTTCTCTTGCCCAGCAGGGCTCTGCTCTGGGCACTATCAAGGGCTACCTTTCAGCTCTTTCAGCCTTCTTGAGGCTGCCTGATCAACCTTCTTTGTTCAAGTCCCCTATTGTTAATCGATTCTTGAAAGGCATCACACATACGTTCTCTCCTGTTCCCTTTGTGATGCCTCAGTGGGACTTGAACCAACCTGGTTCTTAATTTTCTGATGTGCGCTCCCTTTGAGCCACTTCACAACTGTCCTCTCCGCCTCCTTACGTTGAAGACAGCCTTCCTGGTAGCCATCACCTCTGCCAGGAGAGTGAGTGAGCTCCAGGCTCTATCCTGTAAACCTCCTTTTCTTTCGGTCCATCCGGACAAGGTTATGTTGAGGACCAGGCCCTCTATCCTGCCCAAGGTAGTCACAGCCTTCCACATTGGGCAATCCATCACCCTGCCCTTCTTCTTCCTGCCTCTGCATCCCTCGAGAGAGAGGAAGAGAGGCTCCACCGTCTGGACCCAAAACGTGCGCTCTCGTTCTATCTGGATCGCACACGCCAGTTCTGGGTGGATGACCAACTCTTTGTTGGTTACGTGGGAGCTAAGAAGGGGAAAGCGGCGCACAAGCGGACCATCTCATGGTGGATCATCTTGTGTATCCAGGCATGTTACTCCTTGGCTAAAAAGGAACCCCCTGTTAGGCTGAGGGCTCATTCCACTCGGCCACAGTGACTACAACTGCCTTGGGCCGAGGAGTGCCCTTGCAGGACATTTGCCAGGCAGCTACGTGGGCCTCGCTGCACACGTTTGCAAGACACTATTGCCTGGACAGCCACGTCCGGAGGGATGGCTTCTTTGGCCGTTCTGTCCTCCAGGACTTTCTGGTGTGATTATTGGTTCGCAAACCCACCACCGGGGTTGGCATTGCTGGGGTATCTATTCTAAGGTAAGGAATCTATCACTAAGGTGTCTCTTTCAGATGCACAAGTTACTACTTGTGTAATGATATATCTGTAAGAGACATTAGTTAGTGATAGATTCCTTACCGACCCACCCATCCTCCCCGTTCTGCGAACCGATATCTAGGGTTAAGGTCATCCCCTTTCAGGGCCCTAGTTTCAAGGCACCAGTGTTGGTTTTTAGCATAGCTCTGCGTTTCAGGCGCAAAAAAGCTGTGTCTAAGAACTGACATCAGCACGCGGAAGCGGCGTCTAAGTACTCCAACGTCATCACGGCGCCGACGACGGACCCTGAACCACAGACGACGCCTACCGACGCGCAGGGGTACTGCTACGCAAAAGTTTCCGGATCCAGTCTGACGCCTGGGTATATAAGGAATCTATCACTATCTAATGTCTCTTGTCATCGTTACACAAGTAGTAACTTGTGTCTCTGATACTTAGGATGGATTGTTGGTAAGGATAACCTCTGTTTTTGTATCTCATCCCACATTCAAAAAGGCCCCAGTGCTTTGAGTGGTTCAGAGCAATTTACCATTCCACCTCCTGCTTGCCCTGCAGTCATGAATACAGATACTAACCTACTGCATAACTTGTGATATCTCATCCTCCTGTGTGTCAGCTTCCACAAGGACATTTGGACGAGAGGCGCTCTGACATCATAAAGCTAAAGCAAGATATTGTCTGACGTGAGGGCCACTCTGTTGCCTGGCAAGCAGCAGGATACAGTTATCTAGGTAATGAAAAGAGTAGTAGGCTAGACAGGATGCTCAAATGAAAACTAAGATGGTAATATTAAAGAAATTAGGGCAGTTTTTTTAGACTTTTAAATTTGTATGTACTTAAGTTTGAGCATAAGAGTCTCAACTTCACTATTGCTGAACTGGTAGGAATTGCCTAAAATGATGATGGTGAACATGCTAATCATAGCTTTTATTATTCCCATTAACGTTAGCATAACCCTTCCTTGCTCAACATATCAGCTGGCTTCATTGCTACTGGTGTACCATATCCTAAAACAAAGTAAGTGAGATGGGTACGCTGCCACTTGGCTGGGAAAAAGATCTCTTTATCTATCTCCTAATGTACATTCTACCGTTGTTTAGAGAGTGTTAGCAAATGAGGCTTGGGATTCTGAGAAGTATGGGAGGTTAAAATCCCAAATTTAGATTCGATTTTCTAACGTGCTGTTGATTTTCACAATAGTACAGACTCCATAGAATTGATCTGTTGCCCCGGACAGAGTAGCTGCTTCTGCTGCTCTCTTCCCTCGTTTTTGCCCTGAATTGCTATTTTGTACATGTAGTTCGTTTTCCACTGAAATGGCTGGAGAGGAGCCTTGTGCTTCCTCCCACTCTTTCCACTTGCCTTGAAAGTCTGACAAGTCCTGCAATGAGTGTCAGAACTCTTGCGCATTTGGGGCCAATAAAAGTGTTTGAAAAGCCTCTCAAAGGTCTTGTCCTGCCCCAAATGTCCTGATAATGGCACATCATGAGCCAGCCCCAGTAGGAAGGCTCTGAACTTCTGGGGTACCATCAGCACACGGGCTGACCCAGGTTCAGCAACCTTAGGCTCACTATACAGGAGACCATTCTACCAGTAGATCCAATGTGATCCTGACTGATCACCTGCTGCCTGGCTTACAGCCAGTTGCTGCAAGCCCACAAGAGAAGGGCACTCTCTCTGCTCCTTGCAGAAGTCTTCCCTGGAGGGACCTCCTTCTTGCTGCCAATGGGTCAGCTCAGGCAGGTCTCCCAGTTCAGCTATCTGTTCCCCGGTAGGCTCCAGGGCATCACCCTCAGGGTCTACCTCCTCCTGGGCTGTGGGAACTTCAGGGGCCGGTTTCCATCGCCCCTCACCACTTCTCTCTTTGGCAGGTTCCTGGGCCTCCCTCCCAGGCTCCAGGTCCTCTTGAGAACCCCTACTGACTGACATTGACCGGGTGGTCACGCGCGCCCAGTCAGGCAGTCCAAATATCTTCAAGTGAGTTGTTTTCTCCACCTTTTTCCAAGGGGAGCTCTCAAAATCATTTCCTAACAAACAGTCAACAGGCATGTGGGCCTCACAGCTACCTGAAGAGGACCCGAGACCCCCCACTCAAAGGGAACTTGAGCCATTGGACAATGACTCTGTTTTTGTCAGCGTTAACAACTCTGCAAAATGCATGAGGTACAATCTGCTCTTGAGACTCCAGGTGACACCTGACAGCTGTCACACTGGCTCCTGTATCTCTAAGAGCCTCCACCTTTTGACCATTGACGGTCACTCGCTGCCCATATTTCTTAGTGTTCCTGGGCAGCTGAGCCTCTGAGACCATCTCACTGTCTCATAAAGAGACCAGGGTCATCTGTGCGGGATCCCACCCACCTTGGACTCTAATCTCCTACCCCAAGGCTACACTAGCCATCTGCCGGGGCGGACCACCAGTGGGTGCTTGTTTACCAAACATGCGGCACCTGGGATCATTCGCCTTATGACCCAGATCACCACACTTATAACATTTCAGGTTCCCCTGGGGAACAGAACTACCTGTTGTGGCTCCTTGCTTTCTCCCAGGGGGAGGCTGGGAACCTTTCACAGGGTTCCCTTGGGAACTACTTTGGGGCCCTTTGCTGAACTCCTTCTGTTTACCCTTGTCCCCCCCCATTCTTTTGCTGGGGACCCTGCCCACCTTTGGCTGAGTCTTCCATGTGACCCTTGTGGACTCTGGTACTGACACAGCGGTCCGCCTCCTCAGCAAGCTTCCTAGGGTTAATCAGCTTGTTATCTATCAGATGCTGGCGCAGCTCTGGAAAACAATTATCAGACAAGTGCTCCCATGCAATCAAATCAAAGAGACCTTGAAACTCATTAACCTTGCTGCCCTTTACCCAACAATCCAATGCTCTGCAAAAGAAAGTGACATATTCAACCCAGGTACTGTTTTCTAACTTTTTGCATTTCCTGAACCTCTGCCTATAGAGCTGAGGTGTCAAACCATATCTAGAAATCAATGCATCTTTCATGTGGCTGTATGAATTGTGGACATCAGAAGGCAAGTCTAACAATGTATCCCGCCCCTCACTAAGGAACCTTTCCCACAACCCTGCTCCCCAATCTCTCTCAGGGACCCAGTGGGTAGACATGGCTACCTCAAAGGCTCTGAACCACTGATCAATATCATCATTTTTGTAAAACTCCTTCACCACATCCTTGGGAATATACGCTCTACTTTCAGTATTTACTGACGGTACGCTGCCACCAAAGGGAGTAATTTCAAACTTTTAGCTTTCAACTCCAACTCCCTCAAAACTTTTTCATGCTCAAACTGCATTTTCTTTTCCTCAAGATCTAACTTTCGATTTTTTAATTCCAACTGCCTATCCACCTTGAACCTGGTCATCTCCACTTCATGCCTTCTTGATCTTTCTCTGTCCTCCAACTCCTCTGGAGACAGACTTTTGTTAGAAGCACTGCTACATGCGGGGGAAGGTACTTTCCTCCCTCCTAGGCCCACTGGCCCGTCTTGTTGCTCAATTGCCAAGTCATCCTCCTCAATCACAGGAGTTTTCCTTGCTTCTACCCAGGCCCTCAGCGCCTTGTAGAATTCTTCTTTTACTCTGAACCCAGAGGTGGGAACATTTAACTTTTTGCAGAAAAATTTCAGCTGTGCAACTTTATAGCTTTCCAATTTCTCTTCTTCCAATTCAAGATCAGTGGAGGCTATGGATTCTGCCCTCTCTATCACGACTGAATTAGGCATCTTTCAAAAATAGAACAATCCAAAAATCAAAAAGGAATCTACCAAAACGTATGCAGTATCGTTATGGTCTTCACTCACTAAGTAGTGTTTCCCAGTCACTGTACACGAGTCACAAACGCAAATTCGGAACCCCTTCCGCTGCCTACCAATGTTAGATTTGGGAGTCTCTAGTTGGCACAGGTAGGTACTTGTGACAAATAGTGATCCTCTCCTCTAGTCAGGGAAAGGGGATTACATACCTAAAATAACCCTTGCTCACCCTCTGGGTTGCGTGGCGTGAACAGTCGAGGCTTATTTCAGAGGTGTTGTAAGTTAAGCAGTTGTGACCACATACAGTAACCCAGTGACAACACTACAAACGGACACCACAAAGGTTTTATATAAAAAATAAGTAGACTTTACAGAGTTACCACAAGACCATAAACGACAAAAATACACACTATGATTACTTTAAGATGGTAGATTTAAGCTTAGTTCAATTCAGTTCTTAGATGAAACACTCTGCGTCAATGTACCTTAAGTTGCGTTGGCTTCCACGACAAGCAATGTCGCAGCGATGAGAAATGCGGCAAAGTTCAGATACAAAGAAATAAAGACATGAAGATCTTCCAGATGTGGCATGCTTCTCAGGGATGGGAGAAGCTCTCGGTTTGATGCGTGGACTACAGCTGCGACATCCAAGATGCGACGGCAACAGCTCCAGCGGCGACGCTCTTCTCCCACGATGCGTGAAGCTTCCGCTCAATGCGACAACTACAGCGGCGACATCCAAGATGTGACGGCAGCAGCTTCGATGGCGGCGCGCTTCTCGGGGAAGCGAGGTGCTGTTGATCGGTGCAGTGCGACAGTTCCAGCGGCGACACCCTCCTTCTCCGGAGTTGCGACGGCAGGCACAGCGACACGCTCCGACCTCGTTGCGAGATTCTTCTCTTGATGCGGTGTAGTGCGACAGCTCCAGCAGCGACACCCTCCTTTCTCCAGAGTTGCGACGGCAGGCACAGTGACGGCGACACGCTTCTTCTCGTTGAGTCGCGCTTCCAGCTCCTTGCGACACGCAGTTCCTCAGAAGGCCCAAAACAGCAGCTGGCACTTCCAAAAGAACTCTGGTTAGCTGGGGGTTGAAGTCTGTTGTCCCTGAGACTTCAGCAGGAGGCAAACTCTTTTCCAAGCCCTTGGAGATCTTCACAAGTTGAAAGCAAAGTTAGAAAGTTCCTTTCTCCATCCTTTGGCAGTAAGGCAACCACTGCAGGCCAATCCCCCAAGCAGCACTTCTGCTTGGGAATAGTCTCTCCTAAGTTTCTTCAGGTTCCTCTCCTCAGTAAAGGTTTCTTCTTGTAGTCCAAAGTGATCTAATTTCTTGGGAGCCGGGTCCCAATATTTATACTCTGAAATCCTTTGTTCTCTGAGGGGACAGAGGCCTTTGCCTAGTCCAAACCAGTTCTGAAGCACTCTGTTTACCAGACTTCTCCTTTCCTTTCACAGTGCAGGGCAGAAGCCTCAGACTCCCCACAGGAGGTGGAGCCAGCATTGTGGAAGGCAAGTACAGTCCTGGAGCACTCTGTTGATAGGATTCCTTCTTCTTTCTTTGTGCAGGGCAGAGACATCAGCCGCTCCCCAGGGGGTGAAGTCAGCATTGTGGAAGGTAGTCCCAGTCCTATTCAGAGTTCAGGTGCACTCCTCCCTCCCATCTAGGTGCGGATCTCTCTATTCACCACTGGGTGACTCAGCCTGTCTCCTGGAATTCCCCAGCCCTGTCACTCACAGAAACCAGACATAGGAATACACAAACTAGCAGCAGCAGGTTTGAATGGTTAGTCAAGCAAATACCTACTTTCTAAAAGTGGTATTTGCAAACACAGAATATTAAAATAAACTTTACTAAAAGATGTATTTTATTATTCTGAGTTCAGACATACTAAACTTGAATTTCTACCATGTTCTCTGAGCCTGTTAGGATTATAAAATGTAATAATTCTAACATCCCATTCTGGTCTATGGAGAAAAGGTAGCCTTGCAAAAGTGAAAAACGAGAATGGCTTTAATTTACTATTGGGACATGCCACACACACCAGGGCTTGTCCTACCTTATACTTACAATGCATTCTGCCCTTGGGCCTACCATAGGGGTGACAGATATGAAGGGTGCACTTGCCCAGTCAGCATGACAGTACCAGACTGCATGCAGGCTCTGCAATAGCAGATCTTAGACACATTTTATAAGGCTGCTTCTGTGGGTGGCACAACCAGTGCTGGAGGCCCACCAGCAGCATTTGGATTACACGCCCTGACACACTCGGTGCACTAGACCTGGGTCTGACAAGTAAACCAAAATAACCAAACATGGAATCACTAATCCATACATCAATTTACAATAGGGAGCACTTGCACTGTAGCACTGAATAGCAGTGGCACAGTGACCCAAGCATCTAAAACCAGCAAAAATACATGAGGCAACAGCAAAAAATGGAAGGGAGACCCACGCCAATGGTGCCAGGTCTAACAGTAAGTAAATATCACAATCATTCCCTAAGGCATTAAAAAGACTTTCACAGCATCTGAATGTCCTCACTACCTTCCAGTGGGGACCTGTGCTTGTATATAATTTCTGTCAAGATGGAAGTAATATGGATCACATTGTGTTGGCCATGAAAGGCTACTAAAGTCTGATTTAGATCCTGGTGCTAGCAATGTTCCATTCAAGGAAATTGCTGTCTTTGCGGCTGAAATGCACTATCTCACTTTTGAACAATAGTGTTTCCTTCTCACGGAAGGAAGCTCGTTTAACGTCTTCCCCTGCACTCTGTATGTTGGACTCTGATACTTAAGTTGGATTTTTGGTAAGGATAATCTCCGTTTTTGTATCTCTGTCCTACTTTCAAAAAGGCCCCAGTGCTTGGAGTGGTTCAGAGTCCTCTGAGAGCAAACAGTCTGGGCCCCCCTTTTTCAGCCCGCATTGCACCACTGAGCGTAGGGGTCCCACTGGGTTCAGTCTTAAGTCTGACCCTGTTTAATATATATATGGCCCCCCTGGCTCCTATTGCAGAACAGTACAGGGCAAAAATAAAATCGTATGCAGATGACACGCAATTGCTGTTCACCTGTGAGAAGGATGAGGTGCTAAATGGCAACAAAGTCAATGTTTGTTTAACCTAGGTTTTTGAGTGGTTCAGGCAAAATCAGTTGCTTTGCAACTCCCACAAGTCAGAAATTATCTTTTTTGGACATACCCCAGGCGATGAGTGGCGTCAATGGTGGCCTAAAAATCTATCTCCTCCTGAAAGACCAGTCTCTACTGCAAAAAAAATCAGGAGTGAAGTTGGACTCTGACATGACGATGAAGTCCCAGGTTCAATCGGTTGCTGGCACCTACTTTGGCCTTTTAAAAATGATGAGGAATTTTCTCCCTTTGTTCCTATTCCGCATAGGAAAGCTGTGGTCCAGGCCCTGATGATATCAAGGTTGGACTATGTAAATATTTTGTACCTGGGGCTTCCAAACTACTTACTAAACCGCCTGCAGGTTGTTCAAAATGCGGCAGCTAGGTACGTGCTTATGGTTGGACCAAGGTCACATATGTCTCCCCACTTAGATCATTGCACTGGCTTCCAGTGAGACAAAGAGTCTTTTTGAAATCCCTGGTCCTAACTTTTAAGGTTCTAAATAACATTTTGGCCCCATATATCAGGAACAAAATTCAGCCCTACAAACCTCTCAGAACGCTGCGATCCTCCTCCCAGCAGCTGACAATTGTGCCTAAGTTTGACCCTTCTTTAAAAGGAGGACGCTTTTTTCAAGTAGTAGCCGCAAAATGATGGAATGGTCTCCCTTTCTACCTTAGACAGGAACGTGAACTTCTCAGCTTTAGGCAAAGCTTAAAGACCTGACTCTTCTAACAGTAGTCGCAGTCCAGTTAGTTACCCCTGGTTGTTTCTTCACTTGCTCTGTTTTGGGGTTAAAACAGCGCCGGGACACTCCTTGGAGTAGCCGTGTGTTTAACAAATACCCCTATAACATAACATAACATCTGTTTACCCTTTATAAAAATCAAGATTGTTTGTACTGCTTATAGTAAATGTGCTAACAGTGGACTTTTCCATCTGCAGAATATACTGAATGTCCAACAGTAGCAGTGTTTCACAACAGAATGTCTCTGCATTGAAGAGACTGAAGAAAAAATACAAAAAGGCAGTCTTCGCGCATACAGCATCATTTGACCAATTTATATGGTAAGTAAATCTCACAATCATTCCTTTAGGCATTAAAAAGACTTTCACGGCATCTGAATGTCCTCACTACCTTCCAGTGGTGGCCTGTGCTTGTATATAATTTCTGTCAAGATGGAAGTAATGGGGATCACATTGTGTTGGTCATGATAGTTAATAAAAGAATGACTGCTTCCAAGGCTACTGAAGCCTGATTTAGATCCCGGTGCTAGCAATGTTCCATTCAAGGAAATTGCTGCCTTTGCGGTTGAAATTCACTATCTCACTTTAGAACGATGGTGTTACATTCTCATTGAAGGAAGCTTGTTTAACATCTTCCCCTGCACTCTGTATGTTGGACTCCGATACTTAAGATGGATTGTTGGTAAGGATATCGTCTGTTTTTGTATCTCCATCCCACTTTCAAAAAGGCCCCAGCGCTTTGAGTCTTTCAGAGTCATTTACCATTCCCCCTCCTGCTTGCCTTGCAGTCATGAATACAGATAGTAACCTACTGCATAACTTCTGATATCTCATCCTCCTGTGTGGTCAGCTTCCACAAGGACAATTGGACCGGAGGCGCTCTGACATCATAAAGTTAAAGCAAGATTTTGTCTGACATGAGGGTCAATCTGTTGCCTAGCATGCTGACCTCATAAAGCTAAAGCAAGATGTTGTCTGACATGAAGGTCAATCTGTTGCCTAGCATGCTGACATCATAAAGCTAAAGCAAGATGTTGTCTGACGCGAGGGCCACTCTGTTACTTAGCAAGCAGCAGGATACATTGATCTTGGTAATAAAATGAGTAGCAGGGTAGACAGGATGCCCAAATGAAAACCAAGATGGTAAAATTAAAGAAATTAGGGCATTTTTTGAGTGTTCTAAATTTGTATGAAGGTATGTTTGAGCATAAGAGTCTCAACTTCACTATTGCTGAATTGGTAGTAATTGCATAAAATGATGGTGAACATGCTATTCATAGCTTTTATTATACCCTTTAACTGTAGCATAACCCTTCCTCGCTCAACTTATCAGCTGGCTTAAGGGCTACTGATGTACCATATCCTAAAAACAAATGAAGTGAGAAGGGAACGCTGCTGCTTGGCAGGTAAAAAGATCTCTTTCTCTATGTCCTAATGTACGTGCTACAGTTGTTAAGAGAGTGTTCACAAATGAGGTATGGGATTTAGAGAAGTATGTTTGATTAAAAACACAAATTGAGATTTTCTAACGTGCTCTTGATCACAGTAATGCCGACTCCATAGAATTGATCTTTTTACCCTTTATAAAAATCAAAATGTTTTGTACTGCTTATTGTATATGTGCTAACAATGGACTTTTCCATCAGCAGATTATACTGAATGACCAGCAGTGGCAGTGTTTCACAACAGAATGTCTCTGTACTGCAGAGATTGAAGAAAAAAAATGCAGTCTTTCTGCATACAGTACAACCGGGGGTGGTGATGGACGGAGCATCTGAATCAATCAATCAAACACTCACACCCAGTCAAAAGAACGGGGTTAAATCCATCACCGTTCTTTAGCCCACTCTGCCACCCCAGTTCAGACACGGATCTGGGTTTAATCAGAAACCGGTCCTAGGAAGCTTGCTTCGGTCCAGGGAAGACATGGCTTGGCAGTTCGGGCTGGACTGTTTCCATGAGGCACAGGGTCAGACTGATTTGCGTATAGCCATGTCTGAACTGGGGTGGCAGAGTAGGCTAAAAAACAATGATGGATTTAACCCAGATCTTTTGACTGGGTGTGAGTGTTTGATTGATTCAGATGCTCCGTCCATCACCACCCCCTTTTGTACCGCTTTTGGCCGCCATAAGTGTGGCAGGGTAGGCACAGGTGGGCGGTCTGCCTCCCAAATAATTTGGAACCATAGGGGGTTATGATCGGAATGAGTTCTTCCCAGGTACTCTGATTTGGCAAGGAGCGGGAGGAGTGACTGGGTGCCAATTATCCGGTCTAACCAGACATGCAGGTAGTGAACTGATGAGTAATAGGTGTATATTCTGTCTGCGGGATGCTGCGCGCACCATAAGTCATATACCTCCCAGTGTGAGAGCCAGTCCCAGAACGCCTGCGCATTAGACGTCAATGCTGCAGCTCGGAGGGGAGGGAAAGATTGGTCTAGGCGTATGTCCAGCACCATATTGAAGTCCCTGCCAAGCTACCAGGGGAGAAGGATGAGTGGTCCCCGAGTACAAGCAGACAATTTTCAGTAATTTCTTAAGAGAAAAGATAAACCAAATCAAATTCTTTCTTTTTCGAAGTCCATTAAATCAGTTCTTTTTATTTTCTTTTTTCTTTTCTCTTCATGCATCAAATGATCTTCATCATGATCTCAATCTTCATAATCCATAGAATTCATACAAAGTGTAGCCAATAGAACAAAAACCAAATGCCAACACGTCACGGGACACAGTCACGCAATGAATTCTTCAGGGCATAAAGATATTTCTCTTCAAATGCACGAGAGCCGATTCCAAAGGTCAAATATTTCTCATATAATAAAAACTCTATCTGTTTTCACAGTTCAAAGATGTTCAAGCAGAATAATATAATCATTAGATCTAGGAGAGTACTCCCTACGACATTAGGTGGGTTCCAAATACGTAAGTCCCTGCCAAGGTACCAGGGGAGGCCAGCATATGAGTGAAGGACCTGGTTCAAGCTCACCAGGAAGGAGGGCTGGTCCGTGTTCGGAGCATAAAGGGATCCTAACAGTACTTCCTGACCATTCAGCCGCCCCCGCACTAGGGAGTACCTCCCCTCCTGGTCCACCTTGACGTATTCAGAAATAAAGGGGACACTCGCTCTCACCCGGATCAGCGTGCCGCAGAAAAGGTTGTGCCATAAATTTGCCCCCTCCTACGTCTGCCGAGCCTGTCGAGTTCTAACTGAGTCATGTGTGTCTCCTGGAGGAGGGCAATCCCCACCCCGTGTTGCTGCAGATAGTAGAAGAAAGAATAGCGGCGTGACTGGGTGTGCATACCACGGATGTTCCAGGTCATTATATTAGTGTGTGTCATGTGTCTGGACATATCGTGCCCTTATAGGGCCGGGGGAGCACCTCGAAGGGGGGCCTACGGGCACCATCAGGGAAGGAGGTATCAATGTGCCGCAACTGAAACATGAGAACCATAACAAACAGTGTAACTAAATGGGCGAGTCCCCAACAGGACATATGTCCAAACCTCAAGAAGATCCACCACTTAAAAAAGGTGTTAGTCCTGCACAGTGGCTGTCCGGGTGAGTGTGTTGCCAACAACCAAGCTGCATTACGCCCCTGTTTCAGACCTCCAAGGCATTCGAGAGGTGCATGGGGAAGTTTTGGAAGGTTAAACGCGCAGAGCCGGCGCGGACCACCGGTAGAGGAGCCCATGAATGTAGTGATTGCTCAGCGCTGTTCAACTGCGGGCCTACAAGGACACCTGCATACACTGAGCTATACGTTAGCAAGGCAGCGCAAACACACTTTGCAGAGAACACATTGCAGCAGCGTGCACAACAATATCTCTAAAAGGATATAGAAGATAGAATATTCAGAGACAGGAGTTTCTGCATGGCTGCCATAGTCCATTGTCATACAATCTGGTCAGACATTTGGGGTGTCACCACAGGCATTTTCATGTCTTCAGAAAGCACTGTAGATGGGGATGACGAGCCACTCCTTTCCAGGTCACTGTGTGGCTGGGCGTCCAAGCGGGCAAACATTGTTTACCGCTCCTAGGGGTGCAACTGCTTCAATTACTTCCTGTCGTTCCAGTTGCATCTTCGCCGAGCTGGGTGTGACCTGGCCAAGGCCGTGCCCTGGCAGGCCCCTCTTCTTCTGCGCCTCCTCGATCGCTGCTCCTGCCACCCACTCTCCTCCGGGCCTGCGGGTCTTGTGCCTTTCCATTGTCCTGTCTCTTCCAGCCAGTCCCACATGTCCGATGGGGCATCGAAGAAACGGGCACCCTCCTTCGAGACCACTCGGAGGTGAGATGGAAACAGTAAAGACTAGGGTAGCTCTAGTTCCCTCAGTTGTCTCTTCACGTCCATGTATGTGCTTCTCCTCCTCTGCACTGCTGCTGTGTAATCTGGAAAGTAAAGACAAAAACCTCTCCTTGGTATACACTTATAATATGGGTAATACATGCACAATAATTTAAATCAACATTGTCCCAGATAGTTATTTTAGCAAAAACATATGCTTATTTATTCATTATATTCTCTCAGGATTTATCATATATAAAGGTATCAAGCAATCTACATAATTCATATATACAATATATAAAGTTCTATACAACACTATGTACAACAAGCCCCACGCACACAATAGACAAACCAATTGCCATCAAATATTCTCCATACAGATCAATCAAGCAATCTTCAGCCACCATACAATACGGAAAAACAATCCAAGAAAACAATCAAATATATAACCACACAAAGAAAGACAAGGCGCCGACGCGCGTTTCGGAAAGGACCATGCGTCCACAGTTCCTTCGTCAGGGCGCAAAATGATCTATTTCGCTTTTTGCTAGCAGAATCCAATTTGTATAATAGGCGTGTGATGCTTCTTCTTTCTAAAATAATTAAATTAGTCCATCAATACATCATATTTATATACAACGGGGCTTTATTTTGAAATGTCATAAAGATTTGTATGGGACAATGGAACAATAAAGGCAGGAATATAATAACAATACATATGAAGCAATAGCTTAATCTATACGCTAAAAGGTTGCAGGAAAGGACCATCGCCAATATCAAAAGAATAGAAAATTATTTAGGAGAATATCTGCGCCATTGCAGACATAAAAAATCTAAGGGGTAAGAAAAAGGAATACCCGTGTAAATATAATATGGATAAACCAGGCGACATATCCACATTGTATCAAGCGAGAAGGGAGATGTGCAAAAAATAGAGCAGTAAGCTCCAACCATCAAGTTTCCAAGTATATCAGGAAAAAGAATAATAAATGTTACATAAAAACGACTCACATTCTTTGAAACTCATAACCAAAGAATGAGTATAAAGAGCATATACTGGAGTCGTCAACCATACACCCTCTTAAACTAGTCACACATTCCATGGAATTTCTAACATATCATAAAAGATCTTGATATTTCCCGGATAAATAGCACAATAGTGTCAAATTCCAGGCTATATACAAGGCCTGGACAGCACGATATTCCCCACACAGATCTTGAAAGGAAAACGATGTCCAGACAAGGAGCAGACGTTACCCTGTGGACGCTGTCAGGATTAAACAACAAAAAAACATAGAAAGTTACAAGGGGGCCCTCCGACGTGGAAAGAGCGTGAGGGACAATCAGAACAAGGGAGCTATTATTAGCATACCTCTTAATTAGAGCGTGGTACAGGTACAGAAAATGCACGTTAATGTGGTTACCAGCTCCTAAACTTATTCCTGCATACACAAATGGCGGAGACACTACTCCATACAAAAAAAAATTCTAAAGGAAAAAGATAAAGATAAAAGAGGGCAATAACTCTCTTGCGCGCCCAAGTAGCACATAAAGTCCTGTTAGGCCAATAGCACATAGAGCAGCGTCACTAGGGTATCACACAAGCGAAATCCACAAGATGAATAAGTGGCATGCTCTGCATTAGATCTAAGCAGCGATAGCGAAGTCCTTACCTGAAGTAATTTTGAAAAATCTCCAAACGAACGCGGCAAACACTCGCTTGGTGGACAAATGTCCATACCTTTACTCGACTGAGCAGTCTGTTTAAATGCACGCTGTGGGCCAAAATTTGCGGTAATCTGGAAAGCACATCACTGCCTGTTCCCCACTTTGAGATCACCCACCTTCCTTGTTTCACGAAGCACCACGTCCCGATCGCGGTAATTTACAAGTTTGAAGAGGAACGGACGAGGCCGGGCTCCAGGCCGTGGTGTCTGCGCTGGCACTCTGTGCGCTGTTTCTACCACAAAATGTGGGGACAGCGTCCCCTGGGGTAAGAGTTCCCGCAACCAGTTCTCAGCGTACTGCTCCGGGTCCTTCCCTTCTTCTCCCTCCGGAAGCCCGACATTTTGTTGGCACTCAACTGGACTTTTTAAGGCACGCTGTCCTTGACCCATCCTGCAAGGGCATAGTCATCTCTAGCTCACCTACAATTCTTATTTCACTCTGCGAGTGCGTACAGCGTTTCAATCTCAGAGTTATGAAAACTTCCATTTTGTTCTAGGCCTCATAGGCCAGAACGGGAACTATTATATAAACAATCACAATCAAACATTAAATATTGAATTATAACCCTTCTGTTTGCCTTCCCCTTACTAAGGTATCCCTGTTAGTTATTACCTAGCAAATAAAGCAACACATATGCGTGATTTGCTCACCTGTCTTCAGGTTTTTGCCACAAATAAAGAAACAGAAAGCACATTCATGCCGCTTTTGGTTAGTTTATAGCTGCTGCATTAATTTTGGACATCACAGCATCACTTGGTTAATTGATTATAGTTGCAATACAAGCAAATTAGTTTCCCACATGTATTTATGTGTGCATTCTACTCTATGTTGATTATTTTTCAAAACCACACGATTAGTCCACGTTACTGTTATGAGAAAGTGACTTCATGAGGAGTATACAACATTTTGTTCCACACCTCACTCCATCACTTGCGATGTTGGATTCAAGGAAATTGCTGCCTTTGCGTATGTAATGCACTATCTCACTATAGAATGATAGTGTTACATTCTCACGGAAGGAAGCTCATTTAACGTCTTCCCCTACACACTCTATGTTGGACTCTGGTACTTAAGATGGATTGTTGGTAAGGATAATCTCTGTTTTTGTATCTCCATTCCACTTTCAAAAAGGCCCCGTTGCGTTGAGTGGTTCAGAGTCCTTTACCATTCCCACTCCTGCTTGCCTTGCAGTCATGAATACGGATAGTAAACTATTGCATAACATCTGATATCTCATCCACCTGTGTGGTCAGTTTCCACATGGACAATTGGACCAGAGGTGCTATGACCTCATAAAGCTAAAGCAAGATGTTGTCTGATGTGAGGGCCACTCTGTTGCCTAGCAAGCAGCAGGATACATTTATCTTGGTAATGAAATGAGTAGCAGGGTAGACAGGATTCCCAAATGAAAACTAAGATGGTAAGAATAAAGAAATTTGGGCATTTTTTGAGATTTCTAAATTTGTATGAACGAAATTTTGAGCATAAGAGTCTCAACTTCACTATTGCTGAACTGGTAGGAATTGCCTAAAATAATGATGGTGAACATTCTATTCATAGCTTTTATTATTCCCATTAACTGTAGCATAACTTTTCCTCGCTCAAATGATCAGCTGGCTTAATTGCTACTGTTGTACCATATCCTAAAACACATCTAGTGAGATGGGTACGCTGCGACTTGGCTGGCAAAAAGATCTCTTTATCTATGTTATGTTATTTTATTTTTATATAGCGCAAATCACCACTGGTCTCTAACCGCTTCTAGAGAAAGAGCAGGTCGCTGCGAAGGCGGAGCTTATACAGATGTCAATGTCTCTCTAAACAGGTAGGACTTTAAAAGCTTTCTAAAGGAGAGCAGAGCCGATTCCTTACGCAGGTTCTCCGGGAGGTCATTCCAGATCTGTGAAGGAGGACCGAGAATACTTTGCCACCTTTAGTCTTAAGTTTGTACCTGGAAGAGGCTAGCCTGCAGGCCTCGGAAGGAAGTAGAGCCCGGCCAGTAACGTACTTTTGCACTCGGTCTTTTATGTATTTCGGTGCATTCCCATAAATGGCCTTGTGGGCTATAGAAAGACTCTTAAAGTGCACGCACTGTTCAATGGGCATCCAGTGCAATTTATGTAGTAGAGGGGTGGCTCATGTTATCCTAGGGAGAATAAAAATGAGTTTGGCCGCATCGTTTTGTACAACTTGCAATCTCCTCAGGACCTTCTGGGGGATGCCCAGATAGAGGGCATTCCTGTAGTCCAGCTGAGAAATGACAGTGGCGGAAACAATTGATTGTAATGCAGAAGTAGAGAGGAGAGGAACAAGTCTCCGTAGTTGCCTAAGTAAGCCCGTGCAGATGCCTACCACCGAAGTAACCTGGCAGGACATAGATCCGTGCCAAGTCAAGTGCAACTTTATTTGGTTAGATTAAAACCATCAAAGTGCATGCAATCAATTCATAAATATATTCGTTATTATTCTTATTTCATGGTATTGCACAATTATATAAAACCCATCAGGTATGAAGTAGTCTTATCCAACACACTAAGTCCTAAGTTTATGAATACAAATAATAATAGTAGAATTCCAACAAAAAATCATAAATGAATTCATTTAAGACCTAGTCCCATTTATGCAATCATCAGCCTGTTCCTGCACCTAATGGCACCTATAAAATAGCTGGTAACCCCAAAACACACCACAGGCGATGCCAACATTTGTAAATAGGCTAACACTGGTCTAACGTTTTCAAAGTTTTGACCTTTTAGGAGGGGGATAATACATTTCCTGCACAACGAGTCATAAAACTCACAGAAAAATACCATGTGAAGAAGATTTTGATCTGAGAAGTTGGGGCAGGGTCTTAACGAACCTTCTTTAAAAAAACCCTTTCGGAAAGGCCAATAGCCAGGGGACCATGTTATGCTTAAATCTAACTGAGACAAACAGGTGATAGGACCTATTTATATATGTTAGATATGGTTGCATCTGACTATTTATGCTCAGTGTGGCAAAACTCCTCACTTTAGGTTTCACTAATTCCCTTTCCTCCCTACACAGCATGGATCTATTAAAAAAACTGCTGCTTCAAGTCTTTAATCGCCGGTTTGGCCATAGCTCTTGGACTTAAAAATAATTCAGGACAGCCAAGGATGGCCATTTGAGACTTGATATAGCGATTCCAAGGTATATCTAAACCCTTGTCTAGCCTAATGCAGTCTTGTATAATCCGCTGATTTAGGTTCGGTGCGGTTGGGCCCAGATTCTTAGCCAGCACATTATGGGAGCAACCGCAATCTGTTCTGAGATCTACCCAGCTCCAAGATACTCATGAATATTAAAAACTGGGGTAGGGGCAGGGAGTGACAGTAGTTTACGAAAAAAAACGGTTTCTACCGCCTGGCTATCGCCCGTCTCTAAATAACCCCATAAGTCACTCCCATAAGTCGCCATTGGAACGCACTTAGCATTATACATTTTTAAAAGAGCCAATTCTTTTTGTGAATTCCATGATGGCTCCCGTGGCTCGGGCTAAGATGTTCCTTTTGTGCGTACGCTGAGTAACCCAAGAGCGTTGGTCGTCAAAAAGGACCCCCAAATAAGGGAAGGCAGTCACCTTTGTTAGTTCTGAGTTCTTACAATAGAACTTAGCCTTCCTTGCTCTAAAAGAGACGATGGACATAGAATGGGACTTCTTAAAATTCGTAACCAAATTTAGAGAGTCCATAAAATCAATAAAATAATTTAAAAGGATTTGAAGCCCTCTTGAGGTCCTTGCCAGCAGAACCACATCGTCTGCATAAAGCAGAGCAGGGATCAATATTGAACGAGCCCTTGGGATGTCTTTACAACTGGAAATTAAAGTGGCCCCTATATTGTTAATGTAGAGGGTGAACAACAGGGGTGCCAAAATGCACCCCTGTCTCACCCCTCTTTTAACGGGCCAAGGATCTGTGAGCCTACCATCTTTGTTATAGCGCACAGAAGCTATGGTGTTCTCATGCATGGCTGCCAAGAAGGAGACCAAAACTGCATTTAGACCCATTCCATGGAGCATCGCCCATAACTTTGATAGATTTACAAGATCAAAGGCAGAGGATAAATCCATAAATGCCAGATGCAGGTCCCCCCGCTTAGCGACCATGTACTTTACAATTATTAGGTGGAGATTGAGACATTGACCCACGGTGCCTTTGCCCTGCTGAAAACCATATTGGAGAACTGATATGATATTATTTTGATCCAGCCAATCAGTTAGTCGGGCAAGGACAACTATCCCCATGATTTTGGCTGCGGAGTCCAAGAGAGATATTGGCCTATAACTGGGTGGGTCATCTCTGGCTCCTTTTTAAAAAATCGGAATAATAACTGCTTTAGCCCAAGACAGGGGGAAGCCAACCTGGGCAGCTGCGTTAAAAACCTGGGGTAAGATTTTAGACCATAAAATAGGATCCGCTCTATAAAGGTCTGCTAGGACACCGTCGGGGCACCCGGCGCTTTTCCACCTGCTGTTGAACTAATTGCCTCTATAACTTTGTCTTCAGTAAAATTCAAAGGGGACGAGACAGACCCACTGTCCACTGTCCATCCTGGGGAGACTTGCCTAACGTAGGTATAAACACTCCCAAAATGTTGTACCCATTTTTCGGGAGCGATGTGACAGTCAGAGACAGGATTAGAAGATTCGTCAAAGATAGGGCTGTTCACCACGGTCCAGAACCTGGAGCTGTTTGATAGGACACTAGCTTGGCTAAGCTCCTCCCAGACCATCTCTCTTAGTTGTTTCTTCCTGCTCCCTACAACAATTTTGTATGCCCTCCTTGCCTCCTTAATCCTGTCTGTATCTCTTGGTTTCCCCTTGAGCACATCCATGAGAGCTTTATGAGCTCTTGTGCAGTTAACATCAAACCATTTTTTACTTTTTAAGGGTCTAGTTTTATAGGGAATTGTCAGGTTGGACGACACTTGTTTAGTAATACGGTCAAAAGCATCCAGGATAATTACGGGGTCAGCCGCCTGGTCTACACAGGTGCCGAACTCCTCTGAGCAAACACCGGTTAAGGTTTCAATGAAGCTATCTAGGGTGATTGAATCCCATCTTGGCTAGCGTGCTTGATCTTTTGGCACTATGTCACCATTACTTGTGTGAGCCAGGAGGCTAATTTTACCCATAGCATGGATGTTGAGGTTCAGTGGGTTGTGATCACTTAGGCAATTGTCCATTACCTCAAATATGCCTAAAAGGTCCCTCATAGAACCGGAGACTAGAATATAGTCAATAGTGCTATGATGGCCGTGGCCAATATATGTGGGTATTGGAGTTGACGAATACCCCTGAGTTGGACAGATCAAATTATGGTCAGATAAAAGACTCTCTTGGAAAATTCCCGAGGCGGAATGTTCAAAGTGCGTTATCCCTTGCGGGGAATATTCCTCATCTAATTTTAAAAGACAATCAATTGGACAGACATGAATATTAAAATCACCTAGTACTAGTGTGTGCTAATGCGTGTTAGCTGTGGACTCGTAATCAATCAAACACGTGGAGAGAGACCTTAGGTACTCTAGGTCATTATCCCTCGTGAAAGAATTATAAAAATGAATCACTAACAGAGTTGGTAGATTCTTGGGTGTTAGTTCAACTGTTAAAATATTTGAAGAATATGAATCCATTAACTTGACTTTATATGTTAATTTCAAGTTTACTAAGATCAACAGCCCCCCACTGGCTCGCCCCATACTGGACGGTATAGCGTGTTTACAAAATGTTGAAAAACCATCCAAAAAATAAGAATCTTGCGCATCCCACGTTTCCTGAAGGGCTACTATATCCGCACCAGCAAGAAATTGTTCCCAATTACTGTCTCCCCTTTTAGACGTAAGACCGGCTATGTTCCAAGATAAACATTTTAAAGTATCCTCCCTGGAGGCACAACCAGTCACGCTGGAATTAGGATATGAATGTAAATTGAGGCTAGGCGCAACAGAAAGGGGGTGAGCCTCTACCACTGCCCTATCATTTGGAACGTTCACCGGAGCTATATTAATGACATTCAGTCAGTCTTGATTATCAAGCCCGGATAGCACCTCAAACCTATTTATATTCGGTGTAAAGCGGGGTATCTCATTTAGGTTTCTCTTCAGGGGTTTATAAAAATAGCCCAATGGCAGTGCCCAAATAGAGGTAGAAGATAGTGGGCAATGATCCTCGGCCTTTAGAATCATTTGAGCAACCAATGGAGTCCGAAAATTGACAACCACACTGTCCCCCCCCACTATGGTCTTAGGAGACTGACCCACCCACGATACTCTACGAACCATATTAATATCATTGAACATAGCTGCTCTAAACCCTTTGTGTCTAGTCAGCCAATCGGCTGTTTTATTCCTCAGCTGTCCCCAGGATTCAGTTTGGTCGGATCTTAGCGCAGGAACACCGGCCAAGACCACGACCAGAGGACAATCCGCCAGAGGGAGATCTAAAATATCCCGAGCAGGCTTAGTGGGCACATGGGGTAACGATCTAAGGCCATCCCTATGTGGTGTTTGTACAGCCTTGGCTTCATTATGGGTGGGCTCCTGGGGGAGCAGAGTTTTGCAACCTAATTGCACCCTTTTTAACCCACTCATCCCTTGGGAGCTTGTTCTCAATTGCGAAGGATGTCCTGCAGTGCCAGATAGACGCGGCTGGACCTGCGTGTGGTCAGTATGCACATGAGAAACAGACTTTTCCGTCACTTCGTGGGCCTGTTCCCTGATTCGTCCCTCAGGCCTTAGTATAGAGGATGCTTCTGGGCTCCCCCACCCCCCTACATGACAATTATTGGTCCTGACCACCTCTGGATTCACAGTCAGGTAAGTGCCTTGTGTCAGGAGAAATAATTTTTCCTCAATTGCCCCAATCCATTCAAGAAAGGCGCTAGAAGCCCCGTAATCAGAGACTCCATATGCTTCCAGTAATCTAAGTTGCTTTCTTGTTCCCCTGCCATTAAATTATGCACATTATGAGTGACGGGGACACCATTCGCAGGTCTCAAAGACAACTTTCTGCTAGCCCCCGAAGATTGAGATTTAGGTTTGATTTCAGCACTAGCTCTGGGCCTCAAGGCAGTCCCACCCCTTGCACTCTTAGCAGACGGTTTCCCGGTTCCCCCCTCTTGGGTTCGATCTATCCCTGGATTAGAAGCACCTCCTGTGGCTTCATTATCATGAGTTGATCTTTTAGATCTGGTGACGCTATCACCTCTATCTACCCTTGGTGATTTTGATGGGGGTGGTTGCTGGGTGGTCAAAGCAACAGGGGAAACTGGCACAGGAACCTGGGATGGCCCCAACGAGGCCCTCTGGTTGGTTACACCAGGGGAAAGAACTATAACCAGGTCACTAGAATCCCTCTGGGTTGGTGTTTCTGCTGCACCCACGTCAGGGCGCAATTCAGTGCGACAGGGCCAGCCAAGCTAGCGTCGGCGGGATCTGAACTGGAACAAATTATCGGTTGAGGAGCTGCCACTAGTGATTTTGCTTTAATGATGGCCCCCAAAGATGATCTTTTTTGCCCCATAAGCAGCCCCAGGGAGAGTTTTCTCTCTGTTAAGAGTATCTCATGCTGCAAAACAGATTCTGCCCTATTTAAAAGGGCATCTAGAGTGCCTACTATTCCACCCCCAACCCTCTACCCAGTTATTTTGCGTTTGGTGGCCATTGATCATATAATCAAAGTCCACAAGAAAGAGAATAAAGTCAAATAAATGTCACTGACCAAGTCCTTTACAGTGCGCACAGTACCGATGATCAGGGGGTTGGCCCAGCCCAGCCTACTCCGGGCTACAACGGGCGCGGGCAGCGGCCAGGCACGTCCTGCGCTGCGGGAGGCTGAAAACTGTTTAAGCACCTCCTGTCGCTTCCAAATGACACATGTGGGCTGCGCCACTAGGGCTTCTGGAAGTGGGAGTCCTCTAGACCCGCGTCTGCAGGCTGGCGGTGCAGTACAGATCGGCAGACCAGAGGGAATGCCCCCAGAGCAAATGGCAGGGGAATCCATGCAGCATGAAGTGTGGCGAAGGTAGGCAAATGAGTCAATTTTCCGGCCCAGGCTTTTTATTACTGGCACTGGGATTGGAGCCACACCCAACTCCGGAGGCCAAAAAATATCACAATGTGGGAGGGCAGGTTTGATAAACAGGCGTGGAGGCTGCATAAGGGTTTAGAAAAAGGTTTATTAACAAAAGATGAAGTTGGGATAGGAAGTGATGTCTGTCTTTGGGTTTCTTCGTCTTCTTCAGTTGATTCCCGTGAGCTGGAAGGGCTGGAAAAAGGGGTTTTGCTTCCTGTTTCCTCTGGACCGGGGTGATTACCCCGGAGGCTCATAGGAGTAATGAAAAAGAACAAAGGGAACCATAAGAATTTATTCTGGTACTACTGTGGTTGTTTTACACCATCACCACACCTCAGTGCTTAATGAATTCATGGTGCCCGCTCAGCAGAGGGACAAAAGGTCAAGGATAGGTTCCTACACCGGGATCTGAGTTTAGAAAAGTTTGAGGTAATTGTGAGGTATTTCAAAGATATGGTATGTGAAGGAACTGCGAGGAAAAACAGCATGTGAAGGACTGTGCCCGTTCCACCCTCCTCCCCATTTCAGAAACAACAATAACCCTCCCTCTTCCCCTCAATACACCCTCGAGCCGTTTGTACTCACTGGCTACCGCCGTAACTCTCCTGAGTCCCGGCCGCTCCCCAGCCACCTCCGGACACCACCAGTCCTCGAACCAGCGTTCCTTGTCGTCGTCAGGATTCTCGGCTGTTCCGACCTCCGGTACTGTTTCCCTGCTGTAATCGGGTCCCGCGTCTTCTCCGCTGTACTCGGGTCCCGTGTCTTCTCCGCTGTACTCTGGTCCCGCGTCTTCTCCGCTGTACTCGGGTCCCGCGTCTTCTCCGCTGTACTCGGGTCCCGCGTCTTCTCCGCTGTACTCGGGTCCCGCGTCTTCTCCTCTTCCGCCTTCGTCTCCTACTCTCTCTCCCCGGCTTAGGATCGGGCCTCCTTTCATTGGCTCCTGCAGTTCCCTTCCTGTGCGCAAAGGCGGTACTTCCGGGTCAAGACTACCTGAACGCTCCTGTAGGGAAACAGCAGAGGGATATGGATGCCGTAGTCCGTGTGGTTGACGCTGCGCTGACATCCGCAGCGGGACACCCTTCCATGGTATAAGTACCCGCACCTCCTCACATCCCCTTTCCCTTGCTGTCTTTCTTCTAGGGAGGTAATCTTGTGGGTATCTGGAGAAGTAGTCCGCGTTTCCCTGCTCTTTCCCTTTCCTATGTTTTGTGTGGAATCTATACTGTTGTAATGAGAGAAACCATTGCAGTACCCTCTCGTTGTGTCCCTTATTTCTCGCCAACCATTCTAGTGGTGCATGATCAGTGAACAGGGTGAACTCTCTCCCTTCCAGATAATATCGCAAGGTTTCTACCGCCCCTTTGATAGCAAGGGCTTCCTTTTCGATGGTAGCATAGTTTTTCTCTCGGGGAAACAGTTTACGGTTGATGTACAGGATGGGTTTTTCTCCCTGGGGAGTATCTTGTGACAAAACAGCTCCGAGACCCTGGTCTGAGGCGTCTGTTTGTAAAATGAAAGGTCGGGAATAGTCGGGGCTGATCAAAACAGACTCTGAAGTCAGGGAGTTTTTCAAAGTTTCAAAGGAGTTCAAAACCTCACTAGAAGGGGATCGTAACAGGTCTTCTGTCCTACTGTTCTTCTGTAGAAGATCAGTAAGAGGAGCAGCCACTTGTGAAAAGTTAGGGATAAACCGCCGATAATACCCTAATAACCCAAGGAAGGCTCTTAGATCTTTTTTGGTTCTGGGCAATGGAATCTGTGCAATGGCTGATAATTTAGAAGTCTGAGGTCTTATGACGCCCTCCCCTAACAAGTAGCCTAAGTACTTCACTGTTTGGGCAGCTAGATGTCTTTTTTTTGGATTGATCTTCAATCCATGTGACTACTTGGAACAGGTACGATAAATGTTGTTCCCAAGTATCACTGTAAATCACAATGTCATCAATGTAGGCTCCAGCATAAGTTTCATGTGGTCTCAGAATCGTATTCATATCTCTTTGGAAAGTTGCAGGTGCCCCATGTAATCCAAAGGGTAGCATCTTAAACTGATATAACCCATCTGGAGTTGAAAAGGCTGTTTTTTCTCTGTCTTCTGGCCTCAAAGGAATTTGCCAGTACCCTTTACATAAATCAAGGGTACTAATATATTTGGCTCTCCCTATTCTTTCCACCATTTCATCCACTCTTGGTAGGGGATAGGTGTCAAATTCAGATATTTTATTGACCTCCCTAAAATCAATACAGAAGCGCACCGACCCATCAGGTTTTGGCACGAGAACAATGGGGGAATTCCATTCACTTAGGGATGGTTCTATGATGTCCATTTGTAACATCTTCTGTATTTCCTCCCTTATGATCTGGCGACGGGACTCTGGTATTCGATATGGCCGTAACCGGACTCATTTCCCAAAAGGGGTTCTGATAGCGTGTTCAATCAGAGTGGTTTTCCCAGGATTAAGGGAAAAAACAGAGGCAAGCGGCATCAATGCTTTGCTCAAATCGACTTTTAATGAGTGGGGCAGTTCAGAATCTATGCATTGTGAAAACAGGGGATTTTGGGTTTCCACGTGGTGTACTGCTATTGGAAGGGGTCCCTCCCATTTTTTCAGTAAGTTCACATGATAGATTTGGGATATTTTCTTGTTGCTGTCTGTTTCAATTCGATATGTCACTGGAGTGACCTGTTGGAGAACCGTGTAAGGTCCTTGCCACTGTCCTAATAACTTCTGGTCTGAGGAAGCCATCATAAGTAATACCTGATCACCTACTTGAAAAGTTCTCAGTTTCGCCCCTTTATCATATTGTTTCTTCTGGGCCTCCTGGGCATTCTCAAGGTTATTTCGTACAATGTCTCTGATCTGTCTCAGATGGGTTTTTAGTGTAGAGACATAAGCATGTAGGGGTTTTATGTTGTTAGGTTCTGTCTCCCATTGTTCCTGGGCCATGTCCAGTAAGGTACGTGGTTGGTGCCCATACAACAATTCGAAGGGAGAATAACCTGTGCTTTTCTGCTCCTTACATCTAATAGTAAATAGTGCCAAAGGTAAGATCTCTTCCCATTTCCGGGCTTCGAGGTCTAACAATTTCTTCAGAGTGGTCTTAATAGTGGGATTGTACCTCTCAACCAACCCATCTGTTTGTGGGTGGTAGGCCGCTGTACGGATTTGTTTAATCCCTAACTGTGTACATATGTCCTTCATCATTTTTGACACAAAAGGGGTCCCCTGGTCGGTCAATATTTCCTTCGGAAAACCCACCCGAGAAAAAACACTGGTCATGGCTTTGGCTATATTCGCTAAGTCTGGTCTTCGAAGGGGTATGGCCTCAGGGAATCTGGTAGCATAGTCTACTATGACTAGTACGTATCTACAGCCGCTTCTAGAGGGAAGTAAGGGTCCAATTATATCCATACCTACTCTGCAAAAAGGTTCCTCGATAATGGGAAGAGGAAGAGGAAGTAACGGTGCTCTTGGAGGGTGATATCGACTATTCCTTTGACACACAGGACACTCTCTACAATACCTTTTCACCTGATGATATATGCCTGGCCAATAGAAATTATCCAAAATGGTTTTCTCAGTCTTTTCCGTTCCAAAATGACCCCCTAACAAATGGCTATGAGCCAGATACAACACTTTTTCTCTGAAAGGCTCTGGAACTAATAACTGTGCTTTCTGATCAGGATTGCCTTTTCTGTATAATAATCCATTCTTAACAAAAAAATAAGGACCTACGTGCTGTGGATCCTCTTCCTCAAGTGCTTTGTTCCACGCTTCCTGCAATACAGGGTCCTCTCGCTGGGCTGCGTGGAAATTCCTATCGGTTTCCCATGGGTTTTCTACTGGAATAACTGGCAGTACTAGGGGATCCTTCCCTTTCTCAGCTCTTCTCTGTTTTCTGCTTTTTCTGGGTTTGGAATGTGGCCATTCTCTCTCTGTGTCATTGGAGAAGGGGGCAGAGGCTAACCACTCATCCTCGCGTTTGGGTGACTCTTGTAACAACAGAGGCAGTTTCTCATAATCATTGCCTAGAATAGCTTCTTCTGGTAATCGGGGTATTAACCCCACAGTAAGTGAAGTCCCTGTATCTTGAGGGTGTTTTATATGTACTCTGGCAGTGGGGTATGGTTTGGTGTCACCGTGTACACATTTGATAGCTACCATTCCCTCTATGGGACCTATACTATTACCAAGGTCTTGTGGTATGACTACACTGTGTAAACACCCCGTGTCAGCTAAAGCGGTAACAGGTTGTCCATTTACGGAGACGGAAAATTTATAAGGAGGTAGTTTTCTTTCAGGGGGAGAACAATAGTAGTTACGGGCCATCCCTATTTCCATGGGCTCCTCTTTTTGTGGACAGAATCTAGCTATATGTCCCATCCCACCACATTGGAAACACTGGGGTCCCATTATAGGAGGTCGAATAAACGGGATACTAGGCAAAGGGTTACTGGGAATTAGAGCCACTGGTTCGGGTTTCTTGGGTAACGGGGGTCTGGTTGGTCGATGGGTCACATGTCCCCCTGTCTTCCCCATAGCTTCATCTCTTCCCTTTTGGAAATCTTGTGCCCTGTTATATGCACTAGCTATTTCAACTGCAGTTTCTAAAGTAATATTGGCTTGTTGTCGGACCCAACGTTGAATGGGTGGATGAAGAAAAGTCAGATATTGTTCAAGATAAATCTTAGCCATGATTCCATCCTTATCAGTGGTCGACGGTTTAAGCCAACGATCTGCCATGTCCTTCACCCTGAAATACAATGCGCGAGGAGTCTCCTGAGGACCTTCTTTCATTTGTCTTAGCTTTATTCGATATGTCTCGTCATCTATTCCTAATCTTTGCAAAATGCATTTTTTTATTTCGGCGTATGGGACCGCCCCTTGTAGGGTAGCTGCTTGATAGGCTGCTTGCAAATCCCCAGAAAGAAGAGGTCCCAAATATTGGCCCCATTTATCGGCTGGCCACGAGGCGGCAGTCGCCATTCTCTCAAAGTTACTGAAAAAAAATCTGGATCCTCCCCAGCTACATATCGCTGTAGCACTACAGATGGCAATGTGGTGGGGCCACGTTGTTGACCTAGGGTTTCAGTGAGTTTATCCATAGCAGCTCCATGGGTCTGCCCTTGTCCGGTAAGTACCTGTTGTAACTTACTCCGGTCTTCCTCTACTACAGTCAAAAATCGTTCCATGACTTTACCTAAGTGTTCTTGGTTTTCAGCCATCGTCGCTAGGGCAGCCTCCATTTCGCCTTCAAATCCCACTTCTGAATCCACTTGTGGGAGGGCAGGTTTGATAAACCGGCGTGGAGGCTGCAATAAGGGTTTAGAAAAAGGTTTATTAACAAAAGATGAAGTTGGGATAGGAAGTGATGTCTGTCTTTGGGTTTCTTCGTCTTCTTCAGATGATTCCCGTGAGCTGGAAGGGCTGGAAAAAGGGGTTTTGCTTCCTGTTTCCTCTGGACCGGGGTGATTACCCCGGAGGCTCATAGGAGTAAAGAAAAAGAACAAAGGGAACCGTAAGAATTTATTCAGGTACTACTGCGGTCGTTTTACACCATCACCACACCTCAGTGCTCAATGATTTCATGGTGTCCGCTCAGCAGAGGGACAAAAGGTCAAGGATAGGTTCCTACACCGGGATCTGAGTTTATAGAAGGTTGACGTAATTGTGAGGTATTTCAAAGATACGGTATGTGAAGGAACTGTGAGGAAAAACGGCATGTGAAGTACCGTGCCCGTTCCACCCTCCTCCCCGTTTCAGAAACAATAACCCTCCCTCTTCCCCTCAATACACCCTCGAGCTGTTTGTACTCACCGGCTCCCGCCGTAACTCTCCTGAGTCACGGCCGCTCCCCAGCCACCTACGGACACCACCAGTCCTCGAACCAGCGTTCCTCGTCAGGATTCTCGGCTGTTCCGACCTCCGGTACTGTTTCCCTGTTGTAATCGGGTCCCACTTCTTCTCCTTTGCACTCAGGTCCCGCGTCTTCTCCGCTGCACTCGGGTCCCGCGTCTTCTCCGCTGTACTCCGGTCCCGCGTCTTCTCCACTGTACTCCGGTCCCGCGTCTTCTCCGCTGTACTCGGGTCCCGCGTCTTCTCCGCTGTTCTCGGGTCCCGCGTCTTCTCCGCTGTTCTCGGGTCCCGCGTCTTCTCCGCTGTTCTCGGGTCCCGCGTCTTCTCCTCTTCCGCCTTCGTCTCCTACTCTCTCTCCCCGGCTTAGGATCGGGCCTCCTTTCATTGGCTCCTGCAGTTCCCTTCCTGTGCGCAAAGGCGGTACTTCCGGATCACGACTACCTGCCCGCTCCTGTAGGGAAACAGCAGAGTGATATGGATGCCGTAGTACGTGTGGTTGACGCTGCGCTTACATCCGCAGCGGGACACCCTTCCTTGGTGTAAGTACCCGCACCTCCTCATACACAACAAGGGCTATTTTGGCTGGAACAACAAGCACATCGGTTTTATCCAGGTTGACTTTCAAAGAATTGGCTGCCATCCAGTTAACAGTAAACCTGAGTAGATTTTTTACTGATTCTTGAACCGGGCCGGTGTTGTCAAGTCAGACCAGGAGTTTGGTGTCATCAGCGTAATTAAAGACCGGGCAGTCTCTGCGTGTGAGAGCCTCCACCAAGGGCTGCAAGTAGATATTAAAAAGCAGTGGAGACAATGCAGAACCCTGGGGGACTCCACAGGTCAGGGACTCCAAGTTCAACAACTGCTCACCTATTTGAACTCTGAGTGCGATCAGTTAGGAAGGATCTCAACCATTGAAGTGCTTGCCCCTTTATACCCAGATTCGACAAATGGTTCAGCAGAATGTTATGGCTGACCTTGTCGAATGCTGCTGACAGATCTAATAAAATCAGAGCACTCTGATGTTTGTTATCGGCCCTAACTCCAAGCTCGTCCAGGACGGACACCATCACCAGCTCTGTGCTATGGTGTGTCCTAAAGCCTGCCTGTCTAGAGTGGAGCAGATGGTGGTCATCTAAGTATTTTGCGAGTGTTTTCAAGATGTGTTGTTCCAATCTTTTTGCTAGAAATGGGAGCTGTGAAATGGGCCTGTAGTTTTCTAAGGCTGTTGTGTCAGCCCCTGGTTTTGTCAATAGAGGGGTGACCCTTGCTTCCTTCAAGTTGGTTGGTAAGTAGCCCAGATCTAAATACTCATTGAGTAATCACAGGGCCTGCCTTTCCAGACCCGGCAGAGCCATTTTGAAAATCCCCGGAGGACAGGGGTTTATTTGAGACCCTGATTTAATCTGTTTTGCTACTGCAGCCAGGGTGGCAGAATCAAACCTTGGGAAACTAGCCAACTGGCTGCTAGGGCAAGGAGGGCTAGTCTGATCCAGAGACCTGGAGTCAATGGGGTTTGTGGTTATTTCCGAGACAATGTCCAAAACCTTTTGTAGAAAGAAATCCTGGAATCCCTGTATGTTGGACCCCTCCTGAGGCGGATAGCCAGGAGGTAGTTGTGATTTTAATTGTTTACTTTCTGTGTGTAACTTGCTTTTAAAAATACTTTTTAAACTGTGGAGCACGTGATTGAACTCTATTCACTGTCCTCCAAAGCATTTCCTTAGCACAGCAGCACTCGCATTCACTCCCAGCCTCTCTGTTTACTTACAAATGTAAACCTGCATTATTCTGTGGCGCGTGTTTGAAAGCTAAACACTGCGACCCATAAGCTTTCCTCAGCGCGGTAAACGATCGGCTTGACTTAATAAGCCCCCCCTGCACCCCCGCACTCACTGAGGTTGTCCCAGCTGACTAGGAGCTCAGGTGGGACAACCTCGTCACACCTAAAACGCGGCGGTCATCTTAGCTTGGGAATAGCCTCAGGGCATCCCAGTGGACACTATAAAAGGGAAGGGCATGGCTCTGTGCAGCGGACGCGTACTGCGGGCGTGCCGGGGTCGAGCCAGAGTCCGGCCCGTCTGCGCCCGTCAGCGCAAAGGAAGCGCCAGACGCCAGAAACCCTGTCAAAATCCGGAGCGGTAAGATAGTGTATTCAAAACTAGAGCTACTAAAGCTACAGCGCCCTGGTTGCGAATGCACCAGACTTAACCCTGTATACACTACTAAGCCCCTTGTATGCTCCTGCAGTTTCTCCCTACTAACCCCAGTTCGGCAAACTCCCCCTTCAACAGCCAAGCCCTTAACAATCAGAATTGGCCAGCTGAACGTGAGATCTATGCCGAAACACTACTCTGAAATCCACGGTCTACTGTCTAACCACTCCCTTGACATTCTTTTTCTAACTGAAACGTTGCTCCAGGATGACATGGACACTGTCATAAACCTGGCCACCCCTACACGATACACTACCCACACCCTAAACAGAAACTCCAGGGGTGGTGGGATTGCGATAATGACCAAATCGCACCTTACGTGTCAGCTAACTAAAGTAGATATCAAAGACAGCGAATGCGCACGCTATAACATTAAAATTAACCCCCAGCTCAGCATGGTAGGACTCCTGATCTATAGGCCCCCGGGAGCAGACGTTAAATTTACTAATTCACTTCTGGAAAACCTATGTTCACAGATCACTGAAACTGCAAACTTTACTATTATTGGGGACTTGAACATTCACTTTGACCGTACTGCAGACTCTAAGATCAACACATTATTAGCTGATCTGGCTGCCCTTCGGCTAGACCAACTCGTGAAAGGCCCCACCCACAGTGGTGGACATCTCTTGTATCCCATCTTTTCTAACATGACTAACGCACAGGTCGAGACACCCATCCCTATGACCTGGACCGACCATTGTCTAGTGGTCATGTCAATACCCTGCAAAAACATCCTGCTCGCTAAACCCACTCAGCAGGTTCGGAAAAGACCTTGGAGGAAGCTCCGTATAGAGGACTTCCATGCACTTCTTACAACTAGCCCAACCACCTAGCGAAGATCCTGACCAAGGGTACGACCAATTTTGTGAATGGATCAACCGAGCCCTAGACACCCTGATACCAGCCAAATGGATCAAGGCACGCGCTCATGAATCCAGCCCCTGGTATAATAATGAACTCCCCGCACTGAAAAAAGAGTGCAAAAAAGCTGAAAGATGCTGGAGAAGAAACTACGACCCTGCCCTCAAAAGCCTGTATATCCAGTCGCAAAAAGCCTACCACCGTAGCATCTGTAGGACCAGGGCAGCTCACTACGCCACCGAGATTAAGAACAGCCACAATGCCTCTAAAACCATCTTTAAAATCCTCAAAGAGCTCAGTGCCAAAAAACAGTGGCTAACCCAAACACCTCACCCACACTGTGCGACAACATGGCCTCATTCTTTTTAGAGAAAATCAGGAAAATCTACAGCGCCTTTCCCACCACTCCCCACCTCATTCCCTCTACTGACCTCAACAGACCCAACCTTTCTAGCATCCCGGCACTCAGCCAAGATGATTTCACTAAAATTTGTAACAAAATCAAATCTGGCTCACCTGCAGATCCTCTCAAACTCGAAACCTTCAGAGAAGCTGATGTAACAGTCCTAGGCCCCCTGAGAGACGTTATAAACATGTCCTTCTCTACAGCCAGAATCCCCACCAAATGGAAACAAGCCTGGGTATCGCCTATTATTAAAAAGCCCACATTGGACCCCAACATACCCGAAAACTTCAGACCGATATCACTCCTCCCATGGCCAGCCAAGGTAGCAGAAGCCCATGTGAACACCATCCTGACCAAATACCTGTCATCTAATTCCATCTTGGAAAGGTCACAACATGGATTCCGGGCTGGACACAGCACCGAGACAGCCCTACTAAGTGTGACAGAACACCTCCGTACCATTCTAGACTCTGGCGGAATGGCAGCACTGATTTTACTTGATCTCAGTGCTGCCTTCGATACGGTGTCACACAAGGTTCTGCTGTTCAGGCTAAAGGAGGTCGGGATATCAGGAAACACCCTTGGCTGGTTCAGAGACTTTCTATCAGGCAGATCATTCAGAGTCTCCACCCCCCTTATCTCTCAAAAGAATGCCCCATTGAGCAGGGTGTGCCCCAGGGGTCAGCTCTTAGCCCCACCCTGTTCAATGTGTACGTCCAACCCCTGGCAGAGGTAGCCAGGAGGCACGGAATGTCTCTCGTATCCTACGCTGACGACACACAGCTAGTGGTGGCATTAAATGACGAGAGTGGCCACGGCGCCCAAAAATTCCAACAAACGCTCGTCGATATCACAGATTGGATGACGGCGAACTACCTCCAGCTCAACTTCCGGAAAAACGGAAGTGCTTCTGGTGGGAAAAAAGACAGACACTTGGGGTAACAACTGGTGGCCAGAAACCCTCGGCCAACCACCTGAACCAATGGACTGTGTCAAAAACCTAGGAGTCTGGGTAGACTCTGCCCTAAGCTATACCCACCATACCAAAAAATTGGCGGCCACCTGCTTCGGCATTCTACGGAATCTTAGGCCTATCCTAGGATTTTCCGACCATCAAACCCGTCAGATGATAGTCCAGGCAGCCATTCTCTCAAGGCTGGACTACGCCAGCTCCCTCCTGCTAGGAGCTAACGTGGCAGAAAAAAACAGACTCCAGCGAGTCCAGAATGCCGCCGCCAGGGCTCTGGTAGGACTCCCCCGCCATACATCTGTGGCTAGCGTCCTTACAAAACTCCACTGGCTTCCAATGGAGAAAAGGATTTACTTTAAAACGCTATGCCTAGCATTTAAAATCCTAAAAACGGCATCTCCCCCCATGCTCTGACCACTCCAGTCAGCCTACGTCCCCCGGCGTAACCTACGATCAGAGGGGCAGAATCTAGCAGCCGTACCTCGCATCAAACTAGCCAGGATGGGTGGCCGTTCATTCAGATATCTGGCCGCCAAACTCTGGAATGGCCTCCCAGACCAGATTCGAGGGATGCAGGATCTGCTATCTTTTAGAAAAGCAATCAAAACACACCTCTTCTGTTAAACAGTATTCTCCCTTCCTCTCTCCCTCTGCCCCCATCCCCAGTCCAATGTCTCATACAGAAAGCGCCGGGACGCCCCTTCGCTGGGGCAGCAGAGCGCTATACAAACACATATAACATAACATAACATAACAATCTATTGCAGGTAGGAAGAGCGATTGTGGGCATATTTTCCCCTTTTTGGCTCAGTTCCTTCAGAATGGCAAAGATCTCTTTTGTTTATTTCCTGCCAAAGTAATCCTTGCCTCGTAAAATGCCGCCTTCTTACCTAGGATAGCTGATTTATTGTGGCAAGGAGGGCTTTATAGGTTTTTAATTCTGTTGGTTCATAATTAAGTCTCCATCTCCTCTCAGCTTGACGGAGAAGTTGCTATTTTACCCTTAGTATCTCATCAAACCATGGGGCCGCTTTCCCTTTGTCTCTAAACCTTTCTTTCTGTTCAGGTGCTAGTGAATTATTGGCCTGTTGTAACCGGGAGAATAGGGCTGCACTTTTGTGGTCTAGGTTGTCCTCACTCACCTCAGGGACAGGAATTGAGTGGAGCCGAGTAACTAAAGAATCTGCATCAACATTTTTCTACAATCTGACCTTCCTCCACAACGGTGGAAGTCGCAAGAGTGGCTGTCACTAGGGACCCAACATCTTAACAGTGAGTGATCCGACCAGGCACAGGGACTGATATCGGTTATCTGTGCCCGCGTTTGTGAAGACCAGATAAGGTCTAAAATATTACATTTAATGTGGGTAGAGCTATTCACCAGTTGCAACATATTCATAGAGCTCATAATCGACTCAAATAGAGCTTCCACAGGTTCTCTTTGCTTCTTGTCGCAATGATATTTAAAATCCCGCACTACTATGAGGTGTTTATATCTGGAACATAGATCAATTATAAGCTCCAGAAAACCATCATTGAAATCACGGGTGGATCTAGGGGGCCGATATACTACCATCAGTATCAGGCAGGAGGATTTCAAGGACATTTTTATCCCCAAAACATCCGCACTGTCACAATTTTCCACAAGTATTTTAGGGACCATAAGGTTCTTTTTTTTTTTTTTTTTTTTTTTAACCTTTATTTGTGAAATGCACATTACACAGCGTCTGCCTACAACCCCTCGGGCCGGCCGCTATGACATATAGTGAAAGGATAAAAAAGGAAAAAGGGGCAGTACACTGTTAAAGCAAACCCTGAGCGTACATTATAGTGCGGAACATAGAACCATATCAAAAGGATATTAAAGGTTTAATTTTATGATTTTGTCGAAGAAAAACAACAACACACAAACACATGGTATCATACTGGCAAGGGTCATAGGAGGGGGGGAAAGGGGAAAAGGGAATAGGTATATAAAGGAACGCATCTGGCAAGGGGGGGGGCGAGCGTGAAGGAAGAAAGGACACAGATGATATGGAAAACAGGAAACGGAACGTCAATCATGGGGAGGAGGGGAGAGGAACCTTGTAGTCAAGTGGAGGGGAGCAAATATCCCCGCGGTACGAATTCCACTGAGCATAGACCCTGGACCATTTCTTGGGACGCCCCCGTGCCTCATACACCGTCTTTTCTCGAAACATGCACCAGTCCATGTTCTCCTTCCAGGCACTGAGCAGCGGTGGTCTGGCGGAGCCCCAGAGCTGAGCTATATCCCTTTTTGCAACCATGTTGCCCAGAGTGACCCAGAACGTCTGAGCAGCAGTACAGTCCGTAGGCTCCCACACATTAAGCAAGCAACGTCGTGCTTCAGGAAGGAGGGGGACTCCAGTAACACGTCCCATCACATCGTGTACCCTAGACCAGAAGGCCGAGACAATCGGACATTCCCACAAAACATGGAGAAAAGTACCATCCATACCGCACCCACGCCTACACCGTCCATCCGTCACAAACCCCAATCGCACCAGACGCATACCAGTCGCATACACACGGTGGAGAATCTTTAGCTGGACAAAACGAAGCCGAGCCGGAATAGCCACCTCCTTGGGGGAGGAAACAGCTGATTGCCAGTCCTCATCCTCTAGTTCAAGCCCGTCAGCTGTCCAGGAAGCACGAAGTTTCCCCAGCTGGTCAGCCCTGTTGTTAATGAGCTTCTTATATATTAAGGAAATCGTACTATCAGGGACATGGCCGTCTAGGACACGGTCCTCCAGGGGGGAGGATTGCGGAATATCAGTACCGGGGGGAAAGACGGAGGACAAGGCATGTCGAACCTGCATATATCGAAAGTGTTCCTTGTCAGCAAGCCGGTATTCCAGTTTCAGGACTTCAAAGGACTTCACAGCACCCCGTGCCCAAAGATCATCCACCTTACAGATCCCAATCATGTCCCACTTATCAAACCCTTTCGTCTTCCAAAGGTTGCCCAATCGATCTGAATCATACAATGGCGTCATACGCGTCAGCTTGCCACCCCAGCCCGTAGCCACAGTTGCATCCCTCCAGGCCCGCACTGCACACTTCGTAGGACCCGTAAGGAGACGGATTGGTGACTTCGAGTACAGAGCCCTATTAAAGTTGCCACCGGGCAATAAAAGTTTATCCAAGGCAAAGGCGGGAGCGGGTTCCGATTAGTACGTTGCATGATTTATGGCGCTCAAGTGCGAGGCCCAGTAATATCGTCTGATATCTGGCAAAGCAATACCACCATCGTACCAGGAAAGGGTGAGCTTGGACAGCGCGATACGGGCACGACCATCCCAGATCAATTGCCGCTGTAAACTCACAACCTCGCGAAAGTAGCGAGAGGGAACAGGGTCGAAGAAATTCTGCAGGGCGTAGAGAAATCGGGGGAGCGACATCATTTTAAAAAGCGCCGCTCGGCCCAAAGGGATAAGGGCAGCTCACGCCACCGTCTCACGTCTTGTTTGAGTCGGCGGAGCGGAGCGTACAAGTTTCGCTCATAGCGGACTGAAGAAACCATAGAGACATAAATCCCCAGATACTTGAAGCCGTCAGCCGCCACCAAGATTGGGAACCTGCGAGGCAAAGGCGGTAGAACCCCAGCTATGACATAAACACAGGACTTGGTCCAGTTGATGACCAATCCAGAGTTCTTACCAAAGGATGTAAGAACGTCGAAGAGGACGTTCAAGGACTTTTGAGGAGAAGTGAAATAAAGGAGGATGTCGTCGGCATACAGTGAGACACGATCCTCTAGATCTGGCATCCACCGGATCCCTTTAATCGAGGGTTCCCACCGGAGCCACGCCGCAAGGGGTTCAAGCGCCAGCGCGAATAGGAGCGGGGAAAGCGGACATCCCTGACGGGTGCCGCGGCCCAACGGGAAGGGGTCAGAGCTTCTACCATTTACCACAACCTGAGCCAGTGGTTGTTCATAGAGGAGCTTGACCCATGCAATAAAGTTAGGACCAAAGCCAAACTTGGAGAGGGCCACCCAAAGATAAGGCCACTCGATGGTGTCGAAAGCCATAGTAGCGTCTAGTGAGGCCACCACCGCAGGCTCCGTGAGAGTTGCAGCTCTAGCGAGAACACCATGAAGCCTACGCAGGTTAAGGGCCGTGTTTCTGTGCGGTATGAAGCCGGATTGATCCGGATGGATCAGGTCACAAATCACCTTCAACAACCGATTGGCCAGAACCTTGGCCAGGATTTTAGGTTCCGCGTTTAGCAGGGAAATGGGGCGGTAGGAGGTGCAGTGATCACGAGGCTTGCCATCCTTATAAATGACCACTATAGTAGCTAGGCGCTGCTCAAGTGGGAGGATTCCAGCCTCGAACGCTTCAAAAAACATGTTGCGCAGAAGGGCGGCCATCTTGTCCGGACAAAGTTTGTAGAGTTCGATGGGCAAACCATTTGGGCCCATCGCCTTACCTGAGCGTAAAGATCGGATAGCGAGGGCAATCTCATCCACCGTAAAGGGAGCCTCCAGAGCCAGGCCCTCTTCTTCCGAGACGGAAGGAAGAGCTATATCACGCAACAACAGACTGGAATCAGCCTCATCACGATCACTCACCGGGGTGTAAACCTTCCGGAAGTGATCAACAAAGCAGTCAACAATCTCACCGGGGTCAGACACACTCTCACCAGATTCGCGGACAATGACAGGCACAACACGACTCGCTCTTTCAGCCTTATCCAGCCATGCCAGGAGTTTGCTGGCCTTGTCACCAACATCATACAGCCGGCCCAATAGATTCGCTCGCATCAACTTAGCAGCATCGGTAACACAAGCCTTATAATCCGCCTGTTTCAGTTCCAGAGTGTGCAACAGCGCAGGCGTGTCGTCCCCACCCAGCTCACTTTCAAGCGCTGTGATTTCAGTCTCGAGGGCCAGAACGGCCTCCCTCTTAGCCCTCCGCTCAGCAGCAATGAGAGACAGTGCGGATCCACGAATAACAGTTTTAAAGGCCTCCCAGAGAACCGTAGGGGAGGTCACCGAACCCACATTGTCATCAAAATAACAGTCAATAGCCTTCACCATATCTGAACCATAAGGCTCTTTTTAAACAAGACCGCTACTCCCCACCCCTGGAGTCCCCTGGCCTATTGTGCCATACCGCATCAAAATCCATTGGCAGGTCTGCCACAATATCTGGGGTAGAAGTATCCCCCAACCAGGTTTCAGCGAGTGCCAGAATATTAATGTTTCCCTCTTGTAGTAGGGTAAACACTCCGAGATGATGTTTCTGCAAGGAGCGAGTATTAAGCTCCGCTAGCTCCAGTCCAATACCCGTAGGGACTCTGGTCTGACCCGGAGTCCTCCGGGCCCCCTCCACCTCAGTATGGCCTTCAGTAGGGATTCCGCTCGCAACCTTGCTTGCACACTTTCCTCTAGCACATAGCCTTCCGCCCTGAGTGGCCATAAAGTCTCTGTAGCGTAGAGCAGTACCCGGGCAGGGGAACAGGCCCCTGGTCCCAGACGGACGGGTGCAGACGGGCTTGCCTTTGGCACGCTGCCGGCACACCCTTGCGCGTCGGCCCCATCTGCTGTTTTTATGGCAGCAGCGGCAGAAACTAGACAGCTACCCAAGATGGCGGCGTGGCCTGTGCGACCGGAAGTAGCAGCGCAACCGCAACCGTCACCCTACACTCCCTCCACACAAACAGCACTTCGAGCTGCGGTGGACCGGGGAGAAGTGACTGGGATGCGGCGGAAGAGGTAAGGTAGACCAACACGATATGGGCAGAAGAAAAGTTTAAAACACACAGTAGCTGTATTTCAGACAGCTTCTAGAATTCCCACAGTGTGCGCCTCAATTTTGATAAGAAAATAAAAACATTCAAAGTACCATCTGTGAAGAGCTCCGCGTTAGCTGCTCTTCTCTATGTCCTACTGTACATGCTACAGTTCTTTAGAGAGTGTTAGCAAATGAGGCATGGGATTCAGAGAAGTATGGGAGGTTAAAAACACAAATTGAGATTTGATTTTCTAACGTGCTGTTGATTTTCACAATAATACAGACTCCATAGAATTGATCTGTTAACCCTTTATAAAAATCAAGATTTTTTGCAATGTTTATAGTAAATATGCAAACGGTGGACTTTTCCATCTGCTGATGATACTGAATAACCTGCAGTGGCAGTGTTTCACAACAGAATTTCTCTGCATTGCCGAGACTGAAGAAAAAAAAAAAGGCTGCCTTCCGGCATACAGCATCATTTGACCTATTTGTATGGTAAGGAAATCTCACAATCATTCCTTTAGGCAATAAAAAGACTTTCACAGCATCTGAATGTCCTCACTACCTTCTAGTGAGGGCCTGTGCTTGAATATATTTTCTGTGAAGATGGAAGTAATATGGATCACATTGTGTTTTATTTATTATTCAAGAGTTTTATATAGCGCTGGCTAGACCCGGAGGTATCAAAGCGCTTTACATGAGGTTCCACAAAAATTACAATTACAAGATTACATCAGTTCCAATTGACATCAGTTGCTAGACAAACAATTGCAAGAGACATAGAATACGAGATAATTGAAGTGTAGAGGGGAAGGGGGGAAGGGTAAGGGATAGGAGGGAGAATGCGGCAGAGAGACGAAAGGAAAGTCTGTCCCAAAACCCATCTCCTCTATAGCTATCATTGGCTAAATAGCTCGGCCTCAATGGGAAAAAACAATTAAAGGAACATGAAGGGCAAAATAAATGGAGCGTAGAGGGGAGGGGGCATGGAAGGGGAGAAAGGGGGTTAGGGGAAGAGACAACAGGGAGAGACGAAATGAAGTCGTCTAACGGCCGACTGGGTAGGTGACGACCAAGGAGGGATTCCACGGTCCATCAACCCTATAACTAAACCAGGTAGCTCCATTGGGCATTCAACAAAATAGTTCAGTCTCAATACGTTGGGAGAGGAGAGAAGGAGAGACATAAATAGATGGAGGATGCAGGAAGAGACGACAGGAGAGACGAAAGGAAGTTTGGCTGAAGACCAACTGGGTAGGTGACGTCCAAGGAGGGAATCCCCGACCTGTCTCCCCTATAGCTAAACCCGGTAGCTCCATCGGGCATCAGACAAAGTAGCTATATCTCAAATGACGAGGGAAAAATTCACAGATAGACAGGGTGGGGAATGAGGACCAGGTCAGGTGAAGGCAGAGGTCAGCAACAGGAAAGTGGAGAGGAGTAGAGCGAGGCTATAAACTGGGTGGGGACTAGGGCCAGGACAGGTGAAGGCAGAAAGGTAGTTCGGCAGGAAGTTCCCATGGATCTGGTGGGCTATAGATCACGGTCCTGATGTTGCGTCACGAGGTCAAGGACCCTGATGCCCACCGAATCCACATCTTGCTGCAGGGACGACTACGCTCCGACCAGTCCGAACGTAGATGATCCATTTAGGATTTAATGTCGCGACTTATGTTACTGCGTAGTTCAGCTTTGTAGTCCTTGAGCATGTTCAGGCGATCCGCTTTTTGAGGGTCAATGTTGCTGCGCCTGTGTCCTATCGAAGTGTAGATCGTTTTTCAGAATTCGGTAAGAAGTCTGAGACCTTGTTTAAAGACTAGCCCGTCGCCTTCTTAGGCAGCATATGGATCAGCCCCCAGAGCGTTTGGGACTGCGATGGTAGATTAGCGCTAAATTCAAGGCTGCATACAGTCGAGGCACGTGAATATGGAAGGCCTCGCGTCCGGGATATGTTGGGTCAGACGGCTGGTGCTTGGTAGTGAACGTTGTCAACACCTGGCAACCGGGTCCTCAGGAGGGAAGCTGCGTACCCGAAGGCAAAGGTATTGTGGCGGTCTCTCCAGAGGGCAGAGCTGGATTATGCAGTGCATGCAAGGAGAGGACAATATGTGATCCCCAGATGTTGATAATGCTCACCGAAGGGCCCTGGGAGTGCAGGTACACATTGTCAGTGAAGCCTGGGAAGTAGGGGAGGTGTGTTAGGACTCCAGCAACCGAGTAGTTAAGAGATCCAGCACCCCAGAGGTTCTTAAGACACCCTCACCAGAGCCATCCATGCGGTGTTCCCCTCGGGCTGTCTTCCGCCAGCAGCCCCAGTCACGGCCTTGAAAGAAGGGGACGCGGGTGGCCCCGTAGCTGGAGACTTGAGCACCTGGTAACACCGCTATTCAAGGCGGCCGGGGCCTCCATCTTCAGATCAGGCGCGCAGGGCTAACGTGGCACAGTCCAATATTAAAGACTCACAGCAGCCACACCCAACCCCGCGCCGCCGCTCACCTCGATTCGGCATCTGCTCCGCTCATTCGGGCGCCAGCAGCAAGCCAACCAAGGGGGTGTCTGCAAGAGCTGACCCTGTCCCCAGGGCCGATCACTCCTCGCACTGCGCGGCTCCCTGTGAGTGCGCCCGGTCTCCCCCTCTGCCACTGTGAGTTCGCCGCTGCCCTTGCTCTTGAGGTTTTTATTTCGACTGTATCTGTAATTCCTGTGCCTGCATCTGTATTTTGTGCCCTGTTGTAGCCTCTCTTTTTTTCCTGCTTTTCGCCGCCCTTGGGACCGTCTTCCCCGCTCTTTACACCCCCCCGCTTCCTGCCGCTGCTCCCCTGCTGCTCGCCACTCTTCTCTTCGGTACTCTTCCCATTCGCCACACCGCTCCCGCCTCCCAGATGCTCCTCCCTCCCCCTGGCTATTTAGAGTGTTGTCCACGCGGCGGTGAGTTGTGACCTGACCCTGTCCCCACGGCCGATCTCTCCTCGCACCGCGCGGCTCCCTGTGAGTGCGCCCGGTCTCCCCCGCTGCCACTGCGAGTTTGCCGCTGCCCTTGCTCTTGAGGTTTTTATTTCGACTGTATCTCTGTAATTCCTGTGCCTGCATCTGTATTTTGTGCCCTGTTGTAGCCTCTGTTTTTATCCTGCTTTTCGCCGCCCTTGGGACAGTCTTCCCCGCTCTTTACCCCCCCCCCCCGCTCCCCGCTCCCTGCCGCTGCTCCCCTGCGGCCCGCCCCTCTTCTCTTCCGTACCCTTCCCATTCGCCACCCCATTCCCGCCTCCCAGCTGTGGAGTCCACACGAACGCGCAGTGGTCATGCGCAGCGGGCGCGCCTAAGGCGCACCAAAGGCAAGCCTGTCTACGCCCGTCCACGCCTGGACCACGCCCAGCGCCAGAACCTCTGGACCTCGCCGGACCCAGACCAACCGACTGAGATACGACACCGCCACCCTCAACGCACTCAACACCGGACGCCCGCCTGCCTGCTATCAAGCCACCCCCAGATGCACCCACGGACTCTTCACCTGTCAAGCCTGCAAATTCACCTGCCTCCAAACCCGCTCCACACCTGCCAAACCAGGCAGCAACATCGACCACCTCAAATGCATCCTCCTCAACACCCGCTCCGTCCACAAGCATGCCATCGAACTCTGGGACCTCCTAGACACAACAGCCCCAGACGACGCCTTCCTCACGGAAACCTGGTTGAACGCCTCCTCAGCCCCCGACATCGCCATAGCCGTCCCGGACGGCTACAAAATCAATCGGAAGGACCACACCAACAAAGGAAGAGGAGGGATTGCCAGCATCCACAGGGACACCATCTGCATCACGACCAACACCGAAGACACCACCCCCACCGTCTAACTCCTACACTTCAAGATCCTCACCGACCCTCAGACCACCCTCAGAGGAACACTAGTCTGCAGACCCCCGGGCCCACGCTCACAATTTAGCGAAACCATAGCTGACCTCATCAGCCCGCACGACCTAGCCTCCCCAGAATACATCCTCCTGGGAGACCTGAACTTCCACCTAGAAAATAACAACGACAACGCTCCCGCTACCCTACTCGACAACCTTGCCAGCCTCGGACTCAAGCAACTAGTGGACTCCCCCACTCACCTCGCCGGCCACACCCTCGATGCCATTTTCTTAGCCAGTAACAACATCACCTTCAACCACGCCACAGGACTACACTGGACCGACCACAGCTGCGTACACTTCACATTCAAGAGGACAACATCCCACCAGCACACGCTTCGGATCCCCCGTAGATCCTGGTGCAAAATCACTGTGGACCAGCTCACCGCGTCACTGAGCCAGAACCCACCCGTCGACACCAACATACCCGACACCAACACCGCTGCGCTCAACCTCACACACTGGATCACCAACTGCGCCGACGACCTCGCCCCACTAAAGAACACCTACAGCAAACCACCTCCAAAAAACCGTCATGGTACACAGATGCCCTCAAAACCACAAAGAAATTCTTCCGTAATCTCGAAAAGACCTGGCGCAAAGAACGGACTACGGAAAACCTGACTGCCCTCAAAACCGTCACCCGAGAATACCATCAGCAGATCTGGAACACCAAGAGGACCTCACTCAAGGAACGACTTGACAACAACACCCGCAACAGCAAGGAACTATTCAGCATCGTCAAAGTGTTCTCCAACCCCGCCGCCAGCAACAACGACATCACCCCTACGCAAGACCTCTGCAACTCGCTCGCAACATTCTTCCAATGCAAGATCGCGGACATACACGACAGCTTCGGACCCCAACCTCCACCCCCGGACACCAACCCAGCAACCACTGCCACCACCATCAACTCCCGGACTCCCATCAGCAGCGAAGACACCATCCACGTCATGAACACCATCCACTCCGGCTCCCCCTCCGACCCATGCCCTCATCACATCTTCAACAAGGCCAACACCATCCTCGCACCCCACCTACGGAACATCATCAACAGCTCCTTCACGTCAGCAACCTCCCCTGAGAGCTGGAAGCACACTGAGATCAACTCCCTCCTAAAAAAAAAACACTGCAGACCTCAGGGACCTCAAGAACTTCTGGCCCATCTTACTTCTCCCCTTCCCGGCTAAAGTCATCGAGAAGACCGTCAACAATCAGCTGACTACCTTCCTCGAGGACAACATCTCGCTCAACCCCTCCCAGTCTGGATTTCGGGCGAACCACAGCACCGAGACCGCCCTCATCGCAGCCACAGACAACATCAGAACCCTGATGGACTATGGGGAAACAGACGCCCTCATCCTCCTAGACCTCTCAGCAGCCTTTGACACCGTCTGCCACTGCACCCTAATACACTGCCTCAACAACACAGGCATCCAGGGAAAGGCCCTGGAATGGATCTCCTCATTCTTCACCGGCAGAACCCAGAGAATACGACTACCCCCACCCCCCCTTCCGCTCGGCAACCGAAATAATCTGCGGCGTACCCCAAGGATCCTCACTCAGCCCAACACTCTTCAATTTCTACATGAGCCCCTTCGCCACCATCGCACGGAAGCACAACATCAACATCATATCCTACGCCGACGACACCCAACTGATACTCTCCCTCACCAAGGACCCAGCCTCTGCCAAATCAAACTTCCAGGAAGGGATGAAAGAAGTAGCAGACTGGATGAGACACAGCCACCTCAAACTCAACTAAGACAAGATGTAGGTCCTCATCCTCGGACAATCCCCCTCGGCATGGGACAACTCCTGGTGGCCCCCGACGCTGGGCTCTGCACCAACACCCACGGACCACGCACGCAACCTAGGTTTCATCCTCGACTCATCGCTCACAATGCCCAAACAAGTAAACGCCGTCTCATCATCCTGCTTCAACACCCTACGCATGCTCCGGAAGATCTTCCGCTGGATCCCCACCGAAACCAGAAGAACAGTCACCCAGGCACTCTGCACCAGCTGACTGGACTACGGGAACGCCCTCTACGCCGGAACAACCACCAAACTTCAGAACCGTCTCCAACGCATACGAAACGCCTCCGCACGACTCATCCTCAACATCCCCAGACGCGACCACATCTCTACCCACCTAAGATACCTCCACTGGCTCCCCGTCAGCAAGAGAATCACGTTCAGACTACTCACCCACGCACACAAAGCACTCCACAACATGAGCCCAGTATACCTCAACAACCGACTCACGTTCTTCGTCCCCACCCGCTGCTCCGCTCCAACAACCTTGCCGTCATCCCACGGATCCGCAAAGCCACCGCAGGAGGAAGGTCATTCTCCTACTTTGCAGCAAAGACCTGGAACTCCCTCCCCACGCACCTACGACTGACCCAGGACCACCCCAGCTTCAGGAAACACCTCAAGACCTGGCTATTCGAATAGTAGTAGCACCTCGTCCCCCAGCGCCTTGAGACCCTAACGGGTGAGTAGCGCGCTCTATAATTTCCATGATTGAATGATTGATTGATAGAGTTCTCTCCGCATCGGAGCTTACGCCGCCATTTTCGCCACTTAGTTAAAAGTATCATGTTCTCCACATTTAATAAATGGCTTCCTGCAACACCCAGCTCGTGCAAGTCCTTGTTTTGCAGCTGCGGTATCTTGTAGCAGTTGACCAGCAAAGGGCTGACTACAATGTCACCCACATTTCCATAGAAGTATGGTAACGTACCATAGCCTATGAGAATAACAGGTTGCACGCCTGAATTATTTAAAAGGTTCTCAGGAACAATTACAGTCTCGCCTGCAGGGATGGGTTGTGGTTGCAGAATAGCACTCATCGTTGATTGAGAAAGTGGGACCGTTCTTGCAAGTGGTCGGATGGCAGGGACTTGGACAGGTAATGCAGGACCAGTAACAGGAGACCCCGGAGACCAACCACGGTGTTGCTTCTTTGGTGGGCCAAAACTAGCCATAAGACACTTGATCTATAGCCACACAGCTCGGGCTAGAAGACATAGAATGTGGCACATGTCTGGACAGCACTGTATTCCTCCCACAATTATTACTGCCATTAGCAACGTCCGGGGCACGTAACGTAAGAGGGACTAAGCTGAATGCCTTCCCTATGAGCTGCCCCGGCAATGCCAGTGACTTTACGATGCCTTTGTTTCGTGTGCACAGACAGGTCCTGGGTCCCACTCAGGTTAACACCAGCAACTTCTTTGGCTGGACTGTATGAGGTGCACTCTGTCTGCATAAAGCCTGACTTGTACCCATTAGTCGTTTCACTTTCTGGCGTTGAAGAAGGAGACCCTGAACAGTTGGGTTTCGTGGAATGGCTACCAGCAGGCGAAAGCCGACTTCTACATTCTTCTCTATTGCCTTTCCAGCAGATGAGGGGGCCCTTTGACAGAGCTCCTTGGGAGTTCCTCACTTTGTAGTACTTTAAGTGCTTCTTCTTCTTCAGCTGAGTTGTGAGCTTCAAGTTGATATGGTTCAAGAACTCCGTTAAATATCGAAATCCCCTCTCACCACAACCTACGCAGTTTCTGGAGAAACCTAGAGGTGCATTTTTTCCGTTGTAATCTGGTAGAAACCGTTTGTCAACAGCAATCAATCAATTATTCAATCAAAGCATTTGTATAGCGCGCTACTCACCCGGAGGGTCTCAAGGCACTTGGGGTAGGGGGGGTCCGCTACTGCTCAAACAGCCAGGTCTTGAGTTGCTTCCTGAAGGCGAGGTGGTCGTGGGTCAGGCGGAGGTGGATGGGGAGGGAGTTCCACGTCTTAGCAGCCAGGTAGGAGAAGGATCTTCCTCCCGTTGTTGCTCTTCGAATGCGGGGGACGGCGGCGAGGGCGTGGCTGGTCGATCGAAGCTGGCGGGTGGGAGTGTACTCACCATTATGTGCTCAGGATGATTTGGTGTTTTAGCTCAGACCAGAAGAAACCCTGCTGGTACCTCGATCTGCTCCAGGCACACTGACACCAACCGAAGGTCTTTTCCAGCGAGACAAAAACCGTCTGTTGTGCAAGCAGCTTCTGGGGCTTGTTTCTGGGCGTACGGGAGAGCCAAGTTGCCTAAAGCCTTGGCTATCATACACCGCCTGGGAGCTTCGAGGCTGTAGCCGGCTAAAGCCTGATTTAGATCCCGATGCTAGCAATGTTCCATTCAAGGAAATTGCTGCCTTGGCGGCTGAAATGCACTATCTCACTTTAAAACGATAGTGTTACATTCTCACGGAAGGAAGCTCATTTAACGTCTTCCCCTGCACTCTGCATGTTGGACTCTGATACTTAAGATGGATTGTTGGTAAGGATAATCTCTGTTTTTGTATCTCCGTCCCACTTTCAAAAAGGCCCCTGTGCTTGGAGTGGTTCAGAATCCTTTACCATTCCCCCTCCTGCTTGCCTTGCAGTCATGAATACAAATAGTAACCTACTGCATAACTTCTGATATCTCATCCTCCTGTGTGGTCCGCTTCCACAAGGACAATTGGACCTGAGGCGCTCTGAGATCATAAAGCTAAAGCAAGTTGTTGTCTGACATGAGGGCCAATCTGTTGCCTAGCAAGCTGACATCATAAAGCTAAAGCAAGATGTTGTCTGACGTGAGGGACACTCTGTTGCCTAACAAGCAGCAGTATACATTTATCTTGGTAATGAAATGAGTAGCAGTGTAGACAGGATGCTCAAATAAAAAGTAAAATTGTAAGATTAAAGAAATTAGGGCATTTTTTGAGACTTCTAAATTTGTATGAACGTAATTTTGAGCATAGGAGTCTCAACTTTACTATTGCTGAACTGGTAGGAATTGCCTAAAATGCTGATGGTGAACATGCTATTCATAGCTTTTATTATTCCCATTAACTGTAGCATAGCCCTTCCTTGCTTAGTTTATCAGCTGACTTAATTGCTACTGGGGTACCATATCCTAAAACAAATGAAGTGAGATGGGTACTGTGATGGTTTTAACCTCTATCAAAAAGGGAGATAGGGAAAGTTTACTTGTGCAGAATTATAACTCTTCTAATTGGAAACACACTTCTCCCAAAACAGTCTATAGTTGGTTACTATTTATTTCTTACAGACCGGACAGTTGGAGTGTATCACTTGTACACAATGAAGGAAGAACTAATCAGTCCTGGAATACAGTCTTGGCTTAGAGTTCCTCAGGGTGGGTTTTCCTCTTCTAGCTGCACTGCTTCCACACGGTGACCAAGGCCGGTAATTCCCAAAAGGCAAACAGAGAAAAGAAAGGACACTACAGTCACTATCGGTCTGTATTATCTATAGACTGAGGTGCTCCCCTTCACCAACATTTCGAGGTCACCACAAATAGTGAGGTAGGAAGGGTACTGGTTGGGAACAGGTAAAGGGTATAGGGTTCTTGGGTCAAGGGTGTGCCAAACATGTACTAGCAAGTGCCCTCATTTGCGCCAAAACCCCCACAAACCCTTTCCCTCCAACCTCCTTTTCCACCCTTCCCTCCACATCCCTTGCCTGGAGCTACGGTCCCCTTGGACCATAGCATTGGGTATCTCGGTGTCCTGTGCCCTCAAGGATCTACCAGATATAAGCGCAGTGTATGTTGGAGGCTCTCTCTCTTCTTGAAGTGTTGCGTCGACTTCTGCGGGTCTTCCGACAATATCCTCTCTTCTGCTCTCCATGTCCACCACCGCTCCGCTCTTCAGCCGCTCAACACCCTCTTTCGTGTCCTCCTCTCCTTTCGCCGCGTTGTTCATCACCTCCGACTCCCCACACCTGGGGTAACCCTCCTTCCGCTCCTTCACTCGTCCGTTCTCTCTCTCCTCCCCGTGACAGTGGACCGTTGGATGTCGAGCCGAAGGGCGCCCAGCCGGGCGCCATCTTGGACTTCTCGGCTTTCCCGTGTTCCTGCCAGCCTATATCACATTGCCTCTCTTCTTGGGATGGACGATCGGGCCATTCTGACACAGGGAACCTGGATAGGTAGTCCACATTTCCTTGCAATTTTCCTGGCATGTGTAAAGTCTGAAAGGAAAAAGGTTGTAAGGCCAGGAACCATAGTAAGACTTTAGCATTGGTATCCTTATTAGTGGCTAACCATGTCAATGGGGCATGATCTGTTACCAGGAAGAAGGTACGTCCTACCAAATAGTACTGTAGGGATTCCATGGCCCACTTTATGGCGTTTAACCAAGATCTTTTGACTGGGTGTGAGTGTTTGATTGATTCAGATGCTCCGTCCATCACCACCCCCTTTTGTACCGTTTTGGCCGCATTTTGTGTGCCAGGGTATGCTCAGACGTGATTCCCTTGCTCACTTTGCCACTGGATTCAAGCAAGCCGGGCTGAAGACGGCTGGAATGCCAGAAACCGGTCCTCGGAAGCTTGTTTCCGGTCCAGGGAAGACATGGCTTGGCAGTTCGGTCTGCACTGTTCCCATGAGGCACAGGGTCAGACTGATTTGCATATATCCATGTCTGAACTGGGATGGCAGAGTGGGCTAAAGAACGATAATGGATTAAACCCAGATCTTTTGACTGGGTGTGAGTGTTTGATTGATTCAGATGCTCCGTCCATCACCACCCCCTTTTGTACCACTTTATGGCAAGGCATTTATTGTAAATAACAATCACGCCTTGTAGCTTGAAGTTCTTTATTCAGCAAGCATGTAAATTACGACATCCATAACCCTGCCAGTCATGAACTCACAGGAGTACGCCATGGAACGTTGACAGCACACAAAGGGGTCAGCTCAACTGGGGCAGAACAAAGGGGAGGTTGGAATGTACCAACCTTACGTTTTAGGTAATTACAACACATCTCCTACCCCACAACAGAACAGCTCAGTGGGTAACTGCAAGAGATGTAACCTTTTTAGTTTCCTAGACAACATTTGAACAATCCCCAACGACAAGAATCTGAGTAATCAAACCACACATTGTCTGCACTCTTCCCTGTCCCCTCCCAGACACTAGTCAGGGTACATGTGGGATACCAATCCTGACACTACTTATTCTTCCTGATTCTTCCCGTTGTAATCCCTCTCCTCCTCTTTTCCCTTCAGCCTTAATGTTCCCCTGTTAGTGTCTGGTCCTTTAGCCTTTCCTGGTTCACATGCAGATGGCCACACCACACCGGATGGCATGATTAGGTACAACCATATTGTTTCCTTAAGAGCTTTTCTCACGTTGACCATAGTGTTACTAACCATTTGTAAAGTCTCTTCAATCATTTGATTTACTCCTTCGAATATTCCATTCACCCTAGTACAGTATAAAGTTGGACTTTGTTGGAATGCAACCCAACAATTTTTTCCCTCCCTCATATGCGATAAGACCATCTGGACCCCATTTTCCAACATCACGGTTCGAGAGGCTCCTTCTATCCTTGTCTTTTCTTGACAACACTGTTTCTAAGATAATAGACTCCTTTCCTACAGTCCTTTTTTTCGCTCCACTGGAGTGATAGCCCTCCCGGGACTCATTGACACTAGCATCCCCTTCCTTAGCCTCCCGGGGTCCTACAATGTCCATTACTGATTCCTCCCCTAGAGTGATTGATACCTCGACTGCCAATATGCAACCTTCCTCACTCTCTGTAGTCGTTTCTCTCTTTGTACAACACCTGCACTGTCTGGAATACTTCCCTACCCTGGTTTCCTCCATTGGCCACCCGTAGTGTATTCCTGCTTTATTTACCATTAAATCCTGACCCCATTGACCACCATGGGGTTTAGTCACTAAATTTCCACTCCTGATCTCCTGTGGTACTGTTTCACGCTCTCTCTACCAATTTCTTCTCTTGAAGATTAGTTTGTTTCTTTCCCCCTTAAATTCTTCCTCCTGCTCTCCTAGTTCGGTTAAGGAGCTTGAATCAAAAGCCATTCCTTCTTCTTCCTCCTCTACCTCTTGGCTAGGGGTGATCCCTGTTCTCTTAATGTTTATAACCTTATTCGTGACCATATCCCCTTCTGTGTCCAACTGGCCCAGAGGAAGAACACTCATTATTTTATGCTTCCATTTCTCACAGACTTGTCCCTTTTTGTTAGTGCCCCCCTCAGTTTTTGTTACTATGGGCACAACTCCTTATGAGTTCTCTGCGGGTTTTATTTCTTCCTGCCTTAAATACTTTTCTTGGTCTTCTTTAGGGATTTCCCTCTCCCCAAATGAATTCTCCTTGCACAATCTTTTTTCCCTTCTATCACCTTTTCTCCACATGCCCTTTTCCCTGATATCATAACTGGTTCTTCACTTGTGGAGTCTAGTATCATCCTTAAGTCTTTTTGTTGAGCCCATCCCATTAATTTAGACCCTCTGTCCATGTTGAGGATAATTCACAAAGATAAAACACTTTCTCTTCCAGAACGTACAGTTAATGTATGGGTGCGCCCTGATATCTATCTCCTAGATACACTAAATACTCTGCACTTATTTACCTACTATTTCCCCAATCCCTTTTACCCTTTTCTCAGTCAAGGTGCAGTACACTTTCTTTAATTTCACAAGGTTACTCCTACACTATCTTAGTCTAACTTCACTGTTCCCTCAACTGGCTGAGTTTCACCTCTCCGTATACTACCTAATATCACACTGCACCATATTCTCTAACACGTGCGTTGCTTTACCTGGAACTTCTCACATTTCCCTCTCGGTCACTCAAAATTCCATTTCTTTGCAATTAATATCTTATTCACTTGTATATTCCTCAAATACACTCTTAGTTATTTCTCATACCACTTTTCCTATTTTAACATTTGTGTTATTTTCTTCCAACTGCCTTACAATGCTAGTCCAATTTCCAACTATTCATTTTTGAACCGACAAAACATACTCTGCACTATTCGTCTTCCTGGAAGTTATTCCCTTCCCTTCCGCACTATCCTTGTGTTGAATCTGCCGTTACTACTTGACAGTTTATTTCCCTTGTCACTCTTGCACTGCCTGTAATACATTGAATCTGCCATTCTGTTCTCAGTCAGCTTCCCTCCGTCGACACTGCCACTGTCTTCCTGGACGTGCACTGCTGAATCCGCCGACAACGCACCAGTCCTCCTTCCCTCGAATCTACCGCTGACAGAAAAGTCACCTCCTCACATGCTGCTCTCTCTCTCTCTCCTCGGTGCCGCACAACGCTGTCCAACTCACTCCATGAAACCGTCGTTCACTTCTTCTCAAGATTCCCTCACCTCAGCGCATCCGCCGCCTCACTCGTCACCTCAGCAGCCGCAACCGTTTCTCTTTCTGCAGCTTTCCCCGTCAGGTACGTCTTTCCCTTTTCCTCCTTTTCTCCACTCGTCAGCACCCGGTCTCCCTTCACACAACGGGCCTCCGAGTTCCTTGCTCAACAAACTGCCTCAGAAACTCCGTTCTCTGCCTCATTTACTGCGCTGCTACACACTCCTCCTGCCTTTTCACGGACGCAGCTTTACTTTTATCCTCCTCACAGCTGATCTCAGAGCCCCTTACTCGACGGGCAGCCTCTGAGCTGCGTTCACTGCCTCACGTTATGCACTTTCCCGCACTAGCTCTTGCCATTCAGGGATTCATCTGCTTATTATCGCTCCCCGATACTTTCACTCAGCCTCTGACACCGGTAGCTCATGTGCCTTGCCAAGACAGTATACTTCTCTTTACTCCTCGGTTACACTCCTCATTCACAGGTGTATTTTCCTTTCAGTTCCATACAGGATATGAGCTCTCTCTCACACTTCCTCCCACCTGGTTCACTTTGAATTCCACCAGTGCTCCTTCCACCTCATAGATCTCCAAAATATTCTCCGCTTTCAAAAGTAACTTTATATTCCGTCTTAGAAACTTGTACTACTGTGCCCCCTTCTCTCAGAACGACCTAGGTGGAGTTGTTACAGCTCCGTTAATAAATTCCTCTTCAACTTGCTCTGCACCTTAAATCGGTTACTATGAGGAATCTGCAGATGCGGTTCACAGGGTCTCTTGACAAATCGGCCACAGACAAATCTCTTTACTCTCCAATGCGTCTCTCTATAGCCTCACGCAGTTGCACACGGCTACCCCCACTCTTCCAACAACGTTCCCACCTCAAAAAGACTCTTCACGCGCATGAATTGCCTCACTTCTTCCACGACGAGATGCCTCACTCTGTCCTTCCAAACTGGCCACAGCTTCCTCCTTTCCCGCGAAGGATCCCTCTCTCTCACAGGATTTCTTTCTCGCTAATTTCCCGCTGACCTCCGCCATCGCCACGAAGTGCCGACTCGCCGTATTCCAACAGCCGCACTTGCTCCGATTGATGACGGCTCAATTCCTCACAGGATTTCTCTTTCACTCACTTTTCGCCACACGTCACCGCCTGCTCCTGACACCAGGATGATTCCTCTCACCTCTGATTGCCTACGCCTTGTCGTCTTCCCTCGGATTCACCAGTCACCACTATGGCTCCACTCTGTACATAACCGTTCCGTCACACCGTCACCTCAGCTGGCACCGACACGCTGTGAGTACCTCTGTTTTTTTTAAATTTTATTTTCCACACATTTACTGCTCATTTATGCCGGCAGATCAGTTTAGCAGCCACCTCAACTGGCCCCTCACTCTGTGATCACCGCTTCTTTTTCTTCACTTTTCCTCTCATTCACTGCCCATTAACTCCAGCAGATCGGTTTCATATTCGCCTCAGCTGGCGCCATCACACTGTGGGTACTTTATTTCTTTTTCCTCTCAGTCACTGCCGATTATCACCAGCAGATTATTTTCCATGCAGCTGTTCTCACCGTCCAGCTTGCCGATTTCCACGCTCTTCTTTCTAACTCCGTCTGCTTGTTATCATTTCCTTTGAATATTTCAATTCAGTTTACTTTCAGGTCCACTTTGTTCAGCTACGCACATTTACTTCATGTAGCTCTCTTCACATTACGTTTCGTTTACGTTTCCTTCCTTTCTTCTTTCCACTGGTCCTGGGTAACAAATGGAGGGGATGTCGTGCGCTTGCCTCCTCCCAACGATCGACGCCAGTATTGTAAATAACAATCACGCCTTGTAGCTTGAAGTTCTTTATTCAGCAAGCATGTAAATTACGACATCCATAACCCTGCCAGTCATGAACTCACAGGAGTGCGCCTTGGAACGTTGACAGCACACAAAGGGGTCAGCTCAACTAGGGCAGAACAAAGGGGAGGTTGGAATGTGCCAACCTTACGTTTTAGGTAATTACAACAGCATTCTTTCTCCATTGTAGCATATCTGGTTTCTCTTGGGAATAGTTTCCGACTCAAGAATAGCACTGGCTTAAGTAGGCCTTGGGAATCTGGTTGTGATAGTACTGCTCCCAGTCCCCTATCTGACGCGTCGGTTTGTAGTACAAACAACTTCTTGTAGTTAGGACAAGTTAATACTGGGGCATGACATAATAATGTTTTTAAGGCCTCAAAACTATTTTCATGCGACTGACCCCACTTAATTTTGGCTCTGGAAGGTTTGTCTCTTAGTAAATCTGTAAGAGGGCTTGCCACTTCTGATAGTTGTGGAATAAATCTTCTATAATACCCCACTAATCCCAAAAAAAGCTCTTGCTTCTCTTCTAGTGGTTGGTTTAGGAATATTTTGAATGGCTTCTAACTTATTTATTTGTGGTTTGAGGGTCCCCTCACTGATAGTATACCCTAAATAGTCAATCTGATGAGTTCCCAATGTGCTTTTCTTTGGATTCATGGTCAGTCCTGCCTGAGTCAAGGTGTTAAATAAATTCTTAAGGTGTTCTAAATGAGTCTCCCAATTGGGGCTGTGTACTACGATATCATCCAAATATGCGACCGCATATTTTTGGTGTGCTAGCAGTAAAATGTCCATAAGCCTTTGAAAAGTAGCCGGAGGTCCATGGAGTCCAAAAGGCATGACTTTAAATTAATATAACCCGGAGGGTGTTGAAAAGGCTATCTTTTCTTGAGCTGACTGGGTTAAGGGTATTTGCCAGAAGCCTTTGGTTAAATCGATGGTAGACATGACCCGAGCCTCCCCCAATCTTTCTATCAGCTCATCTACCAGGGGCATGGGGTAATTATCAAATTTGGAGTGAGCGTTCACTTGTCGGAAGTCTATGCAAAAACGAATGCTCCATCCGGTTTGGGCACTAACACGATGGGAGAGCGCCAGTTACTCTTAGAGGGTTCAATTATACCGGCCTGAAGCATCTTTTCAACCTCTTGTTCTACTGCCTCTCTTCTAGCCTCAGGAATGCGGTATGGCTTGACATTTACCATCTTTCCTGGTTGAGTTATAATATCATGGGCTACCAAAGATGTCCGCCCTCGGCCACCTGAACTAAGCCCGGGGTACTGTTCCGGCAGTTGCTCTAACTGTTGTTTTTGGTCAGCAGATAACTAAGGTCCCATGGTTGATGTTTTTTCTTTCCTAGTAATAGCAACACTCTGGGGCAAGTCTAATGTTTTATGGATTGTTACATGATTAATCGCTTGCATTGCCTTCTGGTCTTGGGGCACAGCCTTGGGTTCCTCCCATTTCTTAAGTAAGTTAATGTGATAAGTCTGCAGTATTTTATTAGTATGTGGTACAGCAATTCTATAGGAGACTGGAGTTACTTTTTGTAAGACAGTATAGGGTCCTTGCCATGTTGCTAACAATTTCTTATCAGAGGAGGGAAGGAGTATTAAGACCTTGTCCCCTACCGTTAATTCTCTCATGTGGCTAGAGCGATCCTACTGGGTTTTCAGTCTACCTTGGGCCTTTTCCATATTCTGGTGGACAATGTCCCATAGCGTATCTGGTGTTTCTTTTAAGGTCTGCACGTATCCCAGTAAGGGTTTGCCCTCATCTTCCTCCTCTGTTCACTGTTCAGCTGCCATGTCTAATAAAGTGCGGGGTTTCCTCCCAAACAGAAGTTCAAAAGGAGAAAATCCTGTCAATTTTTGTTCATGTGTTCGAATTGCAAACAGCACTAAGGGCAACTTCCTGTCCCAGTCCTTTCCTGTCTCTCCTATGAGTTTCTTGAGTATAGTTTTAATAGTGTTATTGTACCTTTCCACCAGACCATCCTTCTGGGGGTGATACTCTGCCATTCGAATTGGATGGATTCCTAAAACTTTACACACTTCTTTCATCAGCTTAGCTATTAAAGGAGTTTCTTGGTCTGTTAATAGTTCTGAAGGGAACCCCACTCGGGAGAAGAAAGATACCATAGCTTGAGCGACCATTACTGTGGTCATGCTTGTGAGAGGAATGGCCTCTGGGTATCTTGTGGTGTAGTCTACTAGTACCAATATGTATTGGTGTCCCCTAGCAGATGGAAGAAGGGGTCCTACTAGGTCCATTCCGACCCATTGAAAGGGAACATCAATAATTGGTAAAGGATGTAAGGGTACCTTTTTGTCTTTAGAGGGATTGACTAACTGACATTGTGGGCAGGCAGCGCAGAATTTGGCAGTTTCTCGATACACCCCCGGCCAATAGAATCTCTCTAGCAGATACTTCAATGTCAGTTCTTGTCTGTAGTTGCCTCCCCCTGTTTGGTTGTGTGCTAACTGTAACACTTGTTCTCTGAAGGCCAGTGGTACTAGTAACTGCTCCATCTTAACCCCCTGTCCTTCACTGGCTCTGTATAACAATCCTCTTTTTACAAAGAAATATGGTCCTACCTTCTCTGGCTCAAACTCCTGCACTTGATTCAAGGCATTCGTAAGGGTGCTGTCATCTTTCTGGTCTGCACGAAAACTCCGAGCCGGAGTATTGCCATTTTCTGGAGAAGAGAGTAGACATGAGGCAAGATTTTGACAGGCAGAAGTGTATCTCTCCTTGTCTCTTCTTTTCTCATTTTTAGACTTTTTTCCCTATCTCTTGGACTAGTTATCTTTTCACCGGAAAAGGGAGCTTCTTGTAACCAGTCCATTTCCACTTACTGATTCGATACTGCTGTCAGATACTCAGGAAACCGGGTAAGTCGGTACCCAGCAGCAGGTTTTCTGGTAATGTGGGAACTGCTCCTACCTTCCTTACCTGCGGATATCCGCCTATCTATAGCAACACGTCCGCTAAGGGGTATTCTTTAATGTCTCCATGTACACAGGAAACCAAAACTGTTTCCTCTAAACAAATAGAGTGTAATGGTACTAAGTATTGTACCACCACGGTCTGATGACAACCTGTATCTAGTAAGGCTTCAATAGTTTTACCATTAAGGCGAATGGTCTTCTTATACCTTCTACTAGGAGCCCCAGTTACTAGTACTCTGCCTCTTGACCACCCCACCTCCATGGGCTCTGTACTGTCATTGTTTAAAGGGCAGTTACGTGAAATATGTCCCCACTCTGCACATCTAAAACACTGAGGACCCATGTTAACTGGACTAGTAACTTTTGGGAATTTTTTAGGACTAGTTTTGGGCGCATAGAAGGGTCTTTTCTCTCCACCCTCTATGCAAGTTCTCGGGGTAGGTTTGGGAAAATTAATAAGGGCTCTGCCTGTGGGAGCTTTAAAGTCAGGAGACCGATGATATGCATAAGCCAATTCAATGGCATACTGGGTTGTCAGTCCCGGACGTTGCTTTAGCCATGCTCTGGTGTTACTAGGTAGGGCCTCCAGATATTGTTCTAGATAAATTTGTTCAGTGACTTCTTCCATTGAGGTAGCATGAGGTTGGAGCCACAGATTCCTCAGGTCTCTAACCCGATGATATAAGGCCTGTGGATTGTCCCCCGTGACCCATTTTTCTTTTCGAAAGCCGGTCCGATAATACTCATGGTCACAACCCAATCTTTCTAAAATTGCTTTCTTTATCTCTTGATATGGGGTCACTCCAGCTGGGTTGGCCGCTTGGTACGCTGCCTGTAATTCTCCAGATAGTAATGGTGCTATATATTGGCCCCATCGTTCGGGCGGCCAAGTAGCAGTAGCAGCGACCCGTTCAAAGTTAGTAAAGAAGAAATCGGGATCTTCCCCTTCTTGAAATTTCTGCAAAACACTCCCAGGTATGTTAGGATGTACTCGAGCATTAGAAATAACGTCGGTGAGTTGCAAAATTACTGTATCTTGAACTTTCTGATTGCTGGTTAAGAGAGCAGCCTGTTCTTTTATTGCAGCTTGGAAAGACTCTTTCTTTTTGAGCATTTTGATTCTGCTGCTCTAACACCAATTACAAATGTCTCTGTCCTTCGGCTAATTGGGTTATCATATCCTGCACAGTTACAGGTTGTGTCATCTTGTTTCAGATGATAGTATCCCACTTCTGACACCACTGTGATGATTTTAACCTCTATCAAGAAGGGAGGTAGGGTAAGTTTACTTGTGCAGAATTATAACTCTTCTAATTGAAAACACACTTCTCCCAAAACAGTCTATAGTTGGTTACTATTTATTTCTTACAGACCGGACAGTTGGAGTGTATCACTTAAACACAATGAAGGAAGAACTAATCAGTCCTGGAATACAGTCTTGGCTTAGAGTCTCTCAGGTTGGGTTTTCCTCTTCTAGCTGTACTGCTTCCACACGGTGACCAAGGCCGGTACTTCCCAAAAGGCAAACAGAGAAATGAAAGGACACTACAATTATCTATAGACTATGAGGTGCTCCCCTTCACCAACATTCCGAGGTCACCACAAGTAGTGAGGTAGGAAGGGTACTGGTTGGGAACAGGTAAAGGGTCTAGGGTTCTTGGGTCAAGGGTGTGCCAAACATATACTAGCAAGTGCCCTCATTTGCGCCAAAACCCCCACAAACCCTTTCCCTCCAACCTTTTTTTCCACCCTTCCCTCCACGTCACTTGCCTGGAGCTACGGTCCCCTTGGACCGTATCATTGGTTATCTCGGTGTCCTGTGCCCTCAAGGATCTACCCGATACAAGCGCGGTATATGTTGGAGGCTCTCTCTCTTCTTGAAGCGTCGCGTCGACTTCTGCGGGTCTTCCGACAATCTCCGCTCTTCTCCTCTCCCGTCCACCGTCGCTCTGCTCTTCAGCCGCTCAACACCCTCCTTCATGTCCTCCTCTCCTCTCGCCGCGTTGCTCATCACCCCGACTCTCCCCACCTGGGGTAACCGTCGTTCCGCTCCTCTACTCGTCCGTTCTCTCTCTCTCCTCCCCGCTAGAGTGGACCGCTGGATGTCGAGCCGAAGGGCGCCCAGCCGGGCGTCATCTTGAAGTTCTCGGCTTTCCCATGTTCCGGCCAGCCTAGATCACCGCTACACTGCCACTTGGCTGGCAATAGATCTCTTTAGCTATGTCCTAATGTACATGCTACAGTTGTTTGGGGAGTGTTGGCAAATGAGGCATGGGATTCAGAGAATTGTGGGAGGTTAAAAACACAAATTGAGTTTGATTTTCGAAAGTGAGGTTGATTTTCAAAATAATACAGACTCCATAGAATTGAGCTGTTTACCCTTCATAAAAATCAAGATTTTTTGTACTGCTTATAGTAAATTTGCTAACAGTGGACTTTTCCATCTCCAGATTATACTGAATGACCAGCAGTTGCAGTGTTTCACAACTGAATTTCTCTGCATTGCAGAGACTGAAGATTTCTTTTTTAAAAAGATGTCTTCTGGTTTACAGCATCATTTCACCAGTTTATATGGTAAGTAAATCTCACAATCATTCCTTTAGGCATTTAAAAAGACTTTCACAGCATCTGAATCTCCTCACTACCTTCCAGTGGGGGCCTGTGCTTGAATATCATTTCTGTCAAGATGGAAGTAATATGGACCACATTGTGTTGGTCATAGTAGGTAATAAAAGACTGACTGCTTCCAAGGTTACTTAAACAGCATTTAGATCCCGATGCTAGCAATGTTCCATTTAAGGAAATTGCTGCCTTTGCGGCTGAAATGCACTATCTCACTTTAGAACGATAGCGTTACATTCTCACGGAAGGAACCTCATTTAACGTCTTCCCCTGCACTCTGTAACTTGGACTCTGATACTTAAGATGGATTGTTGGTAAGGATAATATCTATTTTTGTATCTCCGCCCCACTTTTAAAAAGGCCCCAATGCTTGGAGTGGTTCAGAGTCCTTCACCATTCCCCCTCCTGCTTGCCTTGCATTCATGAATACAGATAGTAACCTACTGCATTACTTCTGATATCTCATCCTCCTTTTTGTGGTCAGCTTCCACAAGGACAATTGGACCTGAGGCACTCTGACATCATAAAGCTAAAGCAAGATGTTGTCTGACGTGAGGGCCACTCCGTTGGCTAACAAGCAGCAGGATACATTTATCTTGGTAATGAAATGAGTAGCAGGGTAGACAGGATGCCCAAATGAAGACTAAGATAGTAAGATTAAAGAAATTAGGGCATTTTTTGAGACTTCTAAATTTGTATGAACGTAATTTTGAGCATAAGAGTCTCAACTTCACTATTGCTTAACTGGTAGGAATTGCCTAAAATGATGATGGTGATCATGCTATTCATAGCTATTATTATTCCCATTAACTGTAGCATAGCCCGTCCTTGCTCAGTTTATCAGCTGGCTTAATTGCCACTGGTGTATCATGTCCTAAAACAAATGAAGTGAGATGGGTACGCTGCCACTTGGCTGGTAAAAGATCTCTTTATCTAGGTGCTAATGTACATGCTACAGTTGTTGAGAGAGTGTTCACAAATGAGGCATGGGATTCAGAAAAGTGTGGGAGGTTATACACACTAATTGAGATTTGATTTTCTAATGTGAAGTTGATTTTCAAAATAATGAACTCCAATGAATTGATCTGTTTACCCTTTACAAAAATCAAGTTTTTTTGTACTGCTTATAGTAAATGTGCTAACAGTGGACTTTTCCTTCTGCAGATTATACTGAATCACCAGCAGTTGCAGTGTTTCACAACTGAATTTCTCTGCATTGCAGAGACTGAAGAAAATAAAAAAAAGAAGAATTTTTAAAAAGCAGTCTTCTGGCATACATCATCATTTCACCAGTTTATATGGTAAGTATATCTCACAATCATTCCTTTGGGCATTAAAAAGACTTTCACAGCATCTGAATGGCCTCACTACCTTCCAGTGGGAGCCTGTGCTTGAATATATTTTCTGTCAAGATGGAAGTAATATGGATCACATTGTGTTGGTCATGATAGTTTTTTTTCTAAACTCTTTATTCAAGACCGATCAAAGCATTGTATACCATTTACAAAATAATGTAAGCATCCATCAGTTAATTTTAACATTTTCTCCCCAAACTGAAAGACTAGCAGCTGCCCCGGCTAACAGTAATGTGATCTTCATTTCCACCCGTGGGGGGAATCAACAATATCCCTGCAGTCTCTACATATAATACAACAAAAGGCGTATTTCCCCCTCCCACCCACCCTCAACATCCCACCCATGTCCCCTCCCGTCTCCTGGTCGCATTAGAAATCCTCTATGTACCTTTCAGTTCATACGTCTTTATTTCGAAATATTTCATCATAAAAGACAATCATAAAAATTAGCTCAAACATCATTCCCTAACCATTAAAAATGCTCTGGCAAGACAAATCATAGAGTAAAAATTATGTTACAACAATATAACATATATACAATTAAAGACGTACTAAAATATGTTTATAAAAACAGATTGGAGAAAATAATCAACTATCTGTAAGGTGCTTGGCTCTGATAATACACGACCAACCCAAGAACTTTGCAACTGCAATGACCACTCGTTCTGTTGTGTCGGTCCTCATCCGCAGCGCCTCCAGCCCCACCCGTGTTTTCAAATTTTTACAAATAGGTTTTAACCATTTGTTCTGGGGTGCTGAATAGGCTGGGCAAGCAAAAAAGAAATGGCCTAGTGACTCTTTTTGGTCCTCACACCAGGGGCAAAACACATTTGTTTCTCCAAGCCATTTACTGGTGAATAATCTCAACGGAAGCGACCCGACCCTAAACAGGTGAAAAAGCTTCCTATCACCACTCTTGGTGATGGTATCCCAGTAAGCCTCTAGAGAAGGGTCAAGTTTGTGCTCTAAGAACCTACCAGACAGAGAGGTGTTGTATGTCTGTGCTATGAGTTGTTGTCTTACTGTGGACCAATATAGAGCTTTGAATTCCATTTTCTCAGGAAAGACATTATTATTCGGAGCGATCCAGAGATGGCTTAGGCCCATATTTTCCAGCAGCATTCTTACTTTTTTGAACCAGAGAATATTGCCCGAGCCCACCACAGATCTGACATCCAAGATTTCATTATCAAAAAGTGCCAGTTCTGGGGTTGTCCACACTCTCCTCCCCAAGGCAACAGCTCTGAAACGTGCTGCATCATCAATAGGGTGACAACCCAAGAGTAGCAGTGGCTTCAAGGGGCTGGACTGGGGAAGGCCAACACGATTACGAAGGAATTTATTTTGAACTCTGACTAATGGTGACAGGTCCGAAAAAGCCCATAAGTCCGCGCCGTACAAGATCGCTGAACTTATTTTAGCATTGTACCTTTTTAAAGCAGGACCTATCCTTTTGGTCAGTGAGGTTCTCTGTTTCTTAATTAAGCACCCTGTTAGCTGAGCAAACTTCAGAGAGATTATCACGCTGGGGTTTCCAGCTAAGCCTGTTTTCCAATACAAACCCTAGGTAAGTCATGACTTTAACCTACTCTAACACACTGCCATTCAAACTAACGTGGCCCAACTGCAGTCTATTTTTAGATAAGACCATAAATTTTGTCTTTGTTACATTAACCTGTAGATCATTATCTTGGCAGAATACCTCAAACTTGTTTAGGGCGGACTGGAGACCCTTCTACATTTTAGATAGAATAAGGGTGTTATCCGCGAAGATAAGTAGCGGGAACTTATTACAGCCTAGACCAGGGGCATCTGTAGGGAATGCTGCGAAGTACTGCACTACCCTGTTAATGAACAACAGAAACAGGGTCGGTGCAAGTACGCACCCTTGACGTACACCCCGGGAAACCGGAAATCTCTCTGTAACCTGCCCCTGTTTGCCCCATCTAGCCTGCGCAAAGTTTCCTTCGTGTAGTCTGATTACTATTGCAAGGAGTTCTAGGGGTATCCCCAGTGCATCCCATAGCTTAGCTCTTGGAACTAAGTCAAAGGCAGACTTTCGGTCTACAAACGCTGCATAGATAGTTCCACCACCCAGAATAACAACCTTCCAATAAATTAAAATAAATCTAAATACCTGATCAATTGTGCTTACACAGGATCTAAAACCAGCTTGTAAGGGGAACAAGACATTCTCTAGGTCCATACAAATCTGGATCTTAGCGAGCACCATCCTAGCTATAATTTTCTGAATGGCATATTAAACTGATGGGGCGATAATTCCCCGGAGCAGAACGATCCATCTTTTTAAATATAGGCAGAATCTCAGCTCCTAGCCAAGAATCTGGGATTTGTGCACCCTTCGCGATAGTATTTGCCAGAAAGGTAATCTAAGGCACCCAATTAATTAAGACAAATTTAAATAGATCTGCCGGGATGCAGTCCATACCTGGTGCTTTTCCTCCTTGTACCATCCTCAGTGCGTTCTCTACATCTTTCCCAACAAACACTAGGGAGTGGCTCAGGGTCAGTACTTGTGGGGAAAGAACAGGGGGGGGGGGGACTGTCACAGGTTCAAGTCCCCTAAACTGAGACTCAAAATATTCGACCCAAACTGCGACACACACCTGGTTATCCGGGACTTGGGATTCCACTGTGCTTCCCCATTTAACTATCTGCCAGAACTTTGTCTGGTCTCTCGACCTACTTGCCACTAGTAGATCCTGCCAGTGCTGATCATCCCAGTCCTTTTTGGCCTGTTTTTGGATTTTCCTGTATGTAATCCTTGCTGCACTAATGTCCTTGGGATTTCAATACCCCAAAAAGCTGCTCCTGAAGAGCACTAGTTTTAGCAATCTGGTCTTCTTGTTCAGCCAGAGCCTGTAAGGCACACAAAGTGGTAGAAACCTCCTGAGAGATCTTGTCTGAAATTAAGGGATCATCGACTACCCTATCCCACCGGACCCTACGCCTATCATTGGAAAGAAAGGCATTTGGCTGTTACTATCTCGGTGGCTCTGACAGTCTCCAGAAAGCCCGCAGTTTTTAAGCAAAGTAAGAGCGGGTTATGGTGGCTCTCAGGGCGGGCAGATATTATCATGTCCTTGAGAAGGGACCAGTACTCAACCTTGATTAGAATATAATCGATTCTGCTTGAATTGATACCATTATCAAAGGTTACCCGACCGGATTTATCAGACCTGGATCGACCATTAACAGCTCTCAAACCCCGCTCGAGGCTGAAGCCCAGCCACTGTATGGCCACTTCTGTCCACTTCTTTATTGGGTTTATGTCGAGGCAGGGTATATTGTACTGTGCATCTTCCTCTGCTAAAATATCTTCCCCCACAAGAAGTAAGGGTTCAAATGTACAATTGAAATCCCCTGCCACAATCACGAGGCAATCCATCCCGACGGAGCTGAGAATGAGATCCAGCTCTTTAGTAATTCCCGAGTTCCGCCCCCCAGGCTGGCCTCTAACATATATATTAATAATGATGATCTCCATCTCATTCGGCCGCGACAGTCTTATAACAAGAATGTCAGGGTTAAGCACCATTACTTCAGTGGACCTGTAGCTATGCGACTGCTTCACCCAGATGGTCAGGCCACCTGACGATCTACCTCTTTTGCCTCTAATAGCAGGTTTAAAAAAGTTTAAATACCCCAGGCGATGGATGAGATCAGGGGCCCAACTTTCTTGGAAAATCAGGATATCATGGTCCTCCACAAAATCTATCCACTCTGCTATTGAGGTTTTACGCCGCAGGCCTGCAATGTTCCACAAGACAATTTTTAACAGGTTTTCCCTAATAGCGTGCTGGATCTGACCAGACTCCGACGGATTTACCCCTATTGGTCTCCTTCCTGCAATAGGGCCCCACTTGCTGAGGAGCCTGGGCACTACCTCACCGAACCTTGTTCGACCGCCTCACCCCCCCTAACCTTCCTCGCTACGATCTCTCCGTCATGTACTGGGGGCATCCTGGGTGAAGGGCAGAGGCCTAGACCACTACCAACACTATCACCATCCACCACTGCATGACCCTCAAAGTAATCCGCATCCCTACTCAGTTGGCATGCTGTATCTTCACTTCCCATTGGCTGGACCACCATAAAGCCCCTATAGTTGTTCTCAAGTCAATTCACCCCCTCTAGACCAATAAGTGGATCAAATAGATTTGTCAGGGGCATATGATACTTCGCCCTGTCAAACGGTTTTACACCAAAAGATCTAATATTATGAATAAATGAGGTGGGATTGGTTGGTCCATGGTAAGCATAAGCATAAAAGTAATTTAGGCCCAGGGTTTGAACATCTCCCACTCTGCCGAACCTTGGATCATAGCAAATGTACTCTACCACCCTAGGATCTCTAAAGTTGACAATTACGCAGTCACCCTCTATATCCTTCTCTCTACGACTCAACCCAACTCACCCTTCTAACATTTAATATCTCTGCGTTTGAGGAAGGTGAGAGTGGTCTGTTCCGGTTGAGCCAGTGGGTGACTTTGTTTTTCAACTCCCTATGTGATTCAATTTTATCAGCTCTAATCCCCTGAACTCCCACCAGAATAACCGTGTACGGTACTGACTCTGGGGGGAGTTTGATACAAGGCAGCCGCTGTATAGTACCCTCGCTTCCCTGTGGAGTTGTCCAACTAGGCGGTATCTTCCCTACCCGCACAGAGGGTGCGGGCTGGCTACTTGCCACCTTGCCAACTCGCGTACCCTTTTCCCCGATAGGACCAGAAAAATCCATCTCTAAGGGGCGCGTCTCAGCACGAGGTGGGGGGTTTTGGTTGTTGGTCCTGTCATTTTGGCTGGTTGGGCAGACTCACTACCACTTCTAAGCCCTGGGGGACAAAATGGGTGGGCTTTGGCGCTTGGACCCTCCATGACTTTCGCTATCCTTTTCAACGCGCTAGAGTTAACTAGTACTAACTTTTCGAGTTGCTCTAGTTTTCAGTTAATCAATTTAATTCTCTCCAAAAGAGGTAGTGTCAGTGATTTAAATAATTTTTCTACTTTGTCGAATAGCCCGTCATTTGCACTACTTAGGGTAGGAAGTTGATTTGGACGGGGGATAGCCATAATTGGACTAGGGGACTGAGCAGTATGTTGTGATGCTGGGTTTGAGATGGTTGTTTTTGATATTTTTGCCACGCCACCCTACTGAGGACCACCCCCTCTTTTCCTTTTGCCTACTGAATGAATTGCCGTTAGTTTTTTGCCGGCTGGTATCGCCTGATTTTGGATTTTAGTTGTGGCACTATTAGGCAGGGGAATTGGAGTCCCTACTTTGCGACCCACTAGAGACCGAGCAACCTGTGGATATATTTATTGCAGTATCAACCACAGAAGTATCAAGCCCAACCAGCGATAGGCTGGATCTCAGACTCAGGGTGACTAGGGGGACAGTTGTTCCTGGTTGTTCTGGGTTAGTAGCAGACCCAATGGTACCTAGAGATGAACGCTTCCCCGTTAAGAGATCAAAGGACAAGCGTTTCTCTGTTAGGGCTATTTCTTTTTCCAATACCACTGCAACCCTTGTAATGAATTGATCTATGGTACCTGTAACCGGCCCCCCCGGGTGGAAAGTGTAACTTTTCGAACCTTCCCAGAGCGAGATGCCTTTAGAGATGATGGGTAGGGGACTCGGGCACTGGAAATAACAATCAATATAGACAGAATGTTTAGATGGATTCGGGCTGGGATGATCTGCAGCGCAACAACAATAGGTATAACGTTATAGGGAATACTCTACACAAACCCGAACTTAGGGGGGTGGCCCAGCCCGGCCTCGATCGTCCTCGGACGGGCTCATACGGGCCCGCCCTTGGCCCGGGCTTCGCCCGTGCTGAGCCTACGCGCGTCCTGCGTATCGCGGGCCTAGGTGGTGCTAAGTAGAGGGAGATGGGGGCGGGAAAAGGGCCCAGCTGCGGCGGATGATTGCAGCTAAGCCTGCTGGTCTTGGCAGTCCCGCCCGGGTGTCTGCCAAAAGTTTCACAGCAAGTTCAGCCCAAATCGGCAAGCAGTTCACAATATCCTCAACACAGGGAGCAAAGAAGGCAGGTTATGTAGAGAAAGTCACTGCACCACAAACGGCTGCGAGCGGCACCCCTCTATGTACTGTCTCCCAGCTATTATTGTAAAGACATATACTGTTGTGTAAGCAAGTCAAGTTGTCCGTGCGGTGTTCCAGGCTCCCGTGTTACCTAACTATGCTATCACTCACCCTGTCCAGACCCTACGCTCGATCACCCTGAGATGGCACGAGGTCTATCCCTTCCAGGGCCATGAACATGATCTCCCACTCCTGTGCTATGGGATACTTTATCTGACCTTTCTCCTCCTCCCTTCTCAGTGTCATTCCCTCTGCTCTGCCCCACTTTACCAATTTCATCTGCCATGCGGCCATCCCAGGTGGTCTGGGGGATTTCCACCTCCTTGTCAGAGCCCTGACAGCTATCAAAAGAGCCGGATCCAAGAATCTCAATTTGGCCTTCAGCGCCTTGGACCTTTTGCGGAACCCCACTAGGCAGTATAAAATCTCTTCAGGTACAGGCAAGTGAGTTGTATTTCTCAGAACCTGACATATCCAAGCCCAATATCCACGTAGACATACACAGGACCAGAGCATGTGCAGGAATCCAGCCTCCTCTACTCCGCAACGTGGACAGCAATGGGGGGAGTCCGGGAACATTCTGTGTAGCCTCTGAGGGGACAGGTACACCCTATGCAGTACCATTGTTTGTATAAATCTAAATTTCACATTCCGCGACACCCTCCTGGGATGCTCCAGAATAATCTGCCATGCCTTATCTGGGAGTATTATCTCTGCGTCCTGAGCCCAAGTATCCTGAAGCATATCCAGCGGAATTGCTGCGTGTACTCTGACTCCAGAATATAACCAGCGCACTAAGTGTCCCCCAGCCCCCATATAATAGAGCAGGTAGACCATTTCATGGACCGCGGGTTGAGTTCGTTGTGGTGCCCAGGTGTTCTGAATGTAGTGTGAAACCGTGGCATGTAGCAAATACAATCTAGGGGGAGCGCCTGTAATTTGAAAAAAGGACTCATGGTCTAGCAGAGTGTCACCACCAAAAAAGGCCCCCACCTCCACTACCCCAGCCTCCGTCTAGGGGCGCAGTATATCTCGCGTTAGCCTGCCCTGATGCGTCGGGATACCCAATAAGGGAATGTATGGCTTTACTGATGAGGTGTAGGACAGTGCTCGTCTCCAGCACAATATGTCCATGTGCAGGAGCGGGTGACAATCAGGAGGAATCCGCCTTTGTGGTAGCAACAAGAAGTGCCGCTCTCCCCGTGCCAGTCACTCAGGTGTATAGCCGATCTCATGGAGGTTCCTACCGGCCACCAAATGTTAGAGCCACTGGAGTTGGCTGGCATAATAATAGCCCCGAAAATCTGGGACCCCGGAGGCCCCCCCCCCGAGTCGGTTCCCAACTGGAGCTTGCGAAGGCGTCTCCGACCATTACCCCAGATCAGAGTAGTTAGAATGGTATTAAGTGTGGTAAACACTTGTTGGGGGACGGTCACAGCTAGGTTTACAAAATAATACAAGAGGCGTGGGAACATAACCATCTTAAAGATTGCGACTCTGCCCATAACGGACAGGGGCAAGGAGATCAAAAAACCCACGCTGCTCCGGAGCCGGGTACTGGCACGCTTAATATTACCATCAATTTGGTCCTCTGGTGATCTATCTACCTGGATCCCCAGATATTTGAACGTGGTCTGCGCGACCGGTATCTCGTGAGTCCCGAAGCGGATGGAAGCAGGGTGTAGTGCCTCATTGAAATAAAAGCCTGTCGATTTTGCTGGGTTGATGGCCAGGCCCGATACTTCCTCAAAGCGGCAAAAAATATCATAGAGAGCCGTGTGATCTGCTTCTAAGTCCCTGAGGTACAACAAGATGTCATCCGCGTATATGGATATCAAATTATGCGTACCCCTGATCGATCTACCCATCTGGGCTTCATGAGCCTGGAGCACTATAGCCAGAGGTTCCGGTGCCAAAACAAATAAAATCGGGGACAGGGGACATCCCTGTCGGGTGCCCCTGTACAACGAGTAACTATCCGACACGTACCTACAGGTACGCGCCCTGGCCGAAGGGTCTGTGTACAATAGTCTAATCCACCTCAGGAGGGAGTCAGGGAGGCCAAAGCGCCTCAGGGCCTCAAACATAAATGTCCATGACAGGGAGTCGAATGCCTGTTTTAGATCTAACGCTGTACAGCCTGCCCGGGGATATTTCTGTGGCATGCTTGTGATGAGGGCATGCAGTCTCTGAGTGTTCAGGGACGTACTCCGTCCCGGGAGGAACCCGCATTGATCCTGATGCACCAGTGCGGGTAGGTGGGATTGTAAGCGCAGGACTATGGCCTTACTCAGGATCTTATATTCCGTAGAGAGCATTGATAAGGGCCTATAATTTGCCATGTCCAAGGCATCCCTGCCGGGCTTAGGTATTGATGTAACCAAAGCTTGCATCGTCGTTGCCGGTAGATGTCCTTCCTCAAACGCTGCCCCGAACACCTTATCCAGGACAGGAGCTAGAGTGTCTAGGTATGTCGCATAGAACTCCACCGGGAGTCCGTCTATACCCGGTGTCTTATTGCGGTTAAGGGAACTAATTGCCACCCGTATTTCATGTTGCGTAATGGGCCCGTCCAAGTCCCTCTGTGTATCCTCCGACAGGGTAGGGAACGGGAGGCCATGCAGGAGCACAGACACACGTTCTGGGTCCTCCAAGTCAAAAGAAGCGTATAGTGCTCTTAGGTGGTCGTGGAACGCTTTGTTAATTTCAGATTGCGTGCGGGCCAAACCTCCGGACATGTCACGTATCTGTGTTATCACCGGGGGGTCGGGTCAGTCCCATACCAGGCGGGCCAATAGTGTACCTGATCTATCAGTATCAGCGTGCTGACGGCATAAATATACTTTATAATCAATGTTTCTCAGCGTCTCCAATACTTCCGTATGATCTATATTCCCTTTCTGCAGCTCCCCCTTCTTCTCAGGATCTACACTTGTCTCCCTTTCCAATATCTTTAGGCGGTTCTCCACCTCACAGAGTTTACTGTAAATTTCCTGTCTGGAGCCTACCAACTGGCCTATGGCAGCTCCCCGTACCACAACATTCATGGCATCCCATACTACTAAATTAGAAGAGGCAGAGTCCCAATTTTCTCTAAAGTAATTAGACAATGTGTCAGAGAGCGTTGCGAGGAAGGGACCATTCTCCAGAAGGAGCGGGTTGAGACTCCAGGTAGGTACAGGGGTCGGCACCCTTCCCCAAAGGAGGCTGAGGGACAGGGGTCTATGGTCAGAGAAAGTTTTGGCTAGGTACTCTGGGCTCCCGATCCTAGAAATCAGTGACTGTGAGCATAGAAATCGGTTTATCCGAGTGTGGAGGTTGTGTACGGTGGAATAGAATGAGTATTCCTTGTAATCTGGATTCAAGGCACGCCATGCATCCATCAAACCCCAGCCCTCCACCCAGGTTAGAAGTACTTCAGACAGCCGCGAGGCTCCAGTCATTTGGAGGGGGGGGGGGTGATCTATCCAGGCTCAGGACCATGTTCCAGTCTCCGCCCAATACCCAGGGGACGTTCGCACAGTCCAAGAGTGCCAAACCAACTGTGTGCAGAAATTTATCCTGCTCAAAATTCGGGGCGTATATACTGCCGAGTACAATTAATTCGCCATCTAGGGTGCCTTTCACCAGAATAAATCTACCCTGCTCATCTACTTTCCTCTCTATCTCCTCAAATGGCTTCTTATGTCAGGCCCAGATAGTCGCCCCTTGGAGAAGACCGAGTAAGTCATAGAGTAATTAGTACCTCTCCACTTCTTTCACAGTTTCTTGGCTTCTGATACCGTAAGGTGGGATTCCTGGAGGAAAGCAACTTGTGTGTGATGCCTAAGCAGGAAGGAGTGGATTGGGTGTCTTTTCTGTATCGCCCCAAGCCCCCGCACATTCCAGATAGTGAATCAATAAGATCCTATTGCATCAGCCATAATCGTCTATTTCCAAGCATAATAGTGTCAGTGGGCTCACAGCGCAAGCCCATATAACGAACGACCAGGAGACTACATATTCGAAAATTCCCTCCCAAAACTGAACAAACCAGGCACAGCAAAACAACACTGCTGGGCCAAACATAAGAACAGTAAACAAATAAGTCCAAGGACGAGTGCGTTCGCCATTGAGGGGGGGGGGTTGTCAAGCACTACTACAGTCATCTGTGTATTCGCACCGGGTACCGCTGGCTCAACGACTTGCCGTCCTGGTGGCACCATGTTAGTAAAAATCTGCACGTGAACACGTACTGGAGATAACCTCACCATGTGAACCAATAGACCCACTAGGGTCGCTCTCAACCAGGGTTCCCGCCCTACTCATTCCATCTCACAAGTGCAAGGAAGCAGCGGGTATGCACATTATAAACAGCGTTCAATACTTATTACCAAACCCATGGATATCTGTTTGTACTATGAGTCAACAACAACAGCAAGCAGTGAGCACAAAGTAAAGGATATCGGGCGCTGCAGGTAACCAGTCCACTCCAAACGAAGCTGTGTACCCCTTTAGTTGTCCAGCATATCATCTGCCGCTCGGGGTGTGACAGTAGGGAACAGGATCACACTGTTGTCCGAGTCAGAGGGGACCGTGCTGTCGTCTGAGTCCGTCGGTATCTTCCCCAAATCCTCTCTGAACGTGCCCACCATCGCCACGGCACCCGACTGATCCTCCCTCTGTTGTTCCCGTGATGGGCCAAGTTTCCCTATGCTCCTCCTTGCATTTGGGGAGTCCTCTCTTTCTGGACATGAGTCTCTCCCCGAGCCACTGGTAGCTATATCCTGAGAAGCGTCCTTACTCCTGTCGATGCCCATCACCTCCAGCCATTCCTCGACTTCCGATGGGCTCTCGAAGAAATGTGTTTTCCTGCTGTGGATGATATTCAGTCGGGCTGGGAAAAGCAGCGCATATTTCAACTTGGCTCTTTGTAGCTTCTTCTTTACCTCCACATATGAGGAGCACTGTTTCTGGACCGTATTGGTATAGTCTGGGTAGAGGGACACCCTTCTGTTTTCATATTGGATAAGGCACTTCTCACGGGCTTTCTGCAGCAAAACATCCCTATCTCGGTAGTTAAGTAATCGTGCTATCAGAGGGCGGCCTGATATGGGCCTACCGGTCGGGATCCTGTGCGCCCGTTCTACACAAGTGCAGCGATAGACCCTCCATAGTAGCATTGTCTCGGAACCACTGCTCCATGAAATCCTCTGCATGGGCCCCCTCACAGCGTTCCGGAAGGCCTATGACGCAGACGTTGTTGAGGCGATTCCGACCTTTCCGCGTCCTCCACGCGGTCCATGAGGGAGGCAACCTGCTGCTGTAGTTGCTGAACAGAGGTGGATTGTCTGCTACAGTCGGCGTGAGTTCGGAAAGGGCAAGTCCCTGGTCTTTTACCTTGTCCGCCAATTTGCTACGGTCTGCCTTTAACAGTGATAGATTTGTGGTTAGGGCCCCCAGCTGATGTTCCATTGCCGACCTGGAGTCCATAATTTCTTTAAGGATTAAGTCCAGTTTGTTCTCCTGCTGATCGCCGGCGTAATCCGACCCAGTAGCGCTTGATGGAATCCTCCCTTCTCCAGTGCTCTCTGTGTTGCGCGTGAGCTCTTGACCTCCGAGCCCCTCCGCCACCTTTGCCCCCTTTTGCACCATGATGTTCCTGAAGTGCGCCGAAGCCGTATTTTGTAAGATAGGAGCCTTCTGAAGAGAGCAAGCCCCCCCTTCATGGCGGTGTATGTCAGCGGTCTCTTCCGACCTCACCAGTTCCTCCGTGAGTGTCCACTCGTCCCGGTCAATTCGCCCCTTCCTCGGGCTCCACACCGGATCCCAAGGGCAAATATTCACAAAGGCGGAGGTCGCAAGGTACCAGGGCCTCCATAGTCCTGTCAGGCATCACCCAGGCCAGCAGTCCCACACTCTCAGCGGGCTTCGCTCCATAGGTCGCCTCCCCCTGGGCCCGCAGGACGCAGCCAAGAAGAAAATGAGTTACAACAAGGGGTGGTGAGGGACAGAGTCTCTGAATTAAGCAGAAAGCTCTCACCCAGTCAAGAGATCAGGGCTAGATCCAACACCGTTTTTTAGCTCACTGCACCATCCCAGTTTCAGAACCTGGCTGTATGCAAATTAGTCTGTTCCTGTCCCAGTGCATGATGGGAACAGGGCAAACCAAACTACAAAAGCCAATTCTTACACTGGGAAGGAAACAAGCTCCCGGGGACCGGTTTCTGGCATTACAGCCGTCTTCGGCCCGGTTTGCTTGAATCCTGATGGTGCAATGAGCAAGGGTCTCACATCTGAGAATACCCTTCCACGCTTAGGGTGGACAAAAATAGTTACAACAAGGGGTGGTGAGGGTCAGAGTCTCTGAATTAAGCAGAAAGCTCTCACCCAGTCAAGAGATCAGGGCTAGATCCAACACCGTTTTTTAGCTCACTGCACCATCCCAGTTTCAGAACCTGGCTGTATGCAAATTAGTCTGTTCCTGTCCCAGTGCATGATGGGAACAGGGCAAACCAAACTACAAAAGCCAATTCTTACACTGGGAAGGAAACAAGCTCCCGGGGACCGGTTTCTGGCATTACAGCCGTCTTCGGCCCGGTTTGCTTGAATCCTGATGGTGCAATGAGCAAGGGTCTCACATCTGAGAATACCCTTCCACGCTTAGGGTGGACAAAAATAGTTACAACAAGGGGTGGTGAGGGACAGAGTCTCTGAATTAAGCAGAAAGCTCTCACCCAGTCAAGAGATCAGGGCTAGATCCAACACCGTTTTTTAGCTCACTGCACCATCCCAGTTTCAGAACCTGGCTGTATGCAAATTAGTCTGTTCCTGTCCCAGTGCATGATGGGAACAGGGCAAACCAAACTACAAAAGCCAATTCTTACACTGGGAAGAAAATGAGGCAGCTCCACGTGTCTCCCCTCACCGGCAGTCTCACCTCCGCGGGCGGCCAGTGTCTCAGCAGCCCGGCTGTTCCGTCCCTCCGATGGGGTCCGGGCCGTAACTTTATGTGGCGGGATGGGGGGGGGAATTCCCAAGATCAGTTCTTTCCCCATGTCGCTCTCTTCTGTGTCACATCACCAGTGCTGTCCCATTCGGTTGCCTGGGCGCTCCGTGGGTTCCTCTCTTCGGTCACCCGCCCCTGCTCCTTCGCGGGCAATGTGTCAGTCCTCCACCGCTACCGGACCTCCCCAAACACAGGCCAACCCAGTCCCGTGGCATGCCCCAGCAGACTAAGAGCTGGGGTCGGCACTCACCGCCACCCAGTGGGGTCCGGGTCTCCTCCCCCTCGAGATCTTGCGGTGTCACAGGGAGGCACCTCGCAGCCGCCTCCGGTCAGGTCACACAGCGTTCCGAGTGCTCCGGAGCGCCAAACCGATCACTTCCGGTCCCGCTGACCCCAGTGGCTCCGGGCTCGCCCCAACTGCAGCTTCCAGGTTCTTCCCGTATGCGTGGCGGTAGGCCCAATCCTCTTCTGACCCACATTATGGAACAAAATCTGTACGCCGATGGGTCACCGTGTCACCGCAGGGTTCCGGCGTCGATCCGCCACCTTCCGCTGTGGGCAGGGTTCCAGCAGACGCTGTTTTTCAGGATTTGCTGCCAGGCGGACCCGGAGCACTAGCAGCAGCCGACCACATTCGTGGCTGGCTTGACACGCCCCCGTGTTGGGCATGATAGTTAATAATAGACTGACTGCTTCCAAGGCTACTTAAAAATGATTTAGAATCTGATGCTAGCAATGTTCCATTCAAGGAAATTGCTACCTTTGTGGCTGAAATGCACTATATCCCTTTCAAACAATAGTGTTTCCTTCTCACGGAAAGAAACTCATTTAACGTCTTCCCCTGCACTCTGTATGTTGGACTCTGATACTTAATATGGATTATTGATCAGGATAATCTCTATTTTTGTATCTCTGTCCCACTTTCAAAAAGGCCCCAGTGCTTGGAGTGGTTCAGAGCCCTTTACCATTCCCCCTCCTGCTTGCCTTGCAGTCATGAATACAGATGGTAACCTACTGCATAACGTCTGATTTCTCATCCTCCTTTTTGTGGCCGCTTCCACAAGGACAATTGGACCTGAGGCGCTCTGATATCATAAAGCTAAAGCAAGATGTTGCCTGAAATGAGGGCCAATCTGTTGCCTCGCCAGCTGACATAAAGCTAAAGCAAGATGTTGTCTCACGTGAGGGCCACTCTATTGCCTAACAAGCAGCAGGATACATTTATCTTGGTAATGAAATGAGTAGCAGAGTAGACCGGATGCACAAATGAAGACTAAGATGTTAATATTAAAGAAATTAGGGCATTTGTTGAGACTTCTAAATTTGTATGAACGTAATTTTGAGCATAAGATTCTCAACTTCACTCTTGCTGAATTGGTAGGAATTGCCTAAAATGATGATGGTGAAGATGCTATTCATAGCTTTTAATATTCCCATTAACTGTAGCATAGCTCTTCCTCGCTCAGTTTATCAGCTGGCTTAATTGCTACTGGTGTACCATATCCTAAAACAAATTAAATGAGATGGGTACGCTGCCAATTGGCTGGTAAAATATCTCTTTATCTATGTCCTAATGTACATGCTACAGTTGTTTGGAGAGTGTTAGCAAATGTGGCATGGGATTCAGAGAATTGTGGGAGGTTAAAAACACAAATTGAGATTTGATTTTCTAAAGTGAGGTTGATTTTCAAAATAATACAGACTTCATAGAATTGATCTCTTTACCCTTTATACAAATCAAGATTGTTTGTACTGCTTATAGTAAATGTGCTAACAGTGGACTTTTCCATCTGCAGATTATACTGAATGACCAGCAGTTGCAGTGTTTCACAACAGAATTTCTCTGCATTGCCGAGACTGAAGAAAATAAAAAAGAAGCAGTCTTCTGGCATATAGCATCATTTCACCAGTTTATATGGTAAGTAAATCTCACAATCATTCCTTTAGGCATTAAAAAGACTTTCTCAGCATCTGAATGTCCTCACTATCTTCCAGTGGGGGCCTGTGCTTGAATATAATTTCTGTCAAGATGGAAGTAATATGGATCACATTGTGTTGGTCATGATAGTTAATAAAAGACTGACTCCTTCCAAGGCTACTTAAACATGATTTAAATCCTGATGCTAGCAATGTTCTGTGGTAAACAAATTAATACCCCATCAATCGGAATTTCTAGAATGCTATCAGAAGGCAAAGAAATTGGAGTCCGTGGTGCAGAGTTAAGGCTTTATTCAAGAACTCGAGTTAAGGGAGAGCTCCATCACCCAGCAGGTTCAGGAGTGGTCTAAAGCTTCATTCACACAGCAGAATATTTATACATATCCAATCAGTAGGCAAAAGGAAGAAAAAGGAAGTGACAAGCAGAAGTGACAAACAGTAATTTCAAACAAGATGTGTCAAGGTAGGGGCATGTCCTATGTCTCGTGAGAGTGCATGTGATGTTGAAATGTGTTCTTGCTGTTTTCAGTTAAAGGCCCTTCCTCATCCGGGGGGTTTTATCTCTGGCTTACAGTCAAGAACAGGAACATTTCTTAAAACAGGAACTATCTGCTGCTGGTTCCCTTAATTGGCAGAACCACAGGAATGTGTGGTCAATGAACTGAGATGCCAGGTGCAGGGTGTCTTGCTCGTGGGTCTGAAGACAAAATGGATGACACACACAAAATGGGTGCTTGTCTGAATAAAAATGGCTACCAGGCAGAAACAGGGAAATGATGGGGCACAATTGTCAATTTTATTTCCTCATTCCCTCCTTGCCCCAGAGTGTACCTGTTTCTATATCTCAATTTGCATGAGATTGTCTATGCATTCCTGTAGAATAATTCTTTCCTTTTCTTTCTGCTGGATACGTGGTGGAATGCAGCTTGCAGCGCATAGTCTGCACAGAGCGGGGCCACATTGGATACAAAGGCAGCATCCAGTTATTACCAGGAGTATTATGCCTGTTGCTGACAGCAATTCCCAGCCCCCAGGATGATACTATTTTCCAAAACCAGTCAGACCATGTCCAAGTGCCAGGTTCTTGATGTAGGCTGGTGGCTATCTTGTGTAATTTTGTTATAGCCGTATATACAGACTGAGAGTTATCAGGAATGAAAACACAGCAGCTAGAGCCGATAATTTTATAGGCTCCGCCCATGTCAGCCAGGATGATGTCAAGGACAAGGTGGTCTTGGAGAGCAACCAATCTTATGGCAGACTGTTCCTGAGTCAAATTCCCCATGGCAGACGCCGTCTGATTTACAACAGCCTCCAGGATCCTTGGCAACCTGCGTATGAGTTTGCTGTTCTGCACAGGACCGACAAAGAAAAAGAAACCTTTGTTGAAGTCTGTATATTGTTCCCATGTAGTTTCCGTTTGATCAACCCCGGAGGTGTCGATTGTTCTTTTATGTCTAATATGGGGCACTAGGAGGTCTCAGTGGTAAGTGGATGGGGCCACAAAGACAGGGGGTAGCAGAAATACTATGTAGCATGTTCCCCCCCCCCAGTTCAAGGGCAGCTGCACATAGGCCATTTGCCCGCAGACAAAATAAGTATGGCGAGATGCTGGAAATGATGATTTTCCTTTGTCCTCAAAGCGGTATGGCAGTCACTGTGTCCTAATGGAACAGATACAACTAGAACACAGTTTCCTGAAAGGTGAAAGTCAGTAGACAATTATAGATAGCATGCACATAGCATTACTTGGGTGGGCAAGAAGGAGAATACTCATTTTTTAAGTCAAAAGGTCATCTTCATGTGGTAATATTTGTTTCAAGGTCGGATATATACAGTTAAGAACAGCACTGCATAGAATGTAATGACAACCACATGGAACTTGGTGCAGCAAACGTGAATAAATAGTGCAGGTGGCGACGTAAGTGAAAGGAAAACAGCGTAGTTGGCGCACTGTGCATAAGGCGCAGACTATTTATGGTGAGTGGCTAAAACGGCGCATGTGACATTGGTCAGGCTGTTAGGTCGACGGCGTTTCGATCCGTAGCATTTCGGATCATCATCAGGACTGGTTGTCTGAATTAGGAAGTGCTGGAAGGATCTCAGAACTGCCTTCCCCGATGTCCGGATAGACGCGCTGATCTAATCAGCGCACACACAGCACGGCTGATTGACACGGCCGGCTAGAACGCTGAGTTCCCCAGCAAATACATACCGAGTACGGCTGATTCACACGGCCGGTTCGAGCGCTGAAGTCTCCAGCGAGCTCTTCCAATTAGCCCAGACTCCAATTATTTTGTGACTCACCTGGCTGCCTTAAGTCATCCCCTTCTTGTTGGTTACAAGGATTCCAATCCTCAAGGATCCTTCCAGCACTTCCTAATTCAGACAACCAGTCCTGATGATGATCCTAAATGCTCTGGATCGAAACGCCGTCGACCTAGCAGCCTGACCAATAGGCGCACTTCTCCTTAGTGGCTTTAGATTCAAATCAAATCAATTGTGCCCACTGTGATATCACAATGTCACATGCGCCGTTTTAGCCACTCACTGTAAATAGTCTGCACCTTATGCACAGTGCGCCAACTACGCTGTTTTCCTTTCACTTGCGTCGCCACCTGCACTATTTATACATGTTTGCTGCACCAAGTTCCATGTGGTTGTCATTACATTCTATGCAGTGATGTTCTTAACTGTATATATCCGACCTTGAAACAAATGTTCCCACATAAAGATGAATATTTACCTTTTGACTTAAAAAATGAGTAATCTCCTTCTTGCCCACCAAAGTAATGCTATGCGAATGCTATCTATAATTGTCTACTGACTTTCACCTTTCAGGACACTGTGTTCTAGTTGTATCTTACCTACCCAGTCCTGACTTGGTCTATGGGTTATACTCCTGTCTTGTCTATAATACTAATTGAACAGAGCCATTTTACTTTTCCGGACGCACAGGTGCCCTTTTACTGTTGAGACCGAGATGGAAGGGGGCCCGGTATTCCTTTTAGGTTTGGTATTTAATATCCTATAGGACATGGTCACGTTCCCCTGCTTGTATTCTTCGCTTTCTAGAGCCGTACCTGTCGCCTGTGGATTTCCATCCTCATTTGGGTAGCAGGCAGCATTAAGGACCTTATTCAAGTGCCCCCAAAGCAACCCATTCTTGCATGAATTATTTCCATCAGGGAAGGAGGTGGGGGTAGTGTTGTCGGCTGTTATCAGGGCGAACCAGGCCTCACAAGTCCCATTATAAGAAAACGGGAAGGGGAAGAGAGGCATCCCACCTTTCTTTTGATGAGGTGGGAGGCGCTCACATATCCAGCAATCTGTGCTATTGCTGGCTTGATGAGTATAGTGTAGCTTCTGTATAAAGGTATTATTCTGCAGGGCTAGTCTATGGGCTTGCTCATGAGGGGGTAGGTCATGATATGTGTGTTCCTGGGTGCCGTTAGGTGCATGGGAGGTATGTGGTGCTGGCGGGAAGACAATGTGGAGGACCCAACCGAGACACGTCATGATAGTTATCAAGAATAACAGTATTATTAAACATATGATAGAGCTGCTATGCAACTTCTTGACATTCTTCTTTCAGCGTCTCACTTTCTCTTTCTCCCACATAGTCAGGGTGTCTGAGTCTGTCCCCATGCTCTGACCACTTCACCACTGGACCTGTGTCCGTGGGCTTAATCAGCCAGAGTCCGGGTGGCAGACCTCAACTTTGATTTATATTCCTGTTGTGGGGTCTGTTCTAAGGGCAACGAGGATTGTTCAGTCACAGTGTCACTAGGTTTGGCAGTGCTGGCAAGGGAGTCTATTTCTCCAAAGTACTTTTTACAATGACTGGCATGTAACCAGACTTTTCTGCCTTCAATCTTCACTGCAGTTTGCGTAGTCAGGAGCACCAACTTCGGCTCTTTCCACCTGGGCTGGAGGGGATTTGTTCTGTCGAAGTTGCGGACCAAGACCCAGTCCCCGGGTCAGATGGTGTGCTCTTCAGGGTTGGTTTTGTCTGGGAAGGCTGCAGCCACCTGTGAACGACAAGAACGGAGTGCAGACATCAAGGAAGCCAGGTAATCTGTCAGAACAGCGCTATCAACATCAGTAATGGACTTGGGTCTGGGTATTCCCCATATGTTAGGGGGTGTACCAACCACAATTTCATAGGGGGCTAGTCCTGTCCTTGAATGCTGGATCATCCTGGCATAGAACAGTGCCATTGGAAGTGCTGTGACCCAATCCACCCCTTTCTCTGCCACTACCTTCGCTAGTTTAGTCTTGAGGGTCTGATTATATCTGTCTACCAGTCCTGCAGCCTGCGGGTGTTGGACACAGTGGACCTTCCAGGTATAGCCTAGGAGGAGTGAGACGTGTTTCATGAGCTCTGAAGAGAAGGGCTGGCCGTTATCTGAGAAGATGACGCGGGGCAGCCCATATCGGGGGAAGAATTCTCTGACCAGTTGTTTAGCTGTCGTGGCTGCTGTATAATCAGGGACCGGATAGGATTCTACCCATCTGGTCAGGGCAAATATGACCACCAGGACATATTTCAGTCCCCTACATCTATCCATTTGGATATAATCCATCTGAAGAACTTCGAATGGGTGGTCTGGTGGATGGAACCCACCTTGCTCGACTGGGGTACCTTTCCCTGGATTGTTTTGGGAACATATCATACGTGTCTTTGCTCGTTGCTTTGCTGCTGCTCCAAGGTGCTTGTTGTACCATATTTCTATTTCTATTTCTATTTAAAATTATTTATACAGCGCACGTACACCAGCGGTTTCATGGCGCTAAACTGACCGAGAACTGGACAGGAGGGCGGAAGCTAAATGGGGGTGAGAAGTGAAATATTAATTAAAAAATTTAGCAAAAAGATGTGCCTTGAGCTGTTTCCGGAACAGTAGGTACGAGGTTGACGCTCTGAGCTCCAAAGGCAATGAGTTCCAGAAAATCGGAGCAAGGGTCGCAAATTTAGAGCCTCCCCATTTCTTTCTCCGGAACCGTGGGACAGTAAGAAGGGATTGGGTAGAAGACCGCAGTTCCCTAGAGGGAACATAGGGGATAATCTCAGATGAGATAAAAGCCGGTGCCGTGCCCAGTCGTGCTTGAAAGGTGATAGAAGCAAGTTTGAACTGGACACGAGCACAGACAGGAAGCCAATGTAGGGACTTTAGAAGGGGAGTGGTATGGTGGGACTTAGGAAGTTTGAACACCAGGCGCGCCGCCTGGTTTTGGATCTGCTGCAACCGCCGGAGACTATATGCAGGAATACCTGCATATAGGGCGTTGCCATAATCCAGGCGGGACACGACCATGGCGAGGGTGATCAGTTTTAGTGCATCAAATGAAAAAAACCGGGACACCTTGCGTATGGTACGCAGTGCCAGAAAAGAAGAGGAAACCACAGAGCTGACCTGGGAGTGAAGGGTGAGTTGGGAGTTGAGCTTGATGCCTAGATTTTTGACTGAGGTAGAGGGGGCAGGTGGGGAGCCAAGGGGAGGGGGCCAAAAGATGGGGGACCAGGGGCTGGATGAACCACCAGTCAACACCAGCTCTGTTTTGTCTGGGTTGAGTTTAAGATGATTGTGGTTCATCCAGTCACGGATGTGAATCATGATGGTTTGAAAATTAAGAGCGGAGTCAGGGGAGGAGGAAAGATTAAAGACAAGCTGGAGGTCGTCCGCATAATTAAATACTGCGACCTCCATTTGTTGCAATGAAAAAATAAGAGGAGAGATGTAAAGGTTAAATAAGAGGGGGAAAGGGAGGAGCCTTGGGGAACCCCGCACTGAACATCGCGGAAGTCCGCAGTGAAATCACCCAGGCGGACAGCCTGGGTGCGGTCCCTCAGGAAGGAGGATAACCAGACCAACGCCGTGCCCCCGATCCCCGCCGCCCTGACACGGGAGAGCAAGATGGAATGATCCACCGTGTCAAAAGCGGCTGAGAGATCGAGGAGGACCAAGGCCTGAGGTTGGCTGGTGTCCATTCCCTCCCTGAGGTTATCAAGGACCGAGAGCACTACGGACTCCGTGGAGTGTGTGGGCGAAACCCGGCCTGGCGGGGGGCGAGGACCCCATTCTTCTCCACGAAAGAACTCAAGGCGGAAGTAACATGGCGCTCGAGAACTTTCGCCAGAAACGGCAGGAGAGAGATGGGGCGAAAATTAGCTGGGACTGAGGGATCGGCGCCCGGTTTTTTCAATATAGGGACAATGATAGCAGATTTGAGTGAGTTAGGTACCACGCCCTGAGAAAGAGAGCTATTAAGAGCGTGGAGGGGAGGGTCTGGACAACTGAGGAAAATGTGACGGAGAATATGGGCCGGGCAGGGATCTAGTGGGGAACCAGATTTGACGAGTGGGATTATAGCAGTCAGAGATTCTTTAGTTAAAGGTGGAAGGGCAGTGAGGTGAACCTTAGGGGGAGGACACTGAGGGTCCACAAAAGTGGGGGAAGGAAGGGAGATGTTAGCTTTAATAATGGCGATTTTTTGAATAAAAAAGTTATTGAGGAAGTGATAAAGTTCCTGGAAAGGAGTGGGTTTGAGGGAGGTTCTGTCCGAAAACGCCAAATTATGGACAATCGAAAAGATTTCCTTCGATTTGTTTTCGGCTGCGAGAATTTTGGAGGAGAAATAGATGGTTTTTGCCTCCAAGATGTTCTTTTTGTATAGAGTCAGGATGTTAATGAACTCTAGACGCAAAGAGGGGCAGTAGTTTTTCCTCCAGGCTCGCTCCGCTCGACGAACCGCCAGTTTAGTGGCTTTAAGATCTTGATTGAACCACTGATTGGCGTCCTTCTCTTGTTTGGTTGAGACTCGCTTCAGGGGAGCAATAGAGTCACAGCCTGCAGAGAGCCATTGACCAATGGCCGTGACCTGGGAGCGGGTAGACAGGTTTTTCAGGGAGGGGAGGGAAGTGGTAAGTAGGGAGGCTAGACTATCCGGGTCCACTCAGCCCCAAGCACGAACCCAGATGTTTTTCGGGAGTGAGGGCTTGACCTGAGGGTGGATAGGGAGAGAAAAAGAAATCAAGTGATGGTCAGACCAAGTGCAGGGCGAGACAGAGGGGGACTCTACCGGGCAATTTAGGGACCAAATCTGGTCAAGAGTATGACCCTTGATGTGAGTGGGAGAGTGAATATGAGGAATGAAATTAAGAGAGTGGAGGGTGTCTGAAAATTCTTTAGAAGATGGACATTCGGCTGGGTCAGAAGGCCAGAAATTAAAATCACCCAAAAGCAAAATGGAAGAATTGTTGACTGCGACAGTGGCCAAAACTTCCAGAAAGTCCGAGAGAAACAATAAAGCGGATTGAGGGGGACGATAAATGAGTATACAAGTAAGAGGGGGCGTGATGGAGGTAGTACGGATGGCTAGATACTCCGTGGTAGCAATATCTGGTAAGGACAGGGTTTGAAAGGGAAGGTCAGTTCTGGCAATGACCGCCACCCCGCCCCCAGCTCTGCCATTTAAACGATCTGCACGGATAGCGTAATATGGCGTTGGAAGGGTAGCCAGTAGGACAGGGAGGGAGTCATTGCAGAACCAGGTTTCCGTTAAAAAAAGCAAATCAGGGGAATGAAGATCCAGCAGAACCGAGAGTTCGTGGGCGTGGGCTACTGCAGACCTAGTGTTTAAATAAAAAGCCGTAAGGGCTCTGGAGGAAGCAGGAGCAACGCTACCTCTGGAAGGAGGAGAGGGGGCAGGTTGGGGAAGGGGAATGGTGGGAGGAGCGGGAGGAGACAGGCCAAGAAGCGAAATACGAGAGCGAGTGGAGGCAGGTAACGGCCAAGGGCCCTGGAGGCAACGTAGTTGAGAAGGGGAATAAATGGTGAGGCGGGCAGAGTGGTATGCCCCTAGTCCCGGCCGGTCACGGACGAGCGCAGACGAGCTTGCCTTAAGCGCGCCTTCGGCGCCCAATCGTCGCGCCCGCTGCGTTAGTCCGCCAAGGCACATGATTTATGATGGGTGGAAGGGGCGTTGGAGGGGGTGTGGCCAACAGAGGTGGGCGTGTCTCGTGGCGCACCTCGCCCTCGAGAATGGCGACCAGGAAGTAGGGAATCGTTGCAGCGTAGGACCGCTGTTCACAAAGTGCGAGGAAGTGCAAGTAGCTTGGTGAGTTTTTAAAAAGCAAAGTATCACAAGATTTTAAAATAAGCTTTTGCGCTCCCGGCTTCCGCCTCAGGAGTAGCTCGTCAATGTCAGTGTCGCGCCTTAGAGCTGCGCGCACTATTTATACCAATGGTGAGGGGGCGTGGCCAACAGAGGTGGGCGTGTCTCGTGGCGCACCTCGCCCTCGAGAATGGCGACCAGGAAGTAGGGAATCGTTGCAGCGTAGGACCGCTGTCCAACATGCCTTTTTCCCCCAAATGCGCTGGTCCATGTATGGTATTGATGATAACCTGGACCATCGCATCCGGTAGGTACCACACAGCTCTTTCTGGAATCATCCATCCCTGTTCTGTCTGTACCCCTCCATTGTCTTTCCATTCCTGTATCTCGGAGTGTGTGTCATGTTTTTGTACACTGTGTACGTCTTGGAAAGGATCTCGAACTGTGTGTGCTTTGTTGTTCTGTAGTGTTAGTAATTCTCTGGGCTGTCTTTTTGGCTGTGAGGTCTGCAAGCTCATTTCCCTTGATGTCATCTGTCCCCTTTGTGTGCGCTTTACATTTAATTATTGATATTAGTTTGGGCAGGTGTATGGCTTCCAGTAATTGTGTGATAAGTTTGTAGTGTTGAATTTTGGTCCATGTGAGGAATCCTCTTTCCTTCCACAGGGTGCCGAAATTGTGTACTACTCCGAATGCATACTGGGAATCGGTGTACACATTGATGACTAGATCTTTTCCTAAATGGCAGGCGCGTATGAGTGCTATCAGTTCAGCTGCTTGGTCAAATAGTATGAAGATCCTGTGTGATTCAAGAACAGTAGTTCCGGTGGTGACTGCGTAGGCAGCTGCTAATTCTCCTGTTGTGAGACGCATACAGGAGCCGTCCACGAACAATGTCTTATCTGGGTCACAAAGGGGGGTGTCTAGTAAGTCTTGTCTGGGTTTAGTTACTAGCTCTACCTCGACACTACAATCATGTATTGTTGGTTGTGTGTCATAAATGGGCAATAATGTGGCTGGATTTAGGATGTTGCATCTGTGAATTATTGTGTAGCTGGAAGGGTGTCATTTCGTAACCTGTCAATCTAGCCACCATGAGGTGTTGGGTCTGAGTTCTGTTTAAGAGCAACTCCACTGAATGGGGTACATGAACAGTTAATGGGCGTCCTAGCACGATGGAGTCACTTTGTCGGATTGCTTGGGCTGTGGCCGCTACCGATTTCAGGCATGCAGGAAGAGCCCGTGCAACTGGATCAGGAATACTTAAATATGCACACGGTCTTTTTCTGCCTGCCTGATCATTTGTCAGAACGGACATGGTGGTGCCATCCTTCTCAGTCACAAAGAGCGCAAAAGTTTTCAGGTAGTCAGGGGTTGCTAACACTGGAGCTTGGCAGAGAGCTTGTTTAAGGATCTGAAAAGCTTGTTCATGTTCCTCCAACCACGGTAACTGTGGATGTTGTGCAACCTCTGCTGTGGTAAGGTTGACGAGGGGTTTAGAAATGAGGGCATGTTGTGGAATCCACTGTCTGCAATACGAAGTAAGTCCCACGAAAGCCCTGACTTGTTTCTGTGTTTGAGGTCTTGTCATGGCGGTTATGAGTTTTATGCGTTCTGGTGTAAGTTGCCTACCCTCCTTTGACAGCAAGTGCCCTAGATAAGCCACTTGCTGTAGACAGAATTGTAGCTTGGAAGGTGATACCTTGTGGCCATTATCAGCTAAAAACGGGAGGACCATGAGGGAGGCTTCGCAGCATTTTTGTTCCGATCGGGCAGTAATGAGTATATCGTCAACATAGTGTAGTAGGGCTGTTTCAGGGGGGACATGTACTGTGTCCAATTGTCTTTTTAGGGCCTGGCTGTATACGCTTGGACTTTCAGTGAAGCCTTGAGGTGCTCTTGTAAATTGAAAGCTCCGCCCTTGGAGGGAGAAGCCAAAGAGGTACTGGCTGTCTGGATGAATAGGGATACTAAAGAATGCATTCTTTAAATCTATTACCGTGAACCATGAAGCTTGTGCATCAATAGTGGTAAGTAGAGTTGAAATGTCTGGGACCACTGGATGTTGGGGTAATACACATTCATTGAGTTTTCGCAGGTCTACCACTAATCTGTACACTGGAGGTGAGTCTGGTACCGTCCTCTTATGGATCTGCAGAACAGGTGAATTACAGACGTTGAAAGGTGTTTCTTTGACTACCCCAGACTGAATGAGATCCTCAATTATTTTTAGGAGGGCCATTTCTGCAGCAGGTGGTATCTTATATTGCTTAAGGCGTGGTAGAGTGACACCTTCTTTCAGCGTGACCTTGTGTGGTGGAATTGCCATGCACCCGACGTCTGTCGAATCTTTGGCCCACAAATGCTGTGGTAGAGACGCCAGTCTGCTGTCCAGGTCCCTGGAAGTGTAGTGACCCTTGAAGTCACGCAGAAACAATCGGACATCTTGAGGGGAACAGACTATGACAGCTCCTAGTTCTTTTAATTGATTTATTCCTAATACATTTTCGGGGCAGGTATCTGTAAAGACAAGATCTGTCATGGTAGTAAGGGGTCCCAGTGTGAGGGGCAAGGGTCTGGAGGTCTTGTTAACTACTGGTTGTCCTGAGAAACCCAGAGATATATTTTATCGGCCCGAGAGAGGAACCTCTGGAAGTTGTCTATGACTGACAGTGGATTTGCTCGCACCTGTGTCCAATAGGAACTTCCGTTCCTCCCCCAGTATTGAGACATCTACATAGGGACCCTTCTGATCTACAGGGATGGGTATTAAGGGCGGGCATGCTCACTACCTCTCTCTGGGCATCTTCATGAGAAATCAGGGTATGAATCAGCAATGAAGTCTTGTCCGATATACATGTAATGTAATGTAATGTGTAATACATTTCTATAGCGCATTCTACCACTCCAAGGAGCATCTTGGCGCTTAATACCAACCCATAATGGAAAAGGTTTGTTAGCTGAGACAATTTACAGAGAACTTACATCCTTTACACTAAGGCTTTACAGGCAGCATCAGTAAGCGTGAAAACCCAGGTCTTCAGGGCTTTCCTGAAAAGAGATTCGGATGAGATTTGCCGGAGCGGAGGTGGCAGTTTAGTCCATGCTCTGGAGCCCAAAACGGCAAGAGATTTTCCACCTTTGGTGGCAAGCCTGAATTTTGGAATAACTAGTAAGTTTTGGTTGGAAGATCTCAAACTCCGGATGGGTAGGTGGCATTTAAAGCCTTTAGAGAGATACCTGGGCCCTTGTGAATGGAAAGCTCTAAAGGTAATAACTAAAATTTTAAATAAAAAACGTTTGTGTATTGGGAGCCAATTAAGGGCGTTGAGTGCAGCTGAGGCAGATGATTCCCTAGGCCAACCAAGAACCCGGCGAGCGGTGGCATGCTGGACTATCTGCAGCCTGTGGAGCACAGATTTATTTGCTCCCGCATACAGGCTGTTGCAGTAGTCCAGTCTTGATGTTATAAGCGCCACCGCTGCCGTTTTCCTTGTTGACAGTGGGAGGAGGTCAAAACATTTCCTGAGCATTCAGATGATATGGAAGCATGTGCCAGCCACACTAGTTGCTTGTTGCTTAAATGACAATAAGTCATCAAACTTGACACCTGAGTTGTGGGCAGAGGAGATGGTATTGGGAGGGGCTTCAGCATCTTCAGGCCACCACTGCTTAGTGGAAAACAGGTTGTGGGGACCAAACGGTAAAATTTCAGTTTTCCCTGAATTACATCTGAGACTGAGTGGGGGGTGCATTATTTTGTCCTGTCGAGGGTTGGTCCTGCCGGTGAGGATAGACACGGGGCTTCGTCTATCCGGTGGCCAAATTGTGTTTAAGGACCGGGCATTCGCGTACAAAATGTCCTGGCTTTTTACAATAATTACAGCATGTCCTATCCTGTCCTCCCTCCTTCTGTACAACAGGTGTTGTCACGGTCTGTGCTACTAGTGCTTTTATTTTTGTTTCTTTCATTCTGCGTTTATCTTGCTCACTTTCTTCACCGAGTCTATTCTGATGGTATTGTAACATCTGCAGCATCTGAGAGGCTGTATTCGCCTGCCAAGTACTTTCTACTTTCAACACTCTATTCTTTACCTGGGGAAGTGCATGCTCTACCAATTTGGATACAAAGAGGTGCATGTAAGACTCGCTGGATGGAGTGAGACCACTATTGGCAGTGAAACATCGTTCTAGCCTGGTATAGTAATCCCCCACATCCTCATCTACTTTTTTTTTGCACGCCAAAATGGCTCCCCAGTCCTCTTTCTTAGTGGCCAATAGTTGTGGGAGGACTGCCATTAGGGCGTTGGGTAATGCCTTTACCTTGGCACCCAACGGTTGGCCAGGCTCTCGGCCGGTATCTTCTGCCTCTAATTCTGCCCATTTTATTTTGTGTGTATCCACCTGCCAGTCCTTTTCCTTTAATTTGCCATGAATACCCCCAGGCAAGAGTACTTTAAGTAGAGCAAGGATGTCCAGACTGCCCATTCGCAGGACATCTCCGAGCTCCCGGAAGAAAGCTACGGGGTCTTTTTCGTGCGCAGGGACAATTTTCTTCATTTCAAGCATTTCTAACTTGGTCAGAGGTGTGTATATGAAGACTCGTTCTAGCACTCCTGCAGTAGTTAACCTAGGGTGTACTTCTCAGAGAGGGTAGTTACCCCGAGTCAGTACTGGGCCCTGATTATTAAGTTGTTCGTGGCATTTAGCTCGGAGTTCGAAGAACCTGTTTAAAAATGAGGGTGCATCATGCAGATATTTGTCGTGCACGCAGTCTTCTAATAATTGGATCAATGTGGGCTGATTTCGAGAACACCACATCTCCATTAGGGTGATGAGGTGTTGGCCATATATATGCTTGCTAATCTTTGTTCACGTGGAATTAAGGCATGGTATAGTTGGGCTACCAGGTCATCCCGATATATGGAGGGACATGCAGCCCATTGGGCTGCAGCTCTGGCCACTTCCTTTTCCTTGGGTGTTAATACCGGCTCCATATCGAGCCAGTCATCTAAGGCTAGTACAGTATTTTCGAATGACTCCTCAGGTGAGGGACCTTCCGTACAGTATCCCTGGCAAGGTTGGGGAAACCTAATGTCCCTACTTCTTTTGTTTTCCGTTCTTTTCTGGGTCACTTTCTCTCGGTCCGTCTGGCGGACCGCGAGCTGTGTAGTTCCTCCAGCGGTCTTTCGGTACTTGACAACCTGTTCAGCAAATCGAAGTATTACTTCACTTATGGTCGACTTATCACTATAATCTGATAGGCTGTCGAACAACGTGCGAAACACCGCCGGGGTCCCAACACCTTCATTGTTTATTTGTCTAAGAAGACAAGAGACGAGGAAAGAGAATATGTGTTGTAGTTTTACTCTTCCTCTGCTCTTCATTAGTGCCGTAATGGCGTCCTTATTGTCCCCCATTCGGAGGAACTCGCTGGCTGCATCTAACAATTTCTTACTTTCAACAAGGTTCCTTAATGCTTCTGTATCTACCCTTAAAGTGCGTGATACTATAGCATCGGATCCCTCCCCTGGGGTCGGGTCATATTCACATGGGTCCATTTCTTCTTTCTGGGGAAAGACAACAGACTTGGATGTCTCTTCATTATTGTTTCCACCCCCTACGCCCCCTCCCTGATTTCCTGGAGGAGCTGGGATAATAGGGGTATGTATATAAGGAGGGGGTGGGCTTTCGAGAAGATAGGCCATTGTGGTGTCTTTAATTGGGGCAGAAGGGACTTCTCCCTCTCCGGATTCTAGGTTAGGGTCAGTGGGTAAGAGTGGATACAGTCCTGTTGTCTGGGCGTTTTTATGACGGACCAGTTCTTCTGCTAATCTCTCATATCCTAGTTCCTGTAGTTTTTCGCCTTTGGCCTGTTCTGACATTCTTCTCCCCTACATAAACTTACTGAATTCTTTCAGTTGTCTCCTATGTGCTTCCTTCCTCCATAATTCTATGGAGTCCCATTGAGACTGTCTAGCTTTTCTCTTCCACAATTGCTCTTCTATTTTCATAATACATTCCATATTGAAAGTCCCCGTCTCAGGCCACTTGTATTTGTTTTCTAGATTCTTGGTGTAATCAGTCCACAAATCGTAATACATTACTGCTCCCAGGCCGTGTTTAACATACATAAAATAACCGGGGGCGTCCTTCGGAGGAATGGCCACTTCCTCCTCGAGCAGCCCCTTCTTAGTTTTTAGCTTGTGCATTTTTGAAAACCACGGCATGGTAGCAGGTTTTAATTATTATAACAATCTCAAAAACAAAAATGATAACCTCTCTAGCGTGTCCTACTTTAAGCAGGACTCGTCTTGACCGTGTTGGCACAAATACCTGTACACGTCTTGAACTTGAAAGAATAAACCTGACACTAAGTTACTCACCAAAAAGTAAGTATTCAGAGTGGGGAGTAGAGGGTATGTTAATTAAAGGCATCGCACAATATGAACCATGATTGTTGTCACAGCCCCTCCGGGGTTCGGAGCACTGTGGATGTTTATTTCAGCAATCTCAATAAAAACAGTTTTGAAAAAAAAAAAAGTAAGTATTCAGGCTCCCATAATCTCGAGATACTTGACGCTGCGCAGGAAGGGATCTCGGGACCTCGGACTCGTCTTCTCCGCTGGACTAGGGCCTGGGGTGAGACACTCCGCCGTCTTCACCACCGCCTCGTGTGGGACCCGGAGTGGCCGCAACTCCCCGTATTCCCAGAGGGAGTTAGCGAGAAGACCTCGTTGATGTGCACTGGAAATCCGTTGAAGGAACTCGAGGGATGCCGGGCCAGGTCCCAGACCTCCGGCGAGTGGAAAAGGGGGAGTGTCCCTGTTCGGGCACCAGAATAATGTGGTAAATAAATTAATACCCCATCAATCGGAATTTCTAGAATGCTATCAGAAGGCAAAGAAAGAGGAGTCCATGCTGCAGAGTTAAGGCTTTATTCAATAACTCGAGTTAAGGGAGAGCTCCATCACGCAGCAGGTTCAGGAGTGGTCTAAAGCTTCATTCACACAGCAGAATATTTATACATATCCAATCAGTAGGCAAAAGAAAGAAAAAGGAAGTGACAAGCAGAAGTGACAAACAGTAATTCCAAACAAGATGTGTCAAGGTATGGGCATGTCCTATGTCTTGTGATGTTGAAATGTGTTCTTGCTCTTTTCAGTTGAAGGCCCTTCCTCATCCGGGGAGGTTTTATCTCTGGCTTACAGTCAAGAACAGGAACTATTTCTTAAAACAGGAACTATCTGCTGCTGGTTCCCAGAATTGGCAGAACCACAGGAATGTGTGGTCAATGAACTGAGATGTCAGGTGCAGGGTGTCTTGCTCGTGGGTCTGAAGACAAAATGGATGACACACACACAAAATGGGTGCTTGTCTGAATAAAAATGGCTACCAGGCAGAAACAGGGAAATGATGGGGCACAATTGTCAATTTTATTTCCTCATTTCCATTCAAGGAAATTACTGCCTTTGTGGCTGAAATGCACTATCTCACTTTAGATCAATAGTATTATATTCTCAGGGAAGGAAGTTCATTTAACGTCTTCCCATGCACTCTGTTGGACTCCGATACTTAAGATGGATTGTTGGTAAGGATAATCTCTATTTTTGTATCTCCGTACCACTTTCAAAAAGGCCCTAGTGCTTTGAATGGTTCAGAGTCCTTTACCATTCCCACTCCTGCTTGCCTTGCAGCGATGAATACAGATAGTAGCCTACTGCAGAACTTCTGATATCTCATCCTGCTTTTTGTGGTCAGCTTCCACAAGGACAGTTGGACCTGAGGCGCTCTGACACCATAAAGCTAAAGCAAGATGTTGTCTGACGTGAGGGCCACTCTGTTGCCTAACAAGCAGCAGGATACATTTATCTTGGTAATGAAATGAGTAGCAGGGTAGACAGGATGCCCAAATGAAGACTAAGATGTTAAGATTAAAGGAATTGGGGCATTTTTTGAGACTTCTAAATTTGTATGAACATAATTTTGAGCATAGGAGTCTCAACTTCACTATTGCTGAATTGGTAGGAATTGCCTAAAATGATGATGGTGAAGATGCTATTCATAGCTCTTCCTCGCTCAGTTTATCAGCTGGCTTAATTGCTACTGGTGTACCATATCCTAAAACAAATCAAATGAAATGGGTATGCTGCTGGCAAAAGATCTCTTTATCTATGTCCTAATGTACATGCTACATTTGTTTGGAGAGTGTTAGCAAATGAGGCATAGGATTCAGAGAATTGTGGGAGGTTAAAAACACAAATTGAGTTTTGATTTTCTAATGTGAGGTTGATTTTCAAAATAATACAGACTCCATAGAATTGATCTCTTTACCCTTTATAAAAATCAAGTTTTTTGTACTGCTTATAGTTAATGTGCTAACAGTGGACTTTTCCTTCTGCAGATTATACTGAATGACCAGCAGTTGCAGTGTTTCACAACAGAATTTCTCTGCATTGCCGAGACTGAAGAAAATAAAAAAAAAGTCTTTTGGCATACAGAATCATTTCACCAGTTTATATGGTAAGTAAATCTCACAATCATTCCTTTAGGCATTAAAAAGACTTTCTCAGCATCTGAATGTCATCACTACCTTCTAGTGGGGGCCTGTGCTTGAATATAATTTCTGTCAAGATGGAAGTAATATGGATCACATTGTGTTGGTCATGATAGTTAAGAAAAGACTGACTGCTTCCAAGGCTACTTAAATATGATTAAGATCCAGATGCTAGCAATGTTCCATTCAAGGAAATAGCTGCCTTTGCGGCTGAAATGCACTATCTCACTTTAGAACAATAGTATTATATTCTCACGGAAGGAAGCTCATTTAACGTCTTCCCCTGCACTCTGTATGTTGGACTCTGATACTTAAGATGGATTGTTGGTAAGGATAATCTCTATTTTTGTATCTCCGTCCCACTTTCAAAAAGGCCCTAGTGCTTGGAGTGGTTCAGAGTCATTTACCATTCCCCCTCCTGCTTGCCTTTCAGCCATGAATACAGATAGTAGCCTACTGCAGAACTTCTAATATCTCATCCTCCTTTCTGTGGTCAGCTTCCACAAGGACAATTGGACCTGAGGCGCTCTGACATCATAAAGCTAAATCAAGATGTTGTCTGACGTGAGGGGCACTCTGTTGCCTGTTAAGCAGCAGGATACAGTTATGTAGGTAATGAAAAGAGTAGTAGGCTAGACAGGATGCTCAAATGAAAACTAAGATGGTAATATTAAAGAAATTAGGGCATTTTTTTAGAATTCTAAATTTGTATGTACGTAAGTTTGAGCATAAGAGTCTCAACTTCACTATTGCTGAACTGGTAGGAATTGCCTAAAATGATGATGGTGAACATGCTAATCATCGCTTTTATTATTCCCATTAACATTAGCATAACTTTTCCTTGCTCAACGTATCAGCTGGCTTCATTGCTACTGGTGTACCATATCCTAAAACAAATTAAGTGAGATGGGTACGCTGCCACTTGGTGGGAAAAAGATCTCTTTATCTATCTCCTAATGTACATTCTACCGTTGTTTAGAGAGTGTTAGCAAATGAGGCTTGGGATTCTGATAAGTATGGGAGGTTAAAACACAAATTGAGATTCGATTTTCTAACGTGCTGTTGATTTTCACAATAATACAGACTCCATAGAATTGATCTGTTGCCCCGTACAGAGTAGCTGCTGCTGCTGCTCTCTTCCCTCGTTTTTGCCCTGAATTGCTATTTTGTACATGTAGTTCGTTTTCCACTGAAAATGCTGATGTTTCACACATTTTGACCTGTTTTTAATGTGAATGCTGCTATTTTAGGTACTCTGCTGTTCTAGAATTTATTTTATTCACTCTGATGGGAATTGTAAAATTTACTTGGGTACTAAAGAGTGTTTGTGGGATTCAAACCCTGAAATGGCTGAGACTCGACATTCCCAGGCGCCATTTTGGATTGGGGTACGATCTAGTGTTCAGGATGCCCAAATGAAAACTAAGGTGGTACGATGAAAGAAATTAGGGAATTTTTTGAGACTTCTAAATTTGTATGAAGGTAAGTTTGAGCATAAGAGTCTCAACTTCACTGTTGCTGAACTGGTAGGAACTGCCAAAAATTATGATGGTGAACATGCTATTAATAGCTTTTATTATTCCCATTAACTGTAGCATAACCCTTCCTCGCTCAGCGTATCAGCTGGCTTAATTGCTACTGGTGTACCATATCCTAAAACAAATGAAGTAAGATGGGTACGCTGCCAATTGGCTGGCAAAAATACCTATTTATCTATGTCCTAATGTACATGCTACAGTTGTTTAGAGAGTGTTAGCAAATAAGGTATGGGATTCAGAGAAGTATGGGAGGTTAAAAACACAAATTGAGATTATCTAACGTGCTGTTGATTTTCACAGTGATAGACTCCCTAGAATTGATCTGTTTACCCTTTATAAAAGTCAAGATTTTATGTACTGCTTATAGTAAATGTGCTAACAGTGGACTTTTTTTTTAAACTTTATTTTTGGAAGTTTTAGCCACAACACATCATCAAAGAGTGCATTTACATGTACACAGTTAGTCCACAGTCTATAATGCACGTACAGAACCAGGGATCCGGATACATAGTCTTCAGCACAATATCACTATCATTAGTAGTAGTCTTATAATGTACTCAGCTACAAACATAATGCATCTCAGGTGACCTGTATCAACAATACATATCCATAAAGAGAGATCTACTATAAATGAGCATATAGGAGAAACAGTACATCCATCCTACCCATGTTCAGGTCTCAAAGAACATCAAGACAATTAAATCCAATGCAGTCCTGCATATTAATACTTTCCAATCCTCCTGACCAATAAGTTACATAATACTCAACCCATCAGCTCGGCCTTACATTCTCAGTACCTTGTAAGTGCCTGTACACTTAGTGAATATCTTAGTGAAGATCCTCAAGGGACCTTTTAAGGAGCCGTCTCCCCCTCTGTATCGTCAGTTTCTTGTAGTAGGTAACAGTGCAATGGGGCCCAGATATCTTTGGGCCGGGAGGCGATTTGCAATAATTCTGAATATATATTCAACTGTTCTTGGCAATAAGTAAGGTCACGCAGCCAATCCTTAAATTTGGGGGCCCTGCCCCTACCCCATCTACATGCAACTCTTCTTTTGGCCACCAACAGGGCTAGTGCAATGAATTTGCGGTGTACTGCCTGTATGGGCTCCACATATCCTAAAAGAGCCAAGATAGGGGAAGGGGTTATCTCAGTATTAATCATTTTGGATAGTGCTGCGAACACCTGATTCAAGTAGAGCTGAACTGAATCGAACTCCCACGCCAGATGTAAAAAAGTCAGCCCCTGGGGCGTGGGACCTGTCACAATTATCAGTAGTGCGAAGTTGAAACCTACACATTCGGGCAGGAGTGTAATATAGTCGGTGTATACATTTGTAATGTATAATTCTGTATCTGCTGCTGGAAGAGATACGCTCTATCTGCTGGAGACAAAATTCCCACTGCTTGTCTGTGAGCGGTGCCTCCAGTTCTTGGTCCCATCTTATTCTAGCCGCCAATTGTAGGTAATCCATCTGTGTGTGTACTGATCTATATATTGTTGATACCAGTTTGCAAGGGGTGTCATTTTGAAGTATGTGCTGCAGAGGAGTAAAGACCAGGGGCTCATGTGGAAAATCAGGCGTAATTGCCTTCAGTCCTTGACGTAGCCTAATGTATAGAAAGACGTCAAGTGGAGATGGCTGTATGCCTTCGTATTGGTGTTCCATAGAGCGGAATGTTCCATTGTGATACAGGTCCCCCCATGTCGCAACGTGTATACTGTGGAGAAGCCTGCGAAAACCCGCCTCCTGTAATAAGGGCATATGTGGGTGATAAGCGGCAGCAGCGGCGCATAAAGCATTGCAGTTTCTAATCTAGTAGTCAATCGGGTCCATGCAGTTACTGTGCTCATCACGGTCGTGGGCGTTTTGTCCCTGCCAGACACCAAGGCGTATAGCGCGCCCTCTATGGGGATCGGATGGGCCAGCCAGTGTTCCGCCGTCAGCTGAGGCATGTACCTAGGCTGTTGAATCCAAAAATAGCCATAGTGAGCCTGAGCAGCTTGGTAATACAATTCAAAGTCTGGTACGCCAAACCCGCCCTCATTATAGGGCCTAGTCATGATGTCCCATTTTAATCAAGGTTATTTCCCACCCCATACAAGCCTGATGAGTTCCGATCGAAGCTGCTGAAAACAATACCTGCCAGGGTAGAAAGGGATATTCAAAAACAGGTACAGCTATTGGGGAAGGATCACCATTTTAATTAAAGATGTCCTACCAGCCATGGAAAGGGGCAGTGTGATCCATCTCGTGACGTTATCAATAATGCGATTCATCGTAGTGCCATAGTTGGCTCTTAGCAGTTCATCTCTATCTTTCTCTATGTGAATACCCAAGTACTTGAAATCTCCCTCGCACCAAGTGAGGTAATCTAATCCAAATTGTGTCGTAGATGTTGTGAGTGGGAATATGCACGACTTACCCCAATAGATCTGAACTCCGGAAAGCTGACCAAAGTGTATAAATTCTCTAAGAATGGGGTTCAGGTTTTCGCTAGGGTCACGTACATATAAAGTGATATCGTCTGCATACATAGAGATTAGTATTTGTCTCTGAAAACCACGCAGCGCGCTGTCTTTGTGGTGTTGTCGCAGCTTTGCCGCTAGAGGCTCCGTAGCTATCGCAAATAGAAGCGGCGATAGGGGGCACCCCTGCCTAGTGCCTCTGGTGATGGGGAATTCAGAGGAAAGTCACCATTAATAAGCACTCTGGACACAGGCCTCTCATATAGGAGCTTGATCCATGAGATAAATATTACCGGGAAGCCCATCCGCTCCAAGACTCGGAACACATAGTCCCACTCCAGGGAGTCAAAAGCCTTAGTGGCGTCGAGGAAGATGGCAGCCATCGGTTGTTCTTCGTGTACAGTGTTTAGGATTGAAAAAAAAGTACGTAGATTATGTGATGTCGCCCTGCCAGGCACAAAATCCGATTGGTCGGGTAATATCAGGGTAGGGAGCAGGAGGCTGATAAGAGTAGCAATGAGTTTGGCAAGTATTTTCACATCGCAATTTAACAAGGAAAGGGGCCGGTAAGACTCACATTTATTTGCCGGTTTCCTGGGCTTCAATAGCGATGTAATAAGTGCTACATGCATAGAGGGCGGTAAGTGGCCCACCTCAAGAGCATCTTCATATACCTCCCGTAATACCGGAGCCATAAATTCTATATATGTTTTATAAAATTCGATTGGTATCCCGTCTAACCCGGTAGCCTTCCCTGACCGCATACTCATGATCGCCTCCCTCACTTCGTCCAATTCGAAAGGGGCACTCAAAAAAGCCCTCTGTGCATCACTTAGCCAGCCAAGGGAAACATCGGCCAGGTACTCTTGCAAGTGGAGGTCACCAGTCCTAGTGGACGTGTATAGCGTGGTGTAGTGTGTCAAAAAAGAATTGAGGATTTGTGCGGTGTCTCTAAATACCCCTCCCTCCGGGTTTTCAAGCTCCAGTATAATATTAGGTGCTCGGGCCAGTCTCATTGTCGCAGCCAAGGCCTTCGCCATATCGGTGAGCAAGCCAATACTTGCCCCTAAATTTCGACTCCCTAGCAGCTTCAGAAGTGTACTCCGAGACTTTCTCCCGTATACTCGAGAGGGTGGCGTCATCAGGGTCCGCAGCCAAGGACTCTTCAAGAACCTTAAGCTCCGTCTCTAGTGTCGTCAGTCGTGTCAAGATATTCTTCAAAACCCCGGAACCCTTAGCGATTCAGTACCCCCTCAAAGTCACTTTAAAGGCGTCCCAAATAGTTTCCACGTCATTAACAGAGTCTTTATTCCTCTTAAAAAATTCTAAACATTTATCACGAAGCTCTTCCTGAAATGTAGCATCAAGTAACATCGTAGGCTGCAATCGCCAAGCTGTTGTCGGGGGGCCTAGGTCTGTCGAATGAAAGTGATTTTCACAGGGGAATGATCAGAGTATGTCCTGGGGAGATGCTGTGACTTGACAAGCGAAGTGTAAAGTTGTGGTGCTAGAAATATATAGTCAAGTCTCGCCCATGAGCGCGCTTGTGCCTTGAAATGTGTACCTTCACGCGTGTCAATGTGTAGGTGTCTCCAGGTGTCTTTCAAATTGTGATCCACGAGAGCTGAATGCAGTGCTGCCCTTGCCTTAGTGTAATGGTGAGGGGATGGATGCGACCTGTCCATGGGCGGGTCCAGGGTAGTGTTGAAATCTCCTCCCCAAATGAGATGTTGTGGGTCCGTTCCCACAATAGCCGCCCACAACTCCATGAAGAACAGAGGATCATCAATGTTGGGACCATAGCAGCACACTAGGGTGACCGCAATGTGTCCCAGTCTGCCCCACATCATACAGTACCTCCCTTGAGCGTCCACCTTGGTACCAGCCATAACAAAGGGCGTACCTCTCTTTACAAGTATTGCTGTACCCCTGCCATATGTCGAAAAGGAAGAGAATACTGTGTGAATCGCCCATCTGTTGGCAAAGGTGTGGGCAGCCTGTACTTTGAAGTGGGTTTCTTTGAAAAAGGTTATGTGCACCGAGTGACGGTCTAAGTATGATAGAATTTGAAGCCTTTTCCTAGGATCTCCCAAGCCCCTTGCATTCAATGTCAATATATTTAAATCCCAGTCCCCCATGAGTGGCACAGTTTTTTAACAACAGGTAGCATATCTGGTACATCCGTGAAGGCCTCTGGCAATGAGCAGTCGTTTCTGTAATCAGCTCTCTCCCTGTAGCCAAATGATAAGGCCATCCAGGCCCTAAGTTAACATGCATATTAGTGCAGTCTTGTGGTTCAAATCTTGTGTGTACAAAATGCACTACGGGGTATCTTCCCATCTACTATCATCACAAAATCCTTTCGGATCCAATTGTATCAACTCTTCGATGGTCATCGCACCCAAACTTCTATTGTAATGTGTGAACACCCATCTCCTCCCTCCCTCCCAACGAAACAGCTCAAAACTTCCATAAACAGGAACTTCTATCGCATTACCAAGTGTGAGTGCAATAAGTCTTACCCAGTAGAATGCAAGGTCTTGTGCCTCATCCTCCCCCCTTGCAGATACCACTGGGCAAATCATGTCCTTTCCTGCAGCACAGGACACAACATCAGAGTCATAGCCGATAGCAGAGGAAACCAAATTTGTTACCAAAACCCCTAGACCACCCCCCACCCACTGAAGCATCCCCAACTTGCCAGAATCCCCATCCCACCCTCCTCCCCAAGCAACCATTAAACCCCCCAACATTCGCAATATAGTCAACATGTCCTTTGGGGTATACCCTAAGGGGTTCATCTAAAGGCAAGCACATAGCCACCCCCTACACCTTGCCCCTCATCCTGTTCGGCCTCAGTCGGGCAAATTAAGGGGAGAAGGGGGGCTGTGGTGCCTGGAATACATTACCACCAACCGTCCGGTACCCGTACATGGGCCACACGATCAGCAGCGGTGCAGTCTCACGAATTTAAGCCCTACTGTGGGCCTCTAGTTACTGTCAATGGTGTAACGCAGCACCGCAGCCATCAGAGCTCCAGTTTAATCGTCTTCATTTGGTGATTGTTCATCTTCCCGCCTCTCGTTACTATTCTGTCTTTGCCCAGCGCGTTCCCGTCGCAGAGTTTTTATAAAATCTTCTACCTCCTGCGGATTTGTGAAGAAGTGTTGCTTTGCTTCGTGGGTCACTCTCAATTTCGCCGGGTACAGCAGTGCAAAGTCAACCTGTAGTGCACGGAGCTTTTTTTTGACATCCAGGACTTTACGTCGTCGTTCCTGCACTATAGGCGTAAAGTCTGGATAAATGGAAAAACTGACACCATCACACGTGAGGTTTTAGTTGGCCCGTGCTGCCCGCAACGCAGTATCACAATCCCGGTAGTTCAGGAGCCGTGCAACGATGGGACGTGGCGGGGCCCCAGGTTTAGGCCTCGGACCAAGCGAGCGGTGGCCCCTTTCGACGATGAACTGTTTGGAAAAAGCCTCGGGTCCGATTGCGGCAATGAGTATTTTCTCCACATAGTCCTCCATGCGCCCCGTGTTGGCGGATTCCGGAACTCCTACCACGCGAATGTTATTTCGCCGCCTGCGAGCTTCAAACTCCTCCTTCTTCACAGCCACAGTTCTGAGGATATTGTCCATTCTCGAAGGTTGCGTGGTATGTGAGGCCGTGGTGTCGTTGTTAACCGATATTCTTCTTTCAGTTTCAGTGATACGTTCTTCGTGTACATCTTCTTTCTGTACGATGGCGTCCATTCTTGACGACATCCGGTCAACCTTGTCCACAATTGTCAAATCCTTGCCTCATTTCTTGCATCATCTGCTGCATGTCCAATGCAGGGGGTGGGGGGGACCCAGCATTAAGTCCAGTTGCCGATGGGCTTTGGGAGCCCCCCGCTTCTGTTGCATTTCGCAATCCTTTCTTGGTAGTGGTGGATTCAAATGTCAGTTTGGATTGCCGCTTATCTTGCTTACCCATTGTGGACCTTCCGCAGGGGCCTGCAGTGGCCTGTAAGGGTCGCTTTCCCCGAATTTCCAGGCGAGGGCTGGAGCCTGTGGGCATGTGCATGATGCAGCGTGACCGCGCGTCTTCACCACCCGTACGCCGCGAATCTGATCCGCTCCGGGGAAACTCAACCAGATCACAATATCGGGCCTAGTAAACGCGGCAGGGGGTCTGCGTCATACTCATGTCGGCTTTCACCAGCTTTTATAGTCTGTATAGTAATGATTTAGCGGTCCGCAGGCACCCTCAGACGATGCTGCACCTTTCTTTAGCGGTCCGGAGCCGTTTAATAATCCTCCTCGTAGTCTGCGTACCTCACTGCCGTTTCAAGGATTCCTCCGTTTGCTGCACACACATCAACCAACCGGTACACTGGCACCCCACCGATATTTCCAACTGGCATCAGCAGACATCAGTATCGTTACGGTGCTTCCTGGTCCGTTGTCCGCCAATAACACCGTTAGGTGGCCGTCTCTCGGTGATCTTCATAAGAGGCCTGTGCGCCGTGTGTCGCGCCGCGGCCTGGCGTAGTCTTTAGGCCCCCTTCGTTCGCTCCGCCCAGCACCAGCCAGTGCTCAGTCCAGACGTCGCTGCCTGTATCTTTGTCACGGCGTGTCGTGGAGTTCTCAAACTTTCACTGATGCAGCAGAAAGGTATCTTCAGCACTCGTATGTGGGTTTTGTCGGGCAAGGAGTCGGTTAAGTAGGATAAATGTAGGATTATGCTTCCAGGCTGCAGGAGCCTCACGTTAGTGCGGCCATTCTGCTTGTGCGCCCTCTAGCGCCCCCTGCTAACAGTGGATTTTTCCATCTGCAGGTTATACTGAATGACCAGCAGTGGGTGAACACCCATCACAACGCATGAGTTACATCGAATGCGTTTACATCGCAAGCCTAACAACGCAAGCAACGTTACGACACTGGCCATTACTACACTCCCCCTTACATCGCACAGGCTTTTATAACGCATGTGCTGTAATTGTTGTGGAACGTGTGTTTTTAAAATGCATGTGTTGTAATTGTGGAATGTCTGCTTTCGGGTTAAGGGTTGGGTCGGGGGTCATTAGAAGAGACTTTGCTTCAAAGGAGGATGCTCTGTTCTGCCACACTACAGAGATTCAGGGCTGAGTCTCAAGAAAATTAATGCCAGGCACATTCTTTCATTCAACCTTATAGAAAACTGTAGGGACAATATCAGGATTCTCAGGATGAGTTCTTGTCACCAGTTTCAGCTGTACCCTGCAGATGGAGAATGCGGGCAGGTCCCAAAACTGCTTTAACAGAATAAACATCATTGTGGGGAGTGAGCTATCCAATCGGAAGCAGGAGCTACATGGTTGTTAGTTTTTTAAAGTGATGGGAGCAGGAGGGAGAGATGCAGTGGGGGCCTCCAGGAGATGGGAGGTGCAGTCGGGGCCTGTGTTGGGCAGTGCTGTAATTGCTGTGGAACATGTGCTTTTAAAACTCATGTGCTGTAATTGTTGTGGAACGTGTGCTTTCGGGTTAAGGGTCGGGGTCATTAGAAGAGACTTCACTGCAAAGGAGGATGCTCTGTTATGCCCCACTACGGAGATTAAGGGCTGAGTCTCAAGACAATTAATGCCAGACACATTCACTCATTCATCCTTATAGAAAATTGTAGGGACAATATCCGGATTCTCTGGATGGGTTCTTGTTACCAGTTTCAGCTGTACACTGCAGATGGAGAATGCGGGCAGGTCCCAAAACCACTTCAACAGAATAAACATCATATTGGTGAGTGAGCTATCCAATCAGAGGCAGGCGCCACATGGTTGTTAGTTTTTTAAAGTGATGGGAGCAGGGGGTGGGAGATGCAGTGGGGGACTCCAGGGGATGGGAGGTGCAGTGGGGGTGTATGAGGGGATGCAGTGGGGGCCTCGGGGGGGAATGCAGTGGGGGCCTTCAGGGGTTGGGAGGTGGAGTGGGGGCCTCAGGGGATGCAGTGTGGGCCTCGGGGGGATCCAGTGTGGGCCTCGGGGGGGGGGGATGCAGTTGGGGACCTTGGGGGGAGATGCAGTGGGGCCTCCAGTGGATGGGATGTGCAGTGGGGGCCTCGTGGGGATGCAGTGGGGGCCTCGGGGGGATGCAGTGGGAACCTTAGGGGGAGATGCAGTGGGGGCCTCCAGGGGATTAGAGGTATAGTGGGAGCCTTGGGGGATGCAGTGGGGTCCTGGGAGGAGATGCAATTGGGGCCTTCAGGGGATGGGACGTGCAGCGGGGGTCTCCAGGGAATTTGAAGTGCCGTGGTGGCCTCCAGGGGATGGGAGGTGCACTTGGGGTCTTGGGGGAGGTACAGTGGGGGCCTCAGTGGGGAGGTGCAGTGGGGCCCTCGGGGGATTGATGCAGCGGGGGCCTCGGGGGAAGATGCAGTGGGGGCCTCCAGGGGATGGGAGGTGCAGTGGGGGCCTAGGAGGGATGGGAGGTGCAGTGGGGACTTAGGGGGGATGGGAGGTGCAGTGAGGGTCTAGGGGGGGATGCAGTGGGGGCCTCGGGGGGAGATGCAGTGGGGGCCTCCAGGGGATGGGAGGTGCAGTGGGGGCCTCGGGGGGATGCAGTAGGGGCCTTGGGGGGAGATGCAGTGGGGGCCTTCAGGGGATTAGAGGTACAGTGGGGGCCTCAGGGGGGATGCAGTAGGGGCCTTGGATGGATAGAGTGGAGGCCTCAGGGGGAGATACAGTGTGGGCCTCAAGGGGATGGGAGGTGCAGAGGGGGCCCTGGGGGGATGCAGGGCCTTGGGGGGAAGCAGTGGGGGCCTCGGGGTTGCAGTGGGGGCCTCGGGGGAGATGCAGTGGGGGCCTCCAGGGGATTAGAGATACAGTGGGGGCCTCAGCGGGGATGCAGTGGGGGCCTCTAGGGGATGGGAGGTGCAATGCGGGCCTCCAGGTGATGGGAGGTGCACTGGGGGCCTCCTGGAAGGTTTGCAAGAGTCAAAAAGATGGAACTTTGTTGACATCCATAAACAAAATAACCCTTGCACTAATGGACGAGGAATGGGGAAGCACATCTACAAAGTGGAATATCTGTGGTTATGGAATAGGAATCGGCTTGATGGAAAGATGCCCTATGCGTGCACGTTTCCCATAACCTGAATGCACCACAATGCTCGCCAGGGACAGCAGCAGCAGGGGGTGATAAATGGCTGGTGTGGCAGTCCGGAATACTTTAGTTTTCATTTTTAGCGCTGCTGCGGGACTTATCGGATTCTGCAGGGTTTTTCAGATAATTATAAACTTACAACTCTTTACATTTTTGCATCACGTTGTGCATAATTTGCAGATTTTACAAAAAAACGGTCGTCCCTCAAGGGGATCAGAAGTTGCTAAGCCGCTGCTACACTTGTTGACGCACCGTAATGGCCCCTGCCCTCGCAGTAACAGTCGCCTTTCAGTTGCTGCGAGTCGGTGTTACACTAGGACTAGCGAGTCGACATTTTTACCAACACAACGTTAACCGGTGTAAACACTACAAAATAGTAAAAGCGCTGTATTAAACCGCATACTTGCTTTTCAAGTCGCATATTTGTTATTTTGGAAAACAAATACGATGTTAAAGTATGCGGGGTGTTTGTTTGCATAGTGATTGTGTTTTGTATGCATTTCAATGGTGAAGCAAAGTAATGAGTTGCGTTGTGTCAGCGTGCGTTGTGAATGTGTGTGCGATGTGAAGACGGCGATGTAAATGTTTGCAATGAAAACGTTTGCGATGTCGCATCATACATCCCCAGCAATGGCAGAGTTTCACGATAGAATGTCTCTGCATTGCCGACACTGAAGAAAAAAAGTCAGTCTTCCGGCATACAGCATCATTTGACCAATTTATATGGAAAGTAAATCTCTCAATCATTCCTTTAGGCATTAAAAAGACTATGACAGCATCTGAAAGTCCTCACTACCTTCCAGTGAGAGCCTGTGCTTGTATATAATTTCTGTCAATAAGGAAGTAATATGGATCACATTGTGTTGGTCATGATAGTTAATAAAAGACTAACCGCCTCCAAGGCTACTAAAGCCTGATTTAGATCCCTGTGCTAGCAATGTTCTATTCAAGGAAATTGCTTCCTTTGCGGCTGAAATGAACTATTTCACTTCAGAACGATAGTGTTACATTCTCACGGAAGGAAGCTCATTTAACATCTTCCCCTGCACTCTGTATGTTGGACTCTGATACTTAAGATGGATTGTTGGTAAGGATAACCTCAGTTTTTGTATCTCCATCCCACTTTCAAAAAGGCCCCAGTGCTTGGAGTGGTTCAGAGTCCTTTACCATTCCCCCTCCTGCTTGCCTTGCAGACATGAATATAGATAGTAACCTACTGCATAACTTCTGATATTTCTTCCTCATGTGTGGTCAGCTTCCACAAGGACAATTGGACCAGAGGCGCTCTGACATCATAAAGCTAAAGCAAGATGTTGTCTCACGTGAGGGCCACTCTGTTGCCTGGCAAGCAGCAGGATACATTTATCTTGGTATTCAAATGAGTAGCAGGCTAGACACGCTGCTCAAATGAAAGCTAAGATGGTAAGATTAAAGAAATTAGGGAATTGTTTTTGACTTCTAATTTTGTATGAAGGTAAATTTGAGCATAAGAGTCTCAACTTCACTATTGCTTAACTGGTAGGGATCGCCTAAAATGCTTATGGTGAACATGCTATTCATAGCTTTTTTTATTCCCATTAACTGTAGCATAACCCTTCCTTGCTCAAATTATCAGCTGGCTTAATTGCTACTAGTGTACCATATCCTAAAACAAATGAAGTGAGATGGGTACGCTGTCACTTGGCTAGCAAAAAGATCTCTTTATCTATGTCCTAATGTACATGCTACAGTTGTTTAGAGAGTGTTAGAACATGAGGCATGGGATTCAAGAAGTATGGGAGGTTAAAAACACAAATTGAGATTTGATTTTCGAACGTGCTGTTGATTTTCACAATAATACAGACTCCATAGAATTGATCAGTTTACCCTTTATGAAATTCAAGATGTTTTGTACTGCTTATAGTAAATGTGGTAACAGTGGACTTTTCCATCTGCAGTTTATACTGAATGACCAGCAGTGGCAGTGTTTCACATCAGAATGTCTCTGCATTGCCAGGACTGAAGAAAAAAGCAGTCTTCCGGATACAGCATCATTGTACCACTTTATATGGTAAGTGTTAGATTTGGGGGTCTCTAGTTTGCACACGTAGGTACTTGTGACAAATAGTGACCCTCTCTTCTATTCAGGGAAAGGGGATTACATACCTAAAATAATCCCTGCTCACCCTCTAGGTTGCGTGGCGCGAGCTGTTAAGGTAGTCTGAGTTCAGGTGCACTCCTCCCTCCCATCTGGATGCAGATCTCTCTATTCACCACTGGTTGACTCGGCCTGTCTCCTGGAATTCCCCAGCCCTGTCACTCACAGAAACCAGACATAGGAATACACAAACTAGCAGAGGCAGGTTTGAATGGTTAGACAAGCAAATACCTACTTGCTAAAAGTGGTATTTGCAAACACAGAATATTAAAATAAACTTTACTAAAAGATGTATTTTATTATTCTGAGTTCAGGCATACTAAACTTTAATTTTTACTATGTTCTCTGAGCCTGTTAGGGTTATAAAATGTAACAATTCTAACAGCCTGTCAGGGGCTAGTGGTGTACAGAGTATGAGACCAGAGCAATGTTTGTCTACTGTTCAGTTTTATTAAAGTATACACTATCAGTAAGGATGATTTTGGAAGGTCCTTCCTTCTCTGGGGTTTTCTTAGTTCAGGGAGCGTCAGGGGTTGGTCCGAAGTCCCGGTTCTTGTGGCCTCGGGGAAAAGAAAAACAATCGGGGATTACTGATTTGTTCTCAGCTACAACTGTTGTGCTACCTTCACCAAAAGAAAGGGGTGTGTCTTGGTGCAAGGGTCACCGCGGGGCCTCCCGCCTCCCTACACGTGCTACCTCCCACCTCCCCACACACCCCACCAGAATGCCCCTTTTAGCAACACTTGCCTTGGGCTGTTGCCCGACTCTCGGACCACAGCAGCAGGACCCGTGGCTTCTTCTCCCTTCAGCCCACCGGGTATGGAAGCAGTGTCTGGAACGTCGCTCTGTATTACTCTCAGTACGCTCTCCTCTCTTCGGGTTACCTCCGCTCTCCCGCTCTCCTCTCTTCGAGTCTCCTCCGCTGCCAGGTGCTCCGCAGCCGCCTCCGCTCTCACGCTCTCCTCTCTTCGGATCTCCTCCGCTGCCAGGTGCTCCGCAGCCGCCTCCGCTCTCACGCTCTCCACTCTTCGGATCTCCTCCGCTGCCAGGTGCTCCGCAGCCGCCTCCGCTCTCACGCTCTCCACTCTTCGGATCTCCTCCGCTGCCAGGTGCTCCGCAGCCGCCTCCGTTCTCACGCTCTCCACTCTTCGGATCTCCTCCGCTGCCAGGTGCTCCGCTACCTCCTCTCCGTCCTTGCACACCGTCCGTTCAAAACCTCCTCCTCTTATTCTTCCTGCTTCCGCCGGCTGACGGGACTCCTCCCCCTTCCGCTGCTCAACCGCTAGACCGCGGCTGTAGACTTCCTGGTTCTGTATTCTTGGCAACCAGGAAGCGGTGTTTAGTCCTTCCTCCTCGTCAGCGTCGGAGTGCTCCAGCCGCTCCTCCTCCCCGCACAGCCCATTCTGGCCTATGGAGAACAGGTAGCCTTGCAATAGTGAAAAACGAAAATGGCTGTAATTCACTATTAGGACATGTCACACGCACCAGGGCTTGTCCTACCTTATACTTACAATGCACCCTGTCCTTGGGCCTACCATAGGGATGACTGATATGAAGAAAAGGGAATGTTTAGGGACTGGGAAGTGGGTGCACTTGCCCAGTCAGCATGACAGTACCAGACTGCACGCAGGCTCTGCAATGGCAGACCTTAGACACATTTTACAAGGCTACTTCTGTGGGTGGCACAACTAGTGCTGCTGGCCCACCAGCAGCATTTGGATTACACACCCTGGCACACTCAGTGCACTAGACTAGGGTCTGACAAGTAAACCAAAATAGCCAAACATGGAATCACTAATCCATACATCAATTTACAATAGGGAGCAATTGCACTGTGGCACTGAATAGCAGTGGCACAGTGCCCAAAACATCTAACACCAGCAGAAATACATGAGGCAATAACCAAAAATGGAAGGGAGACCCACGCCAATGCTGCCAGGTCTAACACGTGTCCCCTCCAGCTGTAAAGTGGGGAGAACTACCCTAACTCCTGGGAGTTCTCCTCACTAAGGCGGAAAAATCTGGACAGACCATCAGCGTTGGCGTGGTCTGTACCAGGGCGGTGCTCCACCATAAAGTCCATACCCTGTAGGGAAATAGACCACCTCAACAGCTTTGGATTCTCACCCCTCATCTGCATCAACCATCTGAGGGGCCTGTGGTCTGTCTGAACCAGGAAGTGAGTCCCAAACCGGTATGGTCTCAGCTTCTTTAGTGCCCAGACTACAGCAAATGCCTCACGCTCAATAGCACTCCCCCTCTGTTCCCGTGGAAGTAACCTACTGATGAAGGCTACAGGTTGATCTAGGCCCTCCTCATTCATCTGTAACAAAACAGCCCCCACACCATGCTCTGAAGCGTCTGTCTGGACAATGAACTCTCTTGAGAAGTTGGGTGCCAGGAGCACGGGCGCCTCAAAGGCTTTCTGACAAGTGTCAGTCCAAATCACTTTCTTGGGCTGTTTCCTGGAAGTCAGCTCTGTCAAGGCTGCAACAATGTTACCATACCCCTTGGCAAACATTCTGTAGTACCATGTGAGACCTAGGACGGCTCTCACCTCTGTATGGGTTTTGAGTGGCTCCCAAGCCAGGATGGTTTCAATCTTGGGTTGTAGGGGCGCCACCTGGCCGCTCCCAACTTGGTGTCCCAAGTACACCACAGAACCTTGCCCAATCTGGCACTTGCTCGTCTTGATCCGGAGGCCTGCTTTCCGCAGTGCCAACAACACTTCCCAGAGGTGGCGCAGATGTTCCTCCCAACTGGCACTGAACACTGAGATGTCATCCAGGTAGGCGGCACTGAACTTATCCAGTCCAACCAACACCTGGTTGACCATCCTCTGAAAGGTGGCAGGGGCATTCTTCATCCCAAAAGGCATAACACGGAACTGTAAATTCCCATCTGGTGTGGAGAATGCTGACCTCTCCTTTGCCCCATCAGTCACGGCGATCTGCCAGTACCCAGACGTTAAATCAAACGTGCTGAGGTACCGTGCAGCCCCTAGCCGATCAATGAGCTCATCAGCTCTGGGGATGGGATGCGCGTCAGTCTTCGTGACTGAATTGAGCCCTCGATAGTCCACACAGAACCGGAGTTCGGGTGTGGCACCCTGCGCTGCAGCCTTTGGGACCAAGACCACTGGGCTGGCCCAAGGACTGCTAGATGACTCAATCACCCCAAGTGCATGCATCATTGAGATCTCCTCTTTAATGCAAGCCCTCGCCCTGTCAGTTACCCTGTAAGACTTGTGCTTCACAGGTAAGCTGTCTCCTGTGTCCACATCATGGATGCACCAATCTGTGATACCAGGAACCAGGGAGAACAGATCAGAAAACGGTCCCAGCAACTGGCGGCAGTCATTCTGTTGCTCAGGCGTCAGGGTAGAAGAGAGGTTAACACCATCCACTGACCCATCTTGCTCTGAGGCTGACAGGAGGGCAGGAAGAGGCTTAGTCTCCTCCTCCATCCCAGCATCTGTTGCCAAGAGCATGCCCACTTCAGACCTCTCTAAGTGGGGCTTAAGGCGGTTGACATGTAGGACCTTCAGGGGGTTCCTAGGAGACCGCAAGTCCACCAACTAGGTAACTGGACTCTTGCGTCCACAACCTCAATAGGTCTGGTCCACTTATCTTGGAGCGCACAGGGCTCCACTGGGGCCATGACCCACACCTTCTGTCCAGGATGAAGCTCTACCAGAGTGGCATTCTGGTCATACCAGCGCTTCATCTCCTCCTGGCTGCCCTCCAGATCCGCCTGAGCGAGTGCACTGAAGCGCCTGGTCTGGTTCCTGAAGGCCAGCATGTAGCTATATACATCCTGGGGAGGTTTCCTGGGAGATCGCTCCCAGCCTTCTTTAACCAGACTCGGAGGCCCTCTCACTGGGTCTCCATAGAGAAGCTCAAAGGGACTGAACCCTAGAGTTTTCTGTGGCACCTCACGGTATGCAAAGAGGAGGCATGGTAAGAGGACGTCCCACTTACGCCTCAAGGGTTCCTCAAGACCCATTATCATGCCCTTCAGGGTCCGGTTGAACCTTTCAACCAGCCCATTTCCTTGGGGATGGTAAGGAGTGGTGAACTTGTAAGTTACACTGCACTCCTGCCACAGGGACTTCATATACTTGGAAATGAAGATTGTCCCCCGGTCAGACACTACCTCGCGAGGAAACCCCACTCGGGAGAAAATTCCCATCAGTGCTCGTCCCACCACGGGGGCCGTCACTGTCCTCAGAGGTATGGCTACCGGGTGGCATGGTCCACCAGGATGAACCTGTTGCCCATGGCTGTTTTGGGGTCCAGTGGCCCCACAATGTCAATCCCCACCCGCTCAAAGGGGGTACTGACCACAGGGAATGGCTGGAGAGGAGCTGTGTGCTTCCTCCCACTCGTCCTGCAATGAGTGTCAGAACTCTTGCGCATTTGGGGCCAATAAAAGTGGGTGAAAAGCCTCTTAAAAGTCTTGTCCTGCCCCAAATGTCCTGCTAATGGCACATCATGAGCCAGCCCCAGTAGGAAGGCTCTGAACTTCAGGGGTACGACCAGCACACAGGCTGACCCATGTTCAGCAACCTTAGGCTCACTATACACAGTAGATCCAATGTGATCCTGACTGATCACCTGCTGCCTGGCTTACAGCCTGTTGTCGCAAGCCCTCAAGAGAAGGGCACTCTCTCTGCTCCTTGCAGAAGTCTTCCCTGGAGGGACCTCCTTCTTGCTGCCAATGGGTCAGCTCAGGCAGTTCTCCCAGTTCAGCTATCTGTTCCCCGGTAGGCTCCAGGGCATCCCCCTCAGGGTCTACCTCCTCCTGGGCTGTGGGAACTTCAGGGGCCGGTTTCCAGCGCCCCTCACCACTTTTCTCTTTGGCAGGTTCCTGGGCCTCCCTCTCAGGCTCCAGGTCCTCTTGAGAACCCCTACTGGCTGACATTGACCGGGTGGTCAATTGCGCCCAGTCAGGCAGGCCAACCATCTTTAAGTGAGTTGTTTTCTTCACCTTTTTCCAAGGGGAGCTCTCCAAATCCTTTCCTAACAAACAGTCAGGCATGTGGGCCTCAGAGCTGCCTGAAGAGGACCAGAGACCCCCCCACTCAAAGGGAACTTGTGCCATTGGACAATGACTCTGTTTTTGTCAGCGTTAACAGCTCTGCAAAATGCATGAGGGACAATCTGCTCTTGAGACACCAGATGACACCTGACAGCTGTCACACTGGCTGCTGTATCTCGAAGAGCCTCCACCTTTTGGCCATTGATGGTCACTCGCTGCCCATATTTCTCAGTGTTCCTGGACAGCTGAGCCTCTGAGACCATCTCACTGTCTCCTAAAGAGACCAGGGTCATCTGTGCGGGATCCCACCCACCTTGGACACCAATCTCCTCCCCCAAGGCTACACTAGCCATCTGCCGGGGCGGAGCACCAGTGGGTGCTTGTTTACCAAACATGCGGCACCTGGGATCATTCGCCTTATGACCCAGATCATCACACTTATAACATTTCAGGTTCCCCTGGGCAACAGAACTACCTGTCGGGGCTCCTTGCTTTCTCCCAGGGGGAGGCTGGGAACCTTTCACAGGGTTCCCTTGGGGACTACTTTGGGGCCCTTTGCTGAACTCCTTCTGTTTACCCTTGTCCCCCCCATTCTTTTGCTGGGGACCCTGCCCACCTTTGGCTGAGTCTCCCATGTGACCCTGGTGGACTCTGGTACTGACCCAGCGGCCCGCCTCCTCAGCAAGCTTCCTAGGGTTAGTCAGCTTGCTATCTATCAGATGCTGGCGCAGCTCTGAAAAACAATTATCAGACAAGTGCTCCCATGCAATCAAATCAAAGAGACCTTGAAAATCATTAGCCTTGCTGCCCTTTACCCAACAATCCAATGCTCTGCAAAAGAAAGTGACATATTCAACCCAAGTACTGTTTTCTAACTTTTTGCATTTCCTGAACCTCTGCCTATAGAGCTCAGGTGTCAAATCATATCTAGACATCAATGCATCTTTCATGTGGCTGTATGAATTGTGGACATCAGAAGGCAAGTCTAACATTGTATCCCGCCCCTCACTAAGGAACCTTTCCCACAATCCCGCTCCCCAATCTCTCTCAGAGACCCAGTGGGAAGACATGGCTACCTCATAGGCTCTAAACCACTGAGCAATACCATTATTTTTGTAAAACTCCTTCACCACATCCTTGGCAATATACGCTCTACTTTCAGTATTTACTGACGGTACGCTGCCACCAAAGGGAGTAATTTCAAACTTTTAGCTTTCAACTCCAACTCCCTCAAACCTTTTTCATGCTCAAACGGCATTTTCTTTTCCTCAAGATCTAACTTTCTATTTTCTAATTCCAACTGCCTATCCACCTTGAACCTGGTCATCTCCACTTCATGCCTTCTTGATCTTTTTCTGTCCTCCAACTCCTCTGGAGACAGACTTTTGTTAGAAGCACTGCTACATGCGGGGGAAGGTACTTTCCTCCCTCCTAGGCCCACTGGCCCTTCTTCCTCCTAGGCCCACTGGCCCTTCTTGTTGCTCAATTGCCAAGTCATCCTCCTCAATCACAGGAGTTTTCCTTGCTTCTACCCAGGCCCTCAGCGCCTTTTAGAATTCTTCTTTTACTCTGAACCCAGAGGTGGGAACATTTAACTTTTTGCAGAAAAATTTCAGCTGTGCAACTTTATAACTTTTCAATTTCTCTTCTTCCAATTCAAGATCAGTGGAGGCTATGCATTCTGCCCTCTCTATCACGACTGAATTAGGCATCTTTCAAAAATAGAACAATCCAACAATCAAAAAGGAATCTACCAAAACGTATGCAGTATCGTTATGGTCTTCACTCACTAAGTAGTGTTTACCAGTCACTGTACATGAGTCACAAACGCAAATTCGGAAACCCTTCCGCTGCCTACCAATGTTAGATTTGGGAGTCTCTAGTTGGCACAGGTAGGTACTTGTGACAAATAGTGATCCTCTCCTCTAGTCAGGGAAAGGGGATTACACACCTAAAATAACCCTTGCTCACCCTCTAGGTTGCGTGGCGTGAACAGTCAAGGCTTATTTCAGAGGCGTTGTAAGTTAAGCAGTTGTGACCACATACAGTAACCCAGTGACAACACTGCAAACGGACACCACAAAGGTTTTATATAAAAAATAAGTAGACTTTATAGAGAGTTACCACAAAACCATAAACGACAAAAATACACACTATGGTTACTTTAAGATGGTAGATTTAAGCTTAGTTCAATTCAGTTCTTAGATGCAACACTCTGCGTCAATGTGCCTTAAGTTGCGTTGGCTTCCACCACAAGCAATGTTGCAGGGATGGGAAATGCGGCAAAGTTCAGATACAACGGAATAAAGACGTGAAGATCTTCCAGATGTGGCATGCTTCTCGGGGATGGGAGAAGCTCTCGGTTCGATGCATGGACTACAGCGGCGACATCCAAGATGTGACGGCAACAGCTCCTGCAGCGACGCTCTTCTCCCACGATGCGTGAAGCTTCCGCTCGATGCGACAACTACAGCGGCGACATCCAAGATGTGACAGCAGCAGCTTCGATGGCGGCACGCTACTCGGGGAAGCAGGGTGCTCTTGATCGGTGCAGTGCGACAGTTCCAGCGGCGACACCCTCCTTCTCCTGAGTTGCGACGGCAGGCACAGCGACAGCGACACGCTCCGACCTCGTTGCGAGATTCTTCTCTTGATGTGGTGTAGTGCGACAGCTCCAGCGGCGACACCCTCCTTTCTCCGGAGTTGCGACGGCAGCACAGCGACGGCGACACGCTTCTTCTCGTTGAGTCGCACTTCTAGCTCCTTGCGACACGCAGTTCCTCAGAAGGCCCAAAACAGCAGCTGGCACTTCGAAAAGAACTCTGGTTAGCTGGGGGTTGAAGGAGGCAAACTCTTTTCCAAGCCCTTGGAGATCGTCACAAGTTGAAAGCAAAGTTAGAAAGTTCCTTTCTCCATCCGTTGGCAGTAAGGCAACCACTGCAGGCCAATCCCCCAAGCAGCACTTCAGCTTGGGAATAGTCTCTCCTAAGTTTCTTCAGGTTCCTCTCCTCAGTAAAGGTTTCTTCTTGTAGTCCAAAGTGATCTAATTTTTTGGGTGCAGGGTCCCAATATTTATACTCAGAAATCCTTTGTTCTCTGAGGGTAGAGGGGCCTTTGCCCAGTCCAAACCAGTTCTGAAGCACTCTGTTCACCAGACTTCTCCTTTCCTTTCACAGTGCAAGGCAGAAGCATCAGACGCCCCACAGGAGGTGGAGCCAGCATTGTGGAAGGCAAGTACAGTCCTGGAGCACTCTGTTGATAGGATTCCTCCTTCTTCTTTCATTGTGCAGGGCAGAGACATCAGCCACTCCCTAGGGGGTGAAGTCCGCATTGTGGATGGTAGTCCCAGTCCTATTCAGAGTTCAGGTGCACTCCTCCCTCCCATCTGGATGCAGATCTTTATATTCACCACTGGGTGACTCAGCCTGTCTCCTGGAATTCCCCAGCCCTGTCACTCACAGAAACCAGACATAGGAATACACAAACTAGCAGCAGCAGGTTTGAATGGTTAGTCAAGCAAATACCTACTTGCTAAAAGTGGTATTTGCAAACACACAATATTAAAATAAACTTTACTAAAATTCTGAGTTCAGGCATACTAAACTCGAATTTCTACCATGTTCTCTGAGCCTGTTAGGATTATAAAATGTAATAATTCTAACATCCCATTCTGGTCTATGGAGAAAAGGTAGCCTTGCAAAAGTGAAAAACGAGAATGGCTTTAATTTACTATTAGGACATGCCACACACACCAGGGCTTGTCCTACCTTATACTTACAATGCACTCTGCCCTTGGGCCTACCATAGGGTTGGCAGATATGAAGAAAAGGGAAGGTTTAGGGACTGGGAAGTGGGTGCACTTGCCCAGTCAGCATGACAGTACCAGACTGCATGCAGGCTCTGCAATAGCAGACCTTAGACACATTTTATAAGGCTGCTTCTGTGGGTGGCACACCAGTGCTACATGCCCCCCAGTAGCATTTGGATTACACACCCTGACACAATCAGTGCACTAGACTAGGGTCTGACAAGTAAACCAAAATAACCAAACATGGAATCACTAATCCATACATCAATTTACAATAGGGAGCACTTGCACTGTAGCACTGAATAGCAGTGGCACAGTGACCAAAGCATCTAACACCAGCAAAAATACATGAGGCAACAGCAAAAAATGGAAGGGAGACCGACGCCAATGATGCCAGGTCTAACAGTAAGGAAATATCACAATCATTCCTTAATGCATTAAAAAGACTTTCACAACATCTGAATGTCCTCACTACCTTCCAGTGGGGGCCTGTGCTTGTATATAATTTCTGTCAAGATGGAAGTAATATGGATCACATTGTGTTGGCCATGAAAGTTAATAATACTGACTGACTGCCTCCAAGGATACTAAAGCCTGATTTAGATCCCGGTGCTAGGAATGTTCCATTCAAGGAAATTGCTGTCTTTGCGGCTGAAATGCTCTATCTCACTTTTGAACAATAGTGTTTCCTTCTCACGGAAGGAAGCTCATTTAACGTCTTCCCCTGCACTTTGTATGTTGGACTCTGATACTTAAGTTGGATTGTTGGTAAAGATAATCTCAGTTTTTGTATCTCTGTCCTACTTTCATTAAGGCCCCAGTGCTTGGAGTGGTTCAGAGTCCTCTGAGAGCAAACAGTCTGGGCCCCCCCCTTTTTCAGCCCGCATTGCAACACTGAGCGTAGGGGTCCCACTGGGTTCAGTCTTAAGTCTGACCCTGTCTAATATATATATGGCCCCCCTGCCTCCTATTGCAGAACAGTGCAGGGCAAAGATAAAATTGTACGCCGATGACACGCAATTGCTGTTCACCTGTGAGAAGGATGAGGTGCTACATGGCAACAAAGTCAATGCTTGTTTAACCAAGGTTTTTGAGTGGTTCAGGCAAAATCAGTTGCTTTGCAACTCCCACAAGTCAGAAATGATCTTTTTTGGACATACCCCAGGCGATGAGTGGCGTCAATGGTGGCCTAAAAATCTATCTCCTCCTGAAAGACCAGTCTCTACTGCAAAAAAAATTAGGAGTGAAGTTGGACTCTGACATGACGATGAAGTCCCAGGTTCCATCGGTTGCTGGCACCTGCTTTGGCCTTTTAAAAATGATGAGGAATTTTCTCCCTTTGTTCCTATTCCGCATAGGAAAACTGTGGTCCAGGCCCTGATTACATCAAGGTTGGACTATGTAAATGTTTTGTACCTGGGCCTTCCAGACTACTTACTAAACCGCCTGCAGGTTGTTCAAAATGCGGCAGCTAGGTCCGTGCTTATGGTTGGACCCAGGTCACATATGTCTCCCCACCTTAGATCATTGCACTGGCTTCCAGTGAGACAAAGAGTCTTTTTTAAATCCCTGGTCCTAACTTTTAAGGCTCTAAATAACATTTGGGCCCTGTATATCAGGAACAAAATTCAGCCCTACAAACCTCTCAGAACGCTGCGATCCTCCTCCCAGCAGCTGACAATTGTGCCTAAGTTTGACCATGCTTTAAAAGGAGGCCGCTCTTTTCAAGTAGTAGCCACAAAATTATGGAATGGTCTCCCTTTCTACCTTAGATAGGAACGTGAACTTCTCAGCTTTATGCAAAGCTTAAAGACCTGACTCTTCTAACAGTAGTCGCACTCCAGTTAGTTACCCCTGGTTGTTTCTTCACTTGCTCTGTTTTGGCGTTAAAACAGCACCGGGACACTCCTTGGAGTAGCCGTGTGTTTAACAACTACCCCTATAACATAACATAACATCTGTTTACCCTTTATAAAAATCAAGATTGTTTGTACTGCTTATAGTAAATGTGCTAACAGACGACTTTTCCATCTGCAGATTATACTAAATGTCCAGCAGTGGCAGTGTTTCACAACAGAATGTCTCTGCATTGCCGAGACTGAAGAAAAAATACAGAAAGGCAGTCTTCTCGCATACAGCATCATTTGACCAATTTATAAGGTAAGTAAATCTCACAATCATTCCTTTAGGCATTAAAAAGACTTTCACAGCACCTGAATGTCCTCACTACCTTCCAGTGGGGGCCTGTGCTTGTATATGATTTCTGTCAAGATGGAAGTAATGGGGATCACATTGTGTTTGTCAAGATAGTTAATAAAAGAATGACTGCTTCCAAGGCTACTGAAGCCTGATTTAGATCCCGGTGCTAGCAATGTTCCATTCAAGGAAATTGCTGCCTTTGCGGTTGAAATACACTATCTCACTTTAGAACGATGGTGTTACATTCTCACGGAAGGAAGCTTGTTTAACATCTTCCCCTGCACTCTGTATGTTGGACTCTGATACTTAAGATGGATTGTTGGTAAGGACAATCAGAACAAGGGAGCTATTAATATCATACCTCTTAATTAGATTTAGCTCGTGGTACATGTACCGAAAATGCACCTTAATGCGGTTCCCAGCTCCTAAACTTTTTCCTGCATACACAAATGGTGGAGACACTACTCCATACAAAAAAAAAATTCTAAAGGATAAAGATAAAAGAGGGCAATTACTCTCTTGCGCGCCCAAGTAGCACATAAAGTCCTGTTAGGCCAATATCACATAGAGTAGTGTCACTAGGGTATCACACAAGCGAAATCCACAAGATGAATAAGTGGCATGCTCTGCATAAGATCTATGCGGCGATAGCTAAGTCCTTACCTGAAGTAATTTTGAAGAATCTCCAAACTAACGCGGAAAACACTCGCATGGTAGACAAATGTCCATACCTTTACTCAACTGAGCAGTCCATTTAAATGTGCGCTGTTGTGCTTTCCAGATTACCGCGAATTTTGGCCCATCACTCGCCTGTTCCCCACTTTGAGATCGCCCAGCTTCCTGGTTTCACGAAGCACCACGTCCCGATCGCGGTACTTTAGAAGTTTGAAGAGGAACGGACGAGGCTGGGCTCCAGGGCGGGGTGTCTGCGCTGGCACTCTGTGTGCTGTTTCTACCACAAAATGTGGGGACAGCGTCCCCTGGGGTAAGAGTTCCTGCGACCAGTTCTCAGCGTACTGCTCCAGGTCCTTCCCTTCTTCTCTCCCTCCGGAAGCCGGACATTTTGTTGGCACTCAACTGGACTTTTTAAGGCACGCTGTCCTTGACCCATCCTGCACGGGCATAGTCATCTCGAGCTCACCTACAATTCTTTTTTCACTCTGCGAGTGAGTACAGCGTTTCAATCTCAGAGTTATGAAAACTTCCATTTTGTTTTAGGCCTCATAGGCCAGAACGGGAACTATTATATAAACAAACACAATCAAACGTTAAATATTGAATTATAACCCTTCTGTTTGCCTCCCCCTTACTAAGGTATCCCTGTTAGTTATTACCTAGCAAATAAAGCAACACATATGCGTGATTTGCTCACCTGTCTTCATGTTTTTGCCACAAATAAAGAAACAGAAAGCACATTCATGCCGCTTTTGGTTAGTTTATAGCTGCTGCATTAATTTTGGACATCACAACATCACTTGGTTAATTGATTATAGTTGCAACACAAGCAAATTCGTTTTCCACATGTATTTATGTTTCCATTCTACTTACTCTATGTTGATTATTTTTCAAAACCACACAATTAGTCCACGTTACTGTTATGAGAAAGTGACTTCATGAGGGGTATACAAAATTTTGTTCCACACCTCGCTCCATCACTAGCAATGTTCGATTCAAGGAAATTGCTGCCTTTGCGTATGTAATGCACTATCTCACTATAGAATAATAGTGTTACATTCTCACGGAAGGAAGCTCATTTAACGTCTTCCCCTACACACTGTATGTTGGACTCTGGTACTTAAGATGGATTTGAATTTGAATTTAAAAACATTTGTTGAGCGCGCTTATACCCAGCGGTTTCATGGCGCTTTAAGGATTACGACCAGCAGACAGCAGCAGGAAAGGGCATACTAAGTGGCAAAGGCGCTAGAAAAGAGAAAAGTTTTCAGATTTTTCTGGAACTCTGAATAGGAAGTTGAAGTACGAAGCGCCAAGGGGAGGGAGTTCCAGAACACTGGTGCAAGGGTCGCCAATTTCGCCCCGCCGGCTTTCTTTTTCCTGAAGCGGGGTATGGTCAGGAGTGCCATGTGGGTTGAACGGAGTTCTCTGCCCGGTAAGTAGGGACTGATGGCTGAACTGATTAACTCGGGGGCAGTGCCCATCCTGGCCTGGAAAGTGAGGCAGCCTAGTTTGAATAGGGATCGCTCTCTCACGGGCAGCCAGTGCAGTGCCTTTAGCAATGGAGTGGCTCGATGGTATTTGGGCAATCCATGAATCAGGCGGGCAGCCTGATTCTGCACTAGCTGCAAGCGATGTATGGCGTAAGCCGGCGCGCCGTTGTAGATTATGTTTCCATAATCAAGGCGCGAAAGCACCATAGCCAGTACGATGACCTTCAACGCCTGAATAGAGAAAACGCGAGAGATTTTCCTAATTGTCCTGAGAGAAAAGAAGCAGGAGGATACCACCGAACTAACTTGGGAGCGCACAGAGAGTTGTGAGTTAAGCAGAATCCCAAGGGTCTCGACTTTAGGAACCGGGAGTGGGGGAACACCAAGTGAAGGGGGCCAAAATAACGGGGACCATGGACTGCAACCACCTCCAGTCAAGACTAACTCAGTCTTGTCTGGATTGAGTTTGAGGTGGTTGCAGTTCATCCAATCCTGGATGAATAGCATAACGGTTTGAACATTCTGAGCGGACGAGGGGGAATGGGAAAGATTAAAGATTAGCTGGAGGTCGTCGGCGTAGTTGAACACCGTGACCTCCAGCTGCTGCAGCATAAAAATGAGGGGGTAAATGTATAGATTGAACAAAAGGGGGGAGAGTGATGACCCCTGGGGGACGCCACACTCCACCTTACGGGAGGCGGCAGTGAAGCCAGCAAGGTGGACCGCTTGAGCCCTGTCACATAGGAAGGACTCAAGCCATGAGAGGGCTAAGCCCTCTATGCCCGCCGCCTTGACACTGGTAAGGAGGATGGAGTGGTCCACCGTGTCAAAGGCGGCAGACAGGTTCAGGAGGATAAGGGCCTGCGAGAGATTGGTGTCAATGCCCTCGCGAAGTCCATCCATTACCGAAATCACTACCTTCTCCGTGGAGTGTAGCGGTCGGAAGCCCGCCTGGCGGGGGGAGAGACAGTGATTTGCTTCCACGTGAGCGCTCAGGGTGGTGGTGACATGAGTTTCCAAAACCTTTCCCAAATAGGGCAGGAGGGAAATGGGGCGGTAGTTGGAAGGGGATGAGGGGTCAGCACCAGGTTTTTTCAGGATTGGAATAACGACGGCTGCTTTGTGAAGGCTGGGGACAACACCATTGCTGAGCGAGTCGTTAAGGAGTGTGAGGGGGGGGAATAGGACAAGTTAGGTAGATCTCTCTAAGGACGTGAGCAGGGCCAAAGTCCAAAGGAGAGCCCGATTTTACCCGTTGGAGCAACGGCGGAAGGGAGTCCGTGGTCATTGGAGGAATGATGGTCAGTTTAGAGGCAGTGGGAGGGGGAGAGGGGTTGACAAATGTAGGTGAGGGAGGGGGTATGTTAATTTTAATTTTTGCAACCTTCTCGAGGAAGAAATCATTGAGGGAGTTGCATAGATGTTGGGAAGGGGGGATAGTGGCCCTGGCTCTGTTGGATAAGGCTAATTCGTGTACTGTGGCAAAAATTATTTTGGACTGGGACTCAGCCGCTAGTATCCTGTTGGAGTAAAAAGCTGTCTTGGCCTTGAGAATGGCTTTTTTATAGGTCTGGAGGACAGAGAGGTATGCGAGTTTCAATGTAGGGCAATAAGCTCTCCTCCAGGCTCGCTCGGCTCTCCGCGCATCTAGCTTTTTTGCCTTGAGGTCTGAGTTAAACCATCTGTTAGCTGCGTGAGCCCTTTTAACCGTGATCCGTCTTAGGGGAGCGAATTCATTGCCTGATTGAATCAACCAGTTGTTGATAGTTGCCATCTGAGCTGGGGCAGTAAGGCCTGAGAGGTCCGGGCTGGTCTCAGCCAAGGACGAGCAGAAGGAAGGCATATCAGCTTTGCCCCATTACCTGACCCAGATACTCTTACGGAGTGGAGGCTTAGCATCAGGGGCTAGGGCAAGGGAGAAAGAGATAAGAGAGTGATCTGACCAGAGGCAAGGGGAAACAATAGGAGGTGATGTGGGGACATTTAAAGCCCAGATCTGGTCCAGCAGGTGACCGTGGATATGAGTGGGACAGTGAATGTATGATGTAAAATTGAGTCTGTTCATGAGGTCAGTAAAGTCCTTGGAGTGGGGACTTTCAGCTGAGTCGTTTGGCCAGAAGTTGAGGTCTCCTAGGACTAAGACTGAAGAGGTGTTTATCGCCAAAGTGGCTAGAAGATCTTGGAAGCTGGAATTAAAGGAAGGGGTGAGTTGGGGGGGCGATAGATGAGGACACAGGTCAGGGGTGTTTGATAAGAGGTCAAACATGCTACCAGGTAGTCCACTTCCGGAATTGGAGGGGAGGGAAGGATCTGAAAGTGGAGGTCAGTGCGAGCTATCAAGGCCACTCCTCCACCCCTCTTGCCCTCCGGCCGATCCACTCGGATGGCAGAGTATGAGGGAGGCAATGTAGCTAGAATATTGGGTAGGGAGTCCGCCTTGAACCAAGTCTCTGTCAAAAACAAGAGATCGGGTGCATGCGTGTCGATGTAGTCAAATAACTCGTGTTGGTGACTGACCGCAGACCTGGTGTTGAGTAGTGTGGCCGAGATGTTAAAAGCCGGAGCTTGGGGAGTGAAGGGATGGTCAAGGGTCAGGGGTGATAAGACATGCGAGGGTATCATCTGTGACACAATCGCAGGAGGGGAGCGGGGAGGGGAGGTAGACAAGCCAAGGGCGGACACATAGGTCGCTACAGAGGAAGAGATGGTGCCAGGGGTCCAATAAGAGCAAAGTTGACATAAGGAATAGGTAATCAAACGGACAGAGTGGGGTGCCCCTGCCAGCCGCGGATGGGCGCAGACGGGATTGTTGGTAAGGATAACCTCTGTTTTTGTATCTCCATCCCACTTTCAAAAAGGCCCCATTGCGTTGAGTGGTTCAGAGTCCTTTACCATGCCCCCTCCTGCTTGCCTTGCAGTCATGAATACAGATCGTAACCTATTGCATAACATCTGATATCTCATCCACCTGTGTGGTCAGGTTCCACAAGGACAATTAGACCAGAGGTGCTATGACCATATAAAGCTAAAGCAAGATGTTGTCTGACGTGAGGGCCACTCTGTTGCCTAGCAAGCAGCAGGATACATTTATCTTGGTAATGAAATGAGTAGCAGGGTAGACAGGATTCCCAAATGAAAACTAAGATAGTAAGAATAAAGAAATTTGGGCATTTTTTGAGATTTCTAAATTTGTATGAACGTAATTTTGAGCATAAGAGTCTCAACTTCACTATTGCTGAACTGGTAGGAATTGCCTAAAATGATGATGGTGAACATTCTATTCATAGCTTTTATTATTCCCATTAACTGTAGCATAACCCTTCCTCGCTCAAATTATCAGCTGGCTTAATTGCTACTGTTGTACCATATCCTAAAACACATCTAGTGAGATGGGTACGCTGCCACTTGGCTGGCAAAAAGATCTCTTTATCTATGTTATGTTATGTTATTTTATTTTTATATAGCGCAAATCACCACTGGTCTCTAACCGCTTCTAGAGAAAAGAGCAGGTCGCAAGCGTAGCTGCGAAGGCGGAGCTTATACAGTTGTCAATGTCTCTCTAAACAGGTAGGACTTTAAAAGCTTTCTAAAGGAGAGCAGAGCCGATTCCTTACGCAGGTTCTCCGGGAGGTCATTCCAGATCTGTGAAGGAGGACCGAGAACGCTCTGCCACCTTTAGTCTTAAGTTTGTAACTGGAAGAGGCTAGCCTGCAGGCCTCGGAAGAACGTAGAGCCCGGCCGGGAACGTACTTTGCACTCGGTCTTTTATGTATTTCGGTGCATCCCCATAAATGGCCTTGTGGGCTATACAAAGGATCCTAAAGTGCACACACTGTTCAATGGGCATCCAGTGCAATTTATGTAGTAGAGGGGTGGCTTGTGTTCTCCTAGGGAGACTAAAAATGAGCCTGGCCACATCGTTTTGTACAACTTGCAATCTCCTCAGGACCTTCTGGGGGATGCCCAGATAGAGGGCATTCCCGTAGTCCAGCTGAGAAATGACAGTGGCGGAAACAATTGATTGTAATGCAGAAGTAGAGAGGAGAGGAACAAGTCTCCGTAGTTGCCTAAGTAAGCCCGTGCAGATGCCTACCACCGAAGTAACCTGGCAGGACATAGACAGATCCGAGTCAAGTCAGGTCAAGTGTAACTTTATTCGGTTAGATTAAAACCATCAAAGTGCATGCAATCAATTCATAAATATATGTGTTGTTATTCTTATTTCATAGTATTGCACAATTATATAAAAACCCATCAGGTACGAAGTAGTCCTATCCAACACACTAAGTCCTAAGTTTATGAATACAAATAATAATAGTAGAATTCCAACAAAAAATCATACATGAATTAATTTAAGACATAGTCCCATTTATGCAATCATCAGCCTGTTCCTGCACCTAATGGCACCAATAAAATAGCTGGCAACCCCAAAACACACCAAAGACAATGTCAACATTTGTAAATAGGCTAACGCTGGTCTAACGTTTTTAAAGTTTTAACCTTTTAGGAGGGGGATAATACATTTCCTGCGCAACGAGTCATAAAACTTACAGAAAAATACCATGTGAAGAAGATTTTGATCTGAGAAGTTGTCACAGGGGCAGGGTCTTAACGAACCTTCTTTAAAAAAAAACTTTCGGAAAGGCCAATAGCCAGGGGACCATGTTATGCTTAAATCTAACTGAGAAAAACAGGTGATGGGACCTATTTATATATGTTAGATATGGTTGCATCTGACTATTTTTGCTCAGTGTGACAAAACTCCTCACTTTAGGTTTCACTAATTCCCTTTTCTCTCTACACAGCATGGATCTTTTAAAAAAACCGCTGCTTCAAGTCTTTAATCGCCCGTTTGGCCATAGCTCTTGGATTTAAAAATAATTCAGGACAGCCAAGGATGGCCATTTGAGACTTGATATAGCGAATCCAAGGTATATATATACACACTTGTCTAGCGTAATGCAGTCTTGTATATTCAGCTGATTTAGGTTAGGTGCGGTTGGGCCCAGATTCTTAGCCAGCACATTATGGGAGCAACCGCAATCTGGTCTGAGATCTATCCAGCTCCAAGATACTCATGAATATTAAAAACTGGAGTAGAGACAGGGAGTGACAGTAGTTTACGAAAAAAAACGGTTTCTACCGCCTGGATATCGCTCGTCTCTAAATAACCCCATAAGTCACTCCCATAAGTCGCCATTGGAACTCACTTAGCATTATACATTTTTAAAAGAGCAGGGAGGGGTTTCGAGCCAATTCTTTTTGTGAATTCCATGATGGCTCCCGTGGCTCGGGCTAAGGTGTTCCTTTAGTGCGTACGCTGAGTAACCCAAGAGCGTTTGTCGTCAAAAAGGACCCCCAAATAAGGGAAGGCAGTCACCTTTGTTAGTTCCGAGTTCTAACAATAGAACTTAGCCTTCCTTGCTCTAAAAGAGCCGATGGACATAGAATGGGACTTCTTAAAATTTGTAGTCCAAAAATCAATAAAACAATTTAAAAGGATTTGAAGCCCTCTTGAGGTCCTTGCCAGTAGAACCACATCGTCTGCATAAAGCAGAGAAGGGATCAATATTGAACCAGCCCTTGGGATGTCTTTACAACTGGAAATTAAAGCGCCCCCTATATTGTTAATGTAGAGGGTGAACAACAGGGGTGCCAAAATGCACCCCTGTCTCACCCCTCTTTTAACGGGCCAAGGATCTGTGAACCTACCATCTTTGTTATAGGGCACAGAAGCTATGGTGTTCTCATGCATGGCCGCCAAGAAGGAGACCAAAACTGCATCTAGACCCATTCCATGGCGCATCACCCATAACTTTGATAGATTTACAAGATCAAAGGCAGAGGATAAATCCATAAATGCCAGATGCAGGTCTCCCCGCTTAGCGACCATGTACTTTCCAATTATTAGGTGGAGATTGAGACATTGACCCACGGTGCCTTTGCCCTGCCGAAAACCATATTGGAGAACTGAGATGATATTATTTTGATCCAGCCAATCAATTAGTCGGGCAAGGACAACTTTCCCCATGATTTTGCCTGCGGAGTCCAAGAGAGATATTGGCCTATAATGGGGCGGGTCATCTCTGGCTCCTTTTTTAAAAATCTGAATAACTGCTTTAGCCCAAGACAGGGGGAAGCCAACCTGGGCAGCTGCGTTAAAAACCTGGGTTAAGATATAGACCATAAAATAGGATCCGCTCTATAAAGGTCTGCTGGGACGCCGTCAGGGCACCCAGCGCTTTTCCACCTGCTGTTGACCTAATTGCCTCTATTACTTTGTCTTCAGTCAAATACAAAGGGGACGAGACAGACCCACTGTCCACTATCCATCCTGGGGAGCCTTGCCTAACGTAGGTATAAACACTCCCAAAATGTTGTACCCATTTTTCTGGAGCGATGTGACAGTCAGAGACAAGATTGGAAGATTCGTCAAAGATAGGGCTTTTCACCACCGTCCAGAACCTGGAGCTGTTTGATAGGACACCAGCTTGGCTAAGCACCTCCCAGACCATCTCTCTTAGTTGTTTCTTCCTGCTCCCTACAACAATTTTGTATGCCCTCCTTGCCTCCTTAATCCTGTCTGTATCTCTTGGTTTCCCCTTGAGCACATCCATGAGAGCTTTATGAGATCTTGTGCAGTTAACTTCAAACAGTTTTTTACTTTTTAATGGCCTAGTTTTATAGGGAATTGTCAGGTTGGCTGACACTTGTTTAGTAATACGGTCAAAAGCATCCAGGACCATTACGGGGTCAGCCTTCTGGTCTGCACTGATGCCGAACTCCTCTGAGCAAACACCGGTTAAGGTTTCAATGAAGCTATCTGGGGTGATTGAATCCCATCTTAGCTGGCGTGCTTGATCTTTTGGCACTATGTCACCATTACTTGTGTGAGCCAGGAGGCTAACTTTACCCATAGCTTGGATGTTGAGGTTCAGTGGGTTGTGATCACTTAGGCAATTGTCCATTACCTCAAATATGCCTAAAAGGTCCCTCATAGAACCAGAGACTAGAATATAGTCAATAGTGCTATGTTGGCCATGGCCAATAGATGTGGGTATTGGAGTTGAGGAATACCCCTGAGTTGGGCAGATCAAATTATGGTCAGATAAAAGACTCTCTAGGAAAATTCCTGAGGCGGAATGTTCAAAGTGCGTTATCCCTTGCGGGGAATATTCCTCACCTAATTTTAAAAGACAATCAATTGGACAGACATGAATATTAAAATCACCTAATACTAGTGTTTGCTAATGTGTGTTAGCTGTGGACTCGTAATCAATCAAACATGTGGAGAGAGACCTTAGATGCTCTAGGTCATTATCCCTCGTGAAAGAATTATAAAAATTAATCACTAACGGAGTTGGTAGATTCTTGGCTGTTAGTTCAACTGCTAAAATATTTGAACAATATGAATCCATGAACTTGACTTTATATGTTAATTTCGAGTTAACTAAGAGCAAGAGCCCCCCACTGGCTCGCCCCATACTGGACGGTATAGCGTGTTTACGAAATGTTGAAAAACCATCCAAAAAATAAGAATCTTGCGCATCCCACGTTTCCTGAAGGGCTACTATATCCGCACCAGCAAGAAATTGCTCCCAATTACTGTCTCCCCTTTTGGACGTAAGACCGGCTATGTTCCAAGATAAGATTTTTAAAGTATCCTCCCTGGAGGCACAACCAGTCACGCTGGAATTAGGATCTGAATGTAAATTGGGGCCAGATGTTCCCACCGGGGGGGCCGTGAGTGGAATAGTAGGCGCAACAGAAAGTTGAACCTCTACCACTGCCCTATCATTTGGAATGTTCACCGGAGCTATATTAATGACATTTAGTCAGTCTTGATTATCAAGCCCGGATAGCACCTCAAACCTATTTATATTCGGTGTGAAGCGGGGTATCTCATTTAAAATGTAAATGTAAATTGATACTTGTATAGCACACTACTCCCCCGCAAGGGTCTCAAGGCGCTTGTACGAATACCGCTGTGGAACCCACCCTGGCTTTCCCTGTGAGGCGTCCACTCCTGGGCACCCCTAAGGTGGAGGCCATGCATCCTTAGCGTTGTCGGGCCGTTGTGGAGATTAAGCAAGCTATTGCTCAGAGTTGCAGAGTGGGACTCCATGATTGGAATAGGCACAGAGGCGAGAATTATCAGGTCCGTGGAATTTTGAGCCCAAGACCCACCGAGGCGGGTAGCTGAACCCTGGTCCTGGGCTAGACCTCTGCATCAGGGTCTGCTGCTCTAATCATTGACTAGTCAGGTTTGTTTTTTGATAAATTAGGAAACACTAAGCCAGTTTGTGCTGAGTGAACCACACGTTTTGTATTACAAAAGATTTATTTTCATTTTAGATTATGTTCCATAGTCTTATCCATATGTCTTCAAAAGAATATCTTGTCAAAACAGTCGAATCAACAACAGACAATTATGTGCGCAATATATACATGTGTCAAAAAGTTCACAAAAGAAACTCAAAATTCACAACACCAACATCCGACTTATTACATGATTGTTACATACAAAACAAATTGAAACATGAGAAACATTACACACAGAAAAGCATTACGCAAAAAGAACCAGTCCTACAAATTATATACCAGTGGACAGGCGGAACTCAGGATACAATGAAACTGCCTGCCTGTCTCACAAAACCTGTGATAAAGTGTTTTCAGGATTGCCAGCTAGGGCCCACAGCAGTGGTATTAATTATTCCCTGGCTGCACCCTTCTTTCTTGTCACAGGCTGGGGGTCAACGCGTTTCGAACCAGAAAAAGTTAAAAGGTTCTCCTCAGGACGAGGACTGGGTGAGGTCTTCACTGTAAAGAAATTAAGGAGTGGTGTCAAACTAATAATGCAACAACATAAGTGCCCTCTCTGACTAGACAAGGAAAGATGATTTGCAAATTACCTGCAAAAGCGCGCAGGGGCTGCGAGGGTGGAGATTAACTGCACGTCGTGTACATTTTTCTGGAAAACAAGGGAGGTGGCAGTCAGGACTGTTCAGTTCAAGTAGTCCCCATAATACACATACACGGATTTGGATTTGCCAGAAAAGCGGTACCGCGTCATACCTGCACTTGGATGTAGATGCAGGGTGAAAAGGACTCGTGGATCAGGACGCCCAGGAATTGGTCCGGAGTCAGAGGGTGTAGCTGCTCGCCTTCTTTCAAATACTAAATAAAAAGGAGCGGTCAGAGCTGAGGTTCACAATGCCCCAACGGCTGCAAACAATCATGGACAGGAATTGTGGCAAACAATATAATACAATGTCATGTCCTATCTGCGCTTGAATGTAGCTGCGGGTAGACGAAGTCCTTTGCTCATTGCACCATCAGGATTCAAGCAAACCGGGCCGAAGACGGCTGAAATGCCAGAAACCGGTCCCCGGTAGCTTGTTTCCTTCCCAGTTAAAGAATTGGCTTGGTAGTTTGGTTTGCCCTGTTCCCATGATACACTGGGCCAGGGACAGACTAATTTGCATATAGCCAGGTTCTGAGCTGGGATGGTGCAGTGAGCTAAAAAACGGTGTTGGATTAAGCCCTGATCTCTTGACTGGGTGAGAGTATTCTGCTTAATTCAGAAACTCTGTCCATCACCACCCCCTGTTGTTTAATTATTTTGTTCACCATAAGCGTGGAAGGGTATACTCAGACGTGAGTCCCTTGCTCATTGCACCATCAGGATTCAAGCAAACCGGGCCGAAGACGGCTGAAATGCCAGAAACCGGTCCCCGGTAGCTTGTTTCCTTCCCAGTTAAAGAATTGGCTTGGTAGTTTGATTTGCCCTGTTCCCATGATACACTGGGCCAGGGACAGCCTAATTTGCATATAGCCAGGTTCTGAGCTGGGATGGTGCAGTGAGCTAAAAAACGGTGTTGGATTAAGCCCTGATCTCTTGACTGGGTGAGAGTATTCTGTTAATTCAGAAACTCTGTCCATCACCACCCCCTGTTGTTTAATTATTTAGAATCATTTGAGCAACCAATGGAGTCTGAAAATTGACAACCACACAGTCCCCCACTATGGTCTTAGGAGACTGACCCACCCACGCTACTCTACGAACCATAATAATATCATTGAACATAGCTGCTCTAAACCCTTTGTGTCTAGTCAGCCAATCGGCTGTTTTATTCCTCAGCTGTCCCCAGGATTCATGTTGGTCGGAACACCGGCCAAGACCGCGACCAGAGGACAATCCGCCAGAGGGAGATCTAAAATATCCCGAGCAGGCTTAGTGGGCACATGGGGTAACGATCTAAGGCCTGGTGAAATCCTACGTAAATTCCCGCCCCGTAGTCCTTGATCGGTAGATCCACCAGACTGTCCTAGTGGGGCCAGGGCTATGTGGTAGTCACCTTATTGGCTCCTGGCTCTAGGCTTATAGTCACCTACCCATCCCACAGCGGCAAACTCTGATCGGCTGTCCCGCGAGGACAGTCTGTGGGATCTACCGATCAAGGACTACGGGGTGGGAATTTACGTAGGATTTGATCCCACGACACCTTGCAGGTCGTATACTCGATTCCTTCTACCAGGGGGAATTCGCAGCAAGTTGATGAGCACATAGGTCCTGATGAATTGCCCGAGAGGCATGAAACATGTCGACCACACCACTGTTGAGGGTTGAATGAGGCCAGATCACCCTAGCCGTTGCGCCTCAGTACCCCTCATTTCACCAATTTTAATAAGGCAGTGAGCCATACTATTAAAGTTTTCTTAATGGACTCCACTGACCTCTTTTAACCTCACTCACGCTCACTACTGCACTTTTGTTTTTGGCCCCTCACACACATGCACCCATTGGCTAAGGAATAAAAGAACTCCGCTAAAGTGTAGCACTTCGTGCTACCCGACAGGCATTGCATCGCCAGCCTGCCGCAGGAGCAGGAGGCCAATGATGACACGATACGATCATCGGGTGGGATGGCAACAGTCGTCCAACCTTTGAATTGTGTGAGGCATCCTTAATTCCGTAAAGGGATTCCCACATTCCCTGTCACGCACGCTCCTAGAGAGAGAGGTGTCCCCTTGCTTACTTTACCCCATGTGGGGAACTCTGTACACTCTTTGTTGATTTCCAAGTTATAGGACACGTACATTGGACCCCGATAAATATTGTCCACTTTCTGTTCCCCCTCTTTGTTATAATGGTGGTTACTGGGTGGTCAAAGCAACAGGGGAAACTGACACAGGAACCTGGGATGGCCCCAACGAGGCCCTCTGGTTGGTTACACCAGGGGAAAGAACTATAACCAGGTCACTAGAATCCCTGTGGGTTGGTGTTTCTGCTGCACCCATGTCAGGGCTCAATTCAGTGCGACAGGGCCAGCCAAGCCAGCGTCGGCGGGATCTGAACTGGAACAAATTATGGGTTGAGGAGCTGCCACTGGTAATTTTGCTTTAATGATCACCCCCCAAGATGATTTTTTTGCCCCATAAGCAGCCCCAGGGAGAGTTTTCTCTCTGTTAAGAGTATCTCATGCTACAAAACATATTCTGCCCTATTTAAAAAGGCATCTAGAGTGCCTACCACTCCACCCCCAACCCTCTGCCCAGTTATTTTGCATTTTGTGGCCATTGAACATATAATCAAAGTCCACAAGAAAGAGAATAAAGTCAAATAAATGTCACTGACCAAGTCCTTTACAGTGCGCACAGTACCGATGATCGGGGGGGGTTGGCCCAGCCTTCTCCGGGATACGACGGGCGCGGACGGGCCCGCCCTTGGCCCGGGCTGCGCCCAGGCACGTCCTTCACTGCAGGAGGCTGAAAACTGTTTTAAGCGCCTCCTGTCGCTTCCAAATGACGCGTGTGGGCTGCGCCACTAGGGCTTCTGGAAGTGGGAGTCCTCTAGACCCGCGTCTGCAGGCTGGCGGTGCGGTACAGATCGGCAGACCAGACGGAATGCCCCCGGAGCAAATAGCAGGTGAATCCGTGCAGCATGAAGTGCGGCGAAGGTAGGCAAATGAGTAAATTTTCCGGCCCAGGCTTTTTACTACTGGCACTGGGATTGGAACCACACCCAACTCCGGAGGCCAAAAAATATCACAACAAGGGCTATTTTGGCTGGAACAACAAGCACCTCGGTTTTATCCAGGTTGACTTTCAAAGAATTGGCTGCCATCCAGTTAACAGTAAACCTGAGTAGATTTTTCACTGATTCTTGAACCTGGCCGGTGTTAAGTCGGACCAGGAGTTTGGTGTCATCAGTGTAATTAAATACCTGGCAGTCTCTGCTTGTGAGAGCCTCCACCAAGGGCTGCAAATAGATATTAAAAAGCAGTGGAGACAATGCAGAACCCTGGGGGACTCCACAGGTCAGGGAGCCCAAGTTCGACAACTGCTCACCTATTTAAACTCTCTGATGGCGATCAGTCAGGAAGGATCTCAAACATTGAAGTGCTTGCCCCTTTATGGCCAGATTCGACAAATGGTTCAGCAGAATGTTATGGCTGACCGTGTCGAATGCTGCTGACAGATCTAATAAAATCAGAGCACTCTGATGTTTGTTATTGGCCCTAACTCCAAGCTCGACCAGGACGGACACCATCACCAGCTCTGTGTGTCCTAAAGCCCGCCTATCTAGAGTGGAGCAGATGGTGGTCATCTAAGTGTTTTGCGAGTTTTTTCAAGACGTGTTGTTCCAATCTTTTTGCTAGAAATGGGAGCTGTGAAATGGGCCTGTAGTTTTCTAAGGCTGTTGTCAGCCCCTGTTTTTTTCAATAGAGGGGTGACCCTTGCTTCCTTCAAGTTGGTTGGTACGTAGCCCAGATCTAAATACTCATTGAGTAATCACAGGGCCTGCCTTTCCAGACCCAGCAGTGCCATTTGGAAAATCCCCGGAGGACAGGGGTTCATTTGAGAGCCTGATTTAATCTGTTTTGCTACTGCAGCCAGGGTGGCAGAATCAACCCTTGGGAAACTAGCCAACTGGCTGCTAAGGCAAGGAGGGCTAGTCTGATCCAGAGACCTGGAGTCAATGGGGTTTGTGGCTGTTTCTGAGACAATGTCCAAAACCTTTTGGAGAAAGAAATCCTGGAATCTATTGCAGGTAGGAAGAGCGATTGTGGGCATATTTTCCCCTTTTTGGCTCAGTTCCTTCAGAATGGCAAAGATCTCATTTGTTTATTTCCTGCCAAAGTAATCCTTGCCTCATAAAATGCCGCCTTCTTACCTAGGATATCTGATTTATACGTAGCACGGAGGGCTTTATAGGTTTTTAATTCTGTTGGTTCATAATTAAGTCTCCGTCTCCTCTCAGCTTGACGGAGAAGTTGCTATTTTACCCTTAGTATCTCATCAAACCATGGGGCCGCTTTCCCTTTGTCTCTAAACCTTTCTTTCTGTTCAGGTGCCAGTGAATCAATGGCCTGTTGTAACCGGGAGAATAGGGCTGCACTTTTGTGGTCTAGGTTGTCCTCACTCACCACAGGGACAGGAATTGAGTAAAGCAGAGTAACTAAAGAATCTGCATCAACATTTTTCTACTATCTGACCTTCCTCCACAAAGGTGAAGGTCGCAAGAGTGGGCTGTCACTAGGGACCCAACATCTTAACAGTGAGTGATCCGACCAGGCACAGGGACTGATATCGGTTATCTGTGCCCGCGTTTGTGAAGACCAGATAAGGTCTAAAACCGGGGTCTCCAACCGGTCGATCGCGAGCTACCGGTAGCTCGCGGAGACCACAGGAGTAGCTCGTCTAGCTCTAGCCCTTTGCCCTGATTGGGCATAATTTGTGGATGGGGCGGGAGAACAGGATGACGTTATGACGCGATGATGCTCCTCTCCTGGAGCTTCCGGCTTCTCTCGTCTACTGAAAATGCGCTGGCACCCGTCGCACAATGGCAGACAGTGCGATGCCAGCGCAGTAGGAGACCGCCAGAAGCAGCCAGGAGAGGAGACGTGCCTTTGACTGCGGGTAAGCTTCTCCCCCCCTGATTGTGCCGTTTTTCGTTCCTTTGTGTTAGAACCTCGTGCAGTGGGAGGGGTGATACGGAATCAAAAATGGGCAGTGAAAGTAAGCCGCTGCTCTGTTACGTAACGTTGAGCAGCTCTTTGCAGCCAGTTTTCGACAGCACAGCCAGGTGTCCTGACTGCGTGACATGCATATCATACAATAATGAAACAGCAAACTCACAGAAAAGCACACCAATTGTGGTCATTGATTTGATTTATTCACAAGAAAATGTCACTCAAAGTGCCAAACATTTGACATAGAATGTCACTTACACGCCAACTGAAACCACAGAATGCCAGAAGTAAGCAATCTGAAAACGGGGCCGCTATACACACACATGCACAGCACGCATGCAAGGTGCCTGCGCTGGATTTTGGGACCCCCCATGCTCCCAACTCCTTCACCTAACTACTGACGGGGTCCCAGGTCGGAAGCACCACCACACAACAAATACAATCCGTCATTTATGAGTTTATTTTGGAAGATGAACCCTGGAAGATGTTCAGATGTAGAAACGCCACAGAGGGATGACGTCACTGTGTTTTAATGCAGGTCGCAAAATGACGCGCTGTGAAGTTTATGATGTGAGGGAAGGCCTTGCACAATGCAGGGGAAGATAGATGGTGTAAGAGATTGACCCACCTTACCATGTGCATCCAAAATTAAACAAGCCTCAGCCGGGCTCAGAAGAAACAACCATGGTCAGTAAATTCAAATAAAAAAATTAACCCAAATTCTCAAAGTAAATAAACTCGAAGCGACAACAGCGCAAGCCCCTCAGCCCTACAGTGAAACTATTTGATCAAGAAACAGCACAGCAGGACAGACAATGTGCTACTGCCCTGACTTCTGGGTGTGTTAAAATCACGGAGTAGCAAAAGGACACAACCCAGTCCTCTTTACAGAGGACTCACGAGCCTGTGAGCCTGGTCTCACGAGCCTGTGAGTTTGCCTTTGAATGGATTTGTTTTGCTTTGAAAATGCACTGCTATGAACAATAAAGAACAAGGGTGTCTTTTAAAATAAAACATATGTTTGTTGCGAGCTTTAAAAAAGGCACAGGTATTTGGCAACAGTAGTGAAGGACAGACTTCTCTTGCACAGCTGCAATGCTCTCTCGTGCTACATGCAAAACCTGCAACCAGTCCTAGGTTTCCAGTTAATCCCACTTTGCAGGCTGGGATTTTTTTTAGATCAAACTTACAATGTAAAAATTGAACCTACAAGTTCCAGAATGCAACATGCTGTGGGCACCTCAGAGGTGTCACTCATCCAGCTCATGGTTGCACGGTTCAGGTTATGGCCAGGCACTGAGACCACGACCAGAGGGGAGATAAGCAGGTGGCGCACAGGTGAGCATCAGGACATAGTCTTCACACGCTTTACATGTTGACAAAAACAAGCCTCTCCCTACTATATCAACACAAGCTGCAAGTCCATGCTTGCAAAGTGCTGATGGCTAAAAAAAAAAAAAGAAGGTAGAGAGACAAAGCATAGATGCTGCTGCAGATGTGTAATGATTTGTTGGGAAGCAGGACTAGAGACATCGCTCACGTTTCAAACTTGGAAAGTGCGGGGAAAGTGATACGCCATACTCGGGGAGAGTGAGAAAAGACAAACTCTGAGAGGTAACAAACCAGAGACGCACAGGAAGAAAGAGAAAAAACAGAAAGAAGGGGCAGCATAGAGAAAGGTAGAAAGAAAGGTTACAAGAGAGGAGTTAGAAGAGAAAGGAGTGAGTGAGAGAGAAAGTAAAATGGAGAATTTGTTCAAACCACAGTATGGGCTCTGATGAAATTAGGCGTAAAGTCAATGAAACTGGGCGTGGGGGGTCTCTCGGAAAAATGCGCGAGTTGATTCGGGTTCAGTAGCTCACGACGATTTTAACTGGCCAGAAGTAGCTCGGACTACACAAAAGGTTGGAGACCCCTGGTCTAAAATATTACCTTTAATGTGGGTAGGGCTATTCACCAGTTGCAACATATCCATAGAGCTCATTATCAACTCAAATAGAGCTTCCACAGGTTCTCTTTGCGTCTTGTCCCAATGATAGTTAAAATACCGCACTACTATGAGGTGTTTATATCTGGAACATAGATCAATTATAAGCTCCAGAAAACCATCATTGAAATCACGGGTGGATCTAGGGGGCTGATATACTACCATCAGTATCAGGCAGGAGGATTTCAAGGACATATTTATCCCCAAAACATCCGCACTGTCACAATTTTCCACAAGTATTTTAGGGACCATAAGGCTCTTTTTAAACATGACCGCTACTCCCCCACCCCTGGAATCCCCTGGCCTATTGTGCCATACCGCATCAAAATCCATTGGCAGGGCTGCCACAATATCTGGGGTAGAAGTATCCCCCAACCAGGTTCCAGCGAGTGCCAGAATATCAATGTTTCCCTCTTGTAGTAGGGTAAACACTCCGAGATGATGTTTCTGCAAGGAGCGAGTATTAAGCACCGCTACCTCCAGTCCAATACCCGTAGGGACTCTGGTCTGACCCGGAGTCCTCCGGGCCCCCTCCACCTCAGTATGGCCTTCAGTAGGGATTCAGCTCGCAACCTTGCTTGCACACTTTCCTCTAGCACATAGCCATCCGCCCTGAGTGCCCATAAAGTCTCTGTCGCGTAGGTCAGTACCCGGGCAGGGGAACTGGCCCCTGGTCCCGGACGGGTGTGGACGGGTGCAGACGGGCTTGCCTTTGGCACGCTGCCGGCACACCTTTGCGCGTCTGCCCCATCTGCTGTTTTTATGGCAGCAGCGGCAGAAACTAGACCGCTACCCAAGATGGCGGCGTGGCCTGTGCGACCGGAAGTAGCAGCACAACCGCAACTGTCACCCTACACTCCCTCCACACAAACAGCACTTCGAGCTGCGGTGGACTGGGGAGAAGTGACTGGGGTGCGGCGGAAGAGGTAAGGTAGACCAACACGATATGGGCAGAAGAAAAGTTTAAAACACGCAGTGGCTGTATTTCAGACAGCTTCTAGAATTCCCACAGTATGCGCCTCAAATCTGATAAGAAAATAAAAACATTCAAAGTACCATCTGTGAAGAGCTCCGCGTTAGCTGCTCTTCTCTATGTCCTACTGTACATGCTACAGTTCTTTAGAGAGTGTTAGCAAATGAGGCATGGGATTCAGAGAAGTATGGGAGGTTAAAAACACAAATTGAGATTTGATTTTCTAACGTGCTGTTGATTTTCACAATAATACAGACTCCATAGAATTGATCTGTTTACCCTTTATAAAAATCAAGATTTTTTGCAATGTTTATAGTAAATATGCAAACAGTGGACTTTTCCATCTGCTGATGATACTGAATACCATCAATACCAACAAGAGAGAGAGGGCATGAGTCGACACTCCTGTACCCAATCAAATTTGTAAGTTACAACAGAGGAGTGACTAAGTGAAAAACTTAAATAGTGCTCAAAAAATTACATTGTGTGATCTACTTTTTTAACTCCGTACTGTGCAAGTGGTAGCATGCATGGAACGTCCTCCATACACCCACAAGCACATGCACGAAGTATTTTCTTGCTATCTCCCTGTGAGTACCCAAAAGGCTCCCCTCTTAAGAGGATACCTCCTGAGTGCAATGATCACCCACGACTAAGGGGAAAGGGAAAAATCCTTTCTTTTTTTGAATTTTCTTTCTTTTTTTGAAGGACCCTCACTCACCACTAATTGGTGACATGCTTCATCATTGGGTCCCCGCTGCGGTGACCGAATGTCCCCCCCAGCATGCTACAACGCCTGGTTACAGCGGAGCGGGATGTGGTGAGTGTAACAGTGCCCAAATTAGAATGTGACTATAACTGAGTGTGCAAAATATTAAAACATGCAAAGGTTGTAGCCTTTACAAAAATCTTTAATAATGGCCAACCTGCATTGGATTAAAAACAGAGTGAACGGACTGCCAAGGTTCTGAATTAAGGAACCGGAGTCCTGTTAGATATCAAAAATGGTCAACATGTTTCTGCTGCTTTGGTTGCAAATTGCTCAGCATTCATCAGGACCTCCCAAAAAGTGCTCCGGTGGTGTGCACGCGCTAAGGCGTACCCTCCTGTGAGGCTCTACGTGTAAAAAATATATATCTTATGTGATAATTCACCGGACAGTCTCTGTAGTTATCCACTGCGATTTGCAGGAATGAACCAAAAACCTGTGGGGAGAAAGAAGACAAACAATAACACATATGGATGATGTCTAATCAACTAAAACTAAATCCGGAAAAAACAGAACTCCTCCTGCCTTGTTCTAGCTCTGCCCACTGGGGACCCCAATTCTGGCCAGCTGAACTGGGCACTGCCCCTACTCCATCGAGTTCAGTAAAAAGTCTGGGTGTCACCATTGATAAAGATCTCTCCCTGAAAACTCATGTCGGAGCCATTATCTCTGCTAGTATGTTCCAGCTTCGCAAAATCCGGAAAATTTCTCATCTGCTCTCTCACGAGGCCTTGGTGCAAATTGTCATCTCCCTCGTTCTTTCCCGCCTCGACTTTTCCAACGCCCTTTACTGGGGCCTCTCCAGGTCCCTGCTCCATCGCCTCCAGATGGTGCAGAACCAGGCTGCAAGGCTTATTTGTAAAGTTCCTAAATGGCAATCTGCTAGACCTCTCCTGGCCAAGCTGCACTGGCTTCCCATTGAGCAAAGGGCCGCCTTCAAGATCGGATGCATAACCTACAAAGCACAGCATACCAAATGCCCGACCTTTCTGAAATCCCTCATCAATCCCCACCGCCCGACCCGCAATCTCCGCTCTGCTCACCTTCATCTTCTCACCTCCCCAGTGTTCAAGCTAAAAAAATTGGGTGGCCGGAGATTCAGCTCCCTGGCACCCAAGCTGTGGAACTCCATCCCCCTACACATTAAAACCTCTGACACCTTGCTGAGCTTCAGAAAAGGCTTAAAGACCTGGCTCTTTTCAAATTCTCACTAGCCCTTTCTCCTGCCCCATTTTCAATCTCAGCGCCAGGAAACCTCCGGTGTCAGTGCGCTTTACAAATGTAGCTTAACATTAACATAAGTGGACCTAAAAATTAAGTCCTGAGATCAAATGCGTTAATTTTTAGTGATGGTCTTGAGATTTCGGGGGATAACGAAATGCATGCCTAGCGTAGATTTAACGGTGGAGGACCATCCAACTAATACAGGGTACTTCCCATAATTATGGGAAATAGCACCATCGCCAGAATAACTTATCCGGCCATCAAGATGAGAAGGCATCACGTGCTAATGTTCAAGCACACTGCTGCCTAATTCGTCATGGCTTACTGCGAGCATTGTGCTATTTAGCTCGTAAATGCCATTTAATTAGAACAACATAATATTTATAGATTATCGTCATGCAGGATGATATGTTAAAAACAAACAATAGAAGAACCAGGAAACATCACACGGGCCATTTATGAGAAGGCTGTTTATCTGTTACAGTGTTCTACTATAATGGGTGGGTTTCCTCCTTTCTACCTTCGGATGTCTCACGCTTTTTGCGTGAGACACTGAGGGTGGGTCTCTAGTGCAAGGAGCGGCTTTTGATTCTCCTGGCTAGAAATTGGGAGTTGATTGATTGTTTATCTCCCTTTGTACATCGTAATTGGGTCTTAATATTTATGACTAAAAAATGTTTTTTCGGGCATAAGAGCAAGACCTGGACCAGACAGGGATTCGAACCCCCGTTTCGAACCTTTTTTGGTAACTACCACTTTAAGACATAGGATCAAGCGGTGGCTACGTAATGTTATCCCACCCACGTGATCGATCCTGGCGTATCCTAGTACAATACAATATAAAGCAGATTCCACCCCCTTTCCGGCATTTCCGGGAGACAGCAGCCGAGAGAGCAGGTATACCGTGGGGAGAAGCGAGTGCCGAAGTAAGCCTTTTTTGTTTATTTAACTGCCCATTAATAGCACGGGCACTTACTTACTCCGCAAGAGCTCATTGTATTGCCCCTTTTTCCTCTTTAGAGAGACACCGCGTGAAGGGAACCCGCGCTGTCCTCACTGAAGGGGCGAGTTCATGCCTTCTGCTTAGTGAGTTATGTCAGCATTTACGACAACTGCCACTTTAGCACACACTTCCCTTTATATAGGAGGAGTGTTTCCTGGTTCTTCTATTGTTTGTTTTTAACATATCATCCTGCATGACGATAATCTATAAATATTATGTTGTTCTAATTAAATGGCATTTACGAGCTAAATAGCACAATGCTCGCAGTAAGCCATGACGAATTAAGCAGCAGTGTGCTTGAACATTAGCACGTGATGCCTTCTCATCTTGATGGCCGGATAAGTTATTCTGGCGATGGTGCTATATCCCATAATTATGGGAAGTACCCTGTATTAGTTGGATGGTCCTCCACCGTTAAATCTACGCTAGGCATGCATTTCGTTATACCCCGAAATCTCAAGACCATCACTAAAAATTAACGCATTTGATCTCGGGACTTAATTTTTAGGTCCACTTTTGTGTTATTGTTTGTCTTTTCTCCCCACAGGTTTTTGGTTCATTCCTGCAAATCACAGTGGATAACTACGGAGACTGTCCGGTGAATTATCACATAAGATATATATTTTTTACACGTAGAGCCTCACGGGAGGGTACGCCTTAGCGCGTGCTCACCACCGGAGGACTTTTTGGTAGGTCCTGATGAATGCTGAGCAATTTGCAACCAAAGCAGCAGAAACATGTTGACCATTTTTGATATCTAACAGGACTCCGGTTCCTTAATTAAGAACCTTGGCAGTCCGTTCACTCTGTTTTTAATCCAATGCAGGTTGGCCATTATTAAAGATTTTTGTAAAGGCTACAACCTTTGCATTTTTTAATATTTTGCACACTCAGTTATAGTCACATTCTAATTTGGGCACTGTTACACTCACCACATCCCGCTCCGCTGTAACCAGGCATTGTAGCACGCTGGGGGGACATTAGGTCAACCCCAGCGGGGACCCAATGATGAAGCATGTCACCAATTAGTGATGAGTGAGGGTCCTTCAAAAAAAGAAAGAAAATTCAAAAAAAGAAAGGATTTTTCCCTTTCCCCTTAGTCGTGGGTGATCATTGCACTCAGGAGTTATCCTCTTAGGAGGGGAGCCTTTTGGGTACTCACAGGGAGATAGCAAGAAAATACTTTGTGCATGTGCTTGTGGGTGTATGGAGGACGTTCCATGCATGCGTAAGTAAATCTCACAATCATTCCTTTAGGCAATAAAAAGACTTTCACAGCATCTGAATGTCCTCACTACCTTCTAGTGGGGGCCCGTGCTTGAATACATTTCTGTCAAGATGGAAGTAATATGGATCACATTGTGTTTTATTTATTATTCAAGAGTTTTATATAGCGCTGGCTAGACTCGGAGGTATCAAAGCGCTTTACATGAGGTTCCCCAAAAATTACAATTACAAGATTACATCAGTTCCAATTTACATCAGTTGCTAGACAAACAATTGCAAGAGACATAGAATACAAGATAATTGAAGTGTAGAGGGGAAGGGGGGAAGGGTAAAGGGATAGGAGGGAGAATACGGCAGAGAGACTAAAGGAAAGTCTGTCCAAAGTCCGGCTGGGTAGGTGACGGTCATGGGGAAGTCCCAAAACCCATCTCCTTTATAGCTATCATTGGCCAAATAGCTCGGTCTCAATGGGAAAAACAATTAAAGGAACATGAAGGGCAAAATAAATGGAGCGTAGAGGGGAGGGGGCATGGAAGGAGAGAAAGGGGGGTTAGGGGAAGAGACAACAGGGAGAGACGAAATGAAGTCTGTCTAACGGCCGACTGGGTAGGTGACGACCAAGGAGGGAGTCCACGGTCCATCACCCCTATAGCTAAACCAGGTAGCTCCATTGGGCATTCAACAAAATAGTTCAGTCTCAATACGTTGGGAGAGGAGAGAAGGAGAGACATAAATAGAGGGAGAATGCAGGAAGAGACGACAGGAGAGACGAAAGGAAGTTTGGCTGAAGACCGACTGGGTAGGTGACGTCCAAGGAGGGAATCCTCGACCGGTCTCCCCTATAGCTAACAAAAAGTAAAGTTGGAAGGTTCCCCTGGTTCTATTTACAGGGAGGGGAGCAAGTACAGTGAGAAAAAAGAGGAAACCCTGTGGTTTGTTCTTGGTCCTTCAATACGACCAATATATATACTATGTGTAAACACTATGTACTGTGTGGAGGGCGGGGGTTGAATAATAATGATGATGAACATAAACAAACCTTAGTACCACTGGAACAGTCAAGTAAATAACGGACTGTTCTGTGTAAATTAAAAAGTCACATTATAATGCTATCTGTATAGTAACTAATGCCTTGAAAAATTTATTAAATCGACAGGCTATTAACAAAAAGAGAGATTGTCTTCACAACCTCAACCTGCGAAATACTCACCGCAGACCAAACAGAATAGATGAAAAGTTTTTCTTTTCTGGTGAGTATGAAAGACATACAAAGATTCAACATAAAAAAAGAAAAAAAGAAAAAAAAGGGTAAATAACATATATAAACATCATAATGCTTTTGGTTCACCCCAATGAGTGATTCCAATGCGAAGAAGGAATACCTAACGATATTTTGGACACAAACCACGGAATTAATAAACGGTGGCTCCTCTGTGTCGATATAAGGAATATAAAAACCTTAAAAAGGTAAAGGCATAAACTAACAGAGGAATATAAAGGAAATTGTTAACTTAGGATTAACTGTATTAAATATCAATATGGTTTTCTTTTACCCTCACAAAGGCTTTACTTACACCTTAAAGATTACCGACAAACCAAGACAACACTAAAGGAAAGTCTTGCCCTCAATAAAGTCTTCAATCGCAAGGTACTTGAATGCTGTATAAAGTCATAAAGTCATGTAGTGTTCTGGCACAAATATAGGTACTTGAAGGCTGCATAAATTCATAAAGTCATGTAGTGCTCTGACGTAAATATAGGTGTGTTAACAGTTTCTTCAGTCACAAGCTGGAGGTGTGGATAGTCTCTTCGATACAAGCAAGGGGTGGAGATAGTCTAAATGAATGGGTGTGGCTTTATTCTTAAAATTGTTATTTACATGTTGATGCATAGAAATAGGTATCTAAAAGAATGTTGTTCTATTTTTAGACTTTGAATCATTCTAGTCAAAACGTCCTGAAGAAGGTGCAACCATTTTACAACCACCGAAACGCCGCGTCGACTTTTGTTTTTTGACTGCTTTATGGTTTTTTATAATGTAATGTATTGTCTTTTAAACTCATGTTTTTAATTTAGAGTGTAACCCGTAACAGGGAGGTACCTAAATAAATAGCACTATATTTTTATATATCTCTTAGTTTATTCTTGTTTCTCGTATTGAATTGTCACCCATTGGTATATATGTTAGATGTTGTTTTTTTTAAAAAAAATTCCAACTAGGAACCTATCCCCCCGCCCTCCACACAGTACATAGTGTTTACACATAGTATATATATTGGTCGTATTGAAGGACCAAGAACAAAATACAGGGTTTCCTCTTTTTTCCCCTATAGCTAAACCAGGTAGCTCCATCGGGCATCAGACAAAGTAGCTATATCTCAAATGACGAGGGAAAAATTCACAGATACAGGGTGGGGAATGAGGGCCAGTTCAGGTGAAGGCAGAGATCAGCAACAGGAAAGTGGAGAGGAGTAGAGCGAGGCGATAAACTGGGTGGGGACTAGGGCCAGGACAGGTGAAGGCAGAAAGGTAGTTCGGCAGGAAGTTCCCATGGAACTGGTGGGCTATAGATCACGGTCCTGATGTTGCGTCACAAGGTCAAGGACCCTGATGCCCACTGAATCCACATCTTGCTGCAGGGAAGACTATGCTCCGACCAGTCCGAACGTAGATGATCCATTTAGGATTTAATGTTGCGACTGATGTTACTGCATAGTTCAGCTTTGTAGTCCTTGAGCATGTTCAGGCGATCCGCTTTTTAAGGGTCATTGTTGCTGCGCCTGTGTCCTATCGAAGTGTAGATCGTTTTTCAGAATTTGGTAAGAAGTCTGAGACCTTGTTTAAAGACTAAAAGGTAAGTTGTCCCCGAGCACATATATGTCAATTCTTATGTTATTCAAAGAGAAAAGATGACCACAGTCAAATGAAATATCCTTTCACAGTTCATCAGATTAAATTCCTTTAATTTCCATTTCTTTTCTCTTCAAACATCAAATCTCTTCATGGTCTTCATCTAGTTCAAACAGAGGTAGCCAACAGAGGTAGCCAACACGTGTTTCGTCAGAGGGTACAGTCACCCAAATGACTTCTTCAGGGCAAAAATCAGTCCAAACAACTAATAGTAAAGGTCAATTCAAGAAGGCAATTGTTCCTCAATTATAAAGTGGAACTAAAAGATCAATCCAAAACAACCAATAGTAAAGACCAATTCCAGAGGGCTATTTGTTCCTCAATTATAAAGTGGAACTCATTCCATTATGTGTATCTGAGTTCTTCATATATGGTAATGTATAGTTCAGATCAGGGAGAGTACTCCTCACGTTTTCAAGGGGGTTCCGTTGAAATTACAAAACGGAGGAACAATTGCCTTCTTGAATTGACCTTTACTATTAGTTGTTCGGACTGATTTTTGCCCTGAAGAAGTCATTTGGGTGACTGTACCCTCTGACGAAACACGTGTTGGCTACCTCTGTTGGCTACCTCTGTTTGAACTAGATGAAGACCATGAAGAGATTTGATGTTTGAAGAGAAAAGAAATGGAAATTAAAGGAATTTAATCTGATGAACTGTGAAAGGATATTTCATTTGACTGTGGTCATCTTTTCTCTTTGAATAACATAAGAATTGACATATATGTGCTCGGGGACAACTTACCTTTTATTGCTGAATTCTCTGGTTGCAGAGGATTTCTTTGGGGACGCAAGTGGCCGCTTTCCCCTGTTCCCTTGAGCCTTCATATAAGGAGAATATTAATTCAGTTATAGTTGCGCAAAAGTTACCCAGCCACTATCTGTTCTGTTTTGTTTAAAGACTAGCCCGTTGCCTTCTTAGGCGGCGTATGGATCAGCCCCCAGAGCGTTTGGGACTGCGATGGTAGATTAGCGCTAGATTTAAGGCTGCAGACAGTCGAGGCACGTGAATATGGAAGGCCTTGCGTCCGGGATATGTTGGGTCAGATGGCTGGTGCTCGGTAGTGAACGTTGTCAACACCTGGCAACCGGGTCATCAGGAGGGAAGCTGCATACCCGAAGGCAAAGGTATTGTGGCGGTCTCTCCAGAGGGCAGAGCTGGATTATGCAGTGCATGCAAGGAGAGGACAATATGTGATCCCCAGATGTTGATGATCACCGAAGGGCCCTGGGAGTGCAGGAACACATTGTCAGTGAAGCCTGGGAAGTAGGGGAGGTGTGTTATGACTCCTGCACCCGAGTAGTTAAGAGATCCAGCACCCCAGAGGTTCAGTAGACACCCTCACCAGAGCCATCCATGCGGTGTTCCCCTCGGGCTGTCTTCCACCAGCAGCCTCAGTCACGGCCATGAAAGAAGGGGACGCGGGTTGCCCCGCAGCTGGAGACGTGAGCACCAGGTAACACCGCTATTCAAGGCGGCGGGCCTCCATCTTAAGGTCAGGCGCGCGGGGCTAACGAGGCGCAGTCCAATATTAAAGCCTCACAGCAGCCACAACCAACCCCGCGCCGCCGCTCACCTCGATTCCGCATCTGCTCCGCTCATTTAGGTGCCTGCAGCAAGCCATCCAAGGGGGTGTCTGCAACAGCTGACCCTGTCCCCAGGGCCGATTGCTCCTCGCACCGCGCGGCTCCCTGTGAGTGCGCCTGGTCTCCCCCGCTGCCACTGCGAGTTCGCCGCTGCCCTTGCTCTTGAGGTTTTTATTTCGACTGTATCTCTGTAATTCCTGTGCCTGCATATGCATTTTGTGCCCTGTTGTAGCCTCTGTTTTTTTCCTGCTTTTCGCCCCCCTTGGGACCGTCTTCCCTGCTCTTTATGCCCACCCCCCTTCCCGCTCCCTGCCACTGCTCCCCTGCGGCCCGCCCCTCTTCTCTTCTGTACCCTTCCCATTCGCCACCCCGCTCCCGCCTCCCAGCTGCTCCTCACTCCTACTTCGCCATTTATGGCGGAGTCCACATGAACGTGCAGCGGTCACGCGTAGCGGGCGCGCCAAAGGCAAGCCTGTCTACGCCTGGACCACGCCCAGCACCAGAACCCCTGGTCCTCGCCGGTCCCAGACCAACCGACTGAGATAAGACACCGCCACCCTCAACGCACTCCACACCGGACGCCGGCCCGCCTGCTATCAAGCCACCCCCAGACGCACCCAGGGACTCTTCACCTGTCAAGCCTACAAATTCACCTGCCTCCAAACCCGCTCCACACCTTCCAAACCAGGCAGCAACATCGACCACCTCAAATGCATCCTCCTCAACACCCGCTCCGTCCACAAGCATGCCATCAAACTCTGGGACCTCCTAGACAACACAGCCCCAGACGACGCCTTCCTCACGGAAACCTGGATGAACGCCTCCTCAGCCCCCGACATCGCCTTAGCCGTCCCGGACGGCTACAAAATCAATCGGAATGGCCGCACCAACAAAGCAGGAGGAGGGATCGCCAGCATCCACAGGGACACCATCTGCATCACGACCAACACAGAAGACACCACCCCCACCGTCGTACTCCTACACTTCCAGATCCTCACCGACCCTCAGACCACCCTCAGAGGAACACTCGTCTACAGACCCCCGGGCCCACGCACACAATTCAGCGAAACCATAGCCGACCTCATCAGCCTGCACGCCCTAGCCTCCCCAGAATACATCCTCCTGGGAGACCTGAACTTCCACCTAGAAAACAACAACGACAACACCACCGCTACCCTACTCAACAACCTCGCCAGCCTCGGACTCAAGCAACTAGTGGACTCCCCCACTCACCTCGCCGGCCACACCCTCAACGCCATTTTCTCAGCCAGAAACAACATCACCTTCAACCACGCCACAGGACTGCACTTGACCGACCACAGCTGCGTACACTTCACATTCAAGAGGACAAAATCCCACCAGCACACGCTTCGGATCCCCCGTAGATGCTGGAGCAAAATCACTGTGGACCAGCGCACCGCGTCACTGAGCCAGAACCCACCCGCCGACACCAACATACCCGACACCAACACCGCTGCACTCAACCTCACACACTGGATCACCAACTGCGCCGACGACCTCGCCCCACAAAAGAACACCCACAGCAAACTACCTCCAAAAAACCGTCATGGTACACAGATGCCCTCAAAACCACAAAGAAATCCTGCCGTAATCTCGAAAAGACCTGGCGCAAAGAACGGACTACGGAAAACCTGACTGCCCTCAAAACCGTCACCCGAGAATACCATCAGCAGATCCGGAACACCAAGAGGACCTCACTCAAGGAACGACTTCACAACAACACCCGCAACAGCAAGGAACTCTTCAGCATCGTCAAAGTGTTCTCCAACCCCACCGGCAGCAACAACGACATCAACCCTACGCAAGACCTCTGCAACTCGCTCGCAACATTCTTCCACCGCAAGATCGCGGACATACACGACAGCTTCGGACCCCAACCTCCACCCCCGTACAGCAACCACCGCCACCACCATCAACTCATGGACTCCCATCAACAGCGAAGACACCATCCACGTCATGAACACCATCCACTCCGGGTCCCCCTCCGAACCATGCCCTCATCACATCTTCAACAAGACCAACACCATCATCGCACCCCACCTACGGAACATCATCAACAGCTCCTTCACGTCAGCAACCTTCCCTGAGAGCTGGAAGCACGCTGAGATCAACGCCCTCCTAAAAAAAACACTGCAGACCCCAGGGACATCAAGAACCTCCGGCCCATCTCACTTCTCCCCTTCCCGGCTAAAGTCATTGAGAAGACCGACAACAAACAGCTGACTACCTTCCTCGAGGATAACAACTCGCTCAACCCCTCCCAGTCTGGATTTCGGGCGAACCACAGCACCGAGACTGCCCTCATCGCAGCCACAGACGACATCAGAACCCTGATGGTCAACGGGAAAACAGCAGCCCTCATCCTCCTAGACCTCTCAGTAGCCTTTGACACCGTCTGCCACCTCACCCTAATACACCGCCTCAACAACACAGGCATCCAGGGAAAGGCCCTGGAATAGATCTCCTCATTCCTCACCGGCAGAACCCAGAAAATCCGACTCCCCCCCACCCCCCCCCCCTTCCGCTCATCGGCAACCGAATTAATCTGCGGCGTACCCCAAGGATCCTCACTCAGCCCAACACTCTTCAGTATCTACATGAGCCCCCTCGCCACCATCGCACGGAAGCACAACATCAACATCATCTCCTACACCGACGACACCCAACTGATACTCTCCCTCACCAAGGACCCAGCCTCCGCCAAATCAAACTTCCAGGAAGGGATGAAAGAAGTAGCAGAGTGGATGACACACAGCCGCCTCAAACTCAACTCAGACAAGATGGAGGTCCTCATCCTCGGACAATCCCCCTCGGCATGGGACAACTCCTGGTGGCCCCCGATGCTGGGCTCTGCACCAACACCCACGGACCACGCACGCAACCTAGGTTTCATCCTCGAATTATCGCTCACAATGACCAAACAAGTAAACGCATTCTCACCATCCTGCTTCAACACCCTACGCATGCTCCGGAAGATCTTCCGCTGGATCCCCATCGAAACCAGAAGAACAGTCACCCAGGCACTCGGCACCAGCTGACTGGACTACGGGAACGCCCTCTACACCGTAACAACCACCGAACTTCAGAACCATCTCCAACGCATACAAAACGCCTCTGCACGACTCATCCTCAACATCCCCAGATACGACCACATCTCTACCCACCTGAGATACCTCCACTGGCTCCCCGTCAGCAAGAGAATCACGTTCAGACTACTTACCCACGCACACAAAGCACTCCACAACATGGGCCCAGTATACCCCAACAACCGACTCACGTTCTACGCCCCCTACCTGCCGGCTCCGCTTCAACAACCTCGCCCTCGCCCTCCGCATCGGAGCTTACGCCGCCATTTTCGCCACTTAGTTAAAAGTATCATGTTCTCCACATTTAATAAATGGCTTCCTGCAACACCCAGCTCGTGCAAGTCCTGGTTTTGCAGCTGCGGTATTTTGTAGCAGTTGACCAGCAAAGGGCTGACTACAATGTCACCCACATTTCCATAGAAGTATGGTAACGTACCATAGCCTATGAGAATAACAGGTCGCACGCCTGAATTATTTAAAAGGTTCTCAGGAACAATTACAGTCTCGCCTGCAGGGATGGGTTGTGGTTGCACAATAGCACTCATCGTTGATTGAAAAAGTGGGACCGTTCTTGCAAGTGGTCGGATGGCAGGGACTTGGACAGGTAATGCAGGACCAGTAACAGGAGACCCCGGAGACCAACCCCGGTGTCGCTTCTTTGGTGGGCCAGAACTAGCCATAGACACTTGATCTATAGCCACACAGCCCGGGCTAGGAGACGTAGAATGTGGCACATGTCTGGACAGCACTGTATTCCTCCCACCATTATTACTGCCATTAGCAACGTCAGGGGCACGTAACGTAAGAGGGACTAAGCGGAATGCCTTCCCTATGAGCTGCCCCGGCAATGCCGGTGACTTTACGATGCCTTTGTTTCGTGGCACAGACAGGTCCTGGGTCCCACTCAGGTTAACAGCAGCAACTCCTTTGGCTGGACTGTATGAGGTGCACTCTGTCTGCATAAAGCCTGACTTGTACCCATTAGTCGTTTCACTTTCTGGCGTTGAAGAAGGAGATCCTGAACAGTTGGGTTTCGTGGAGTGGCTACCAGCAGGCGAAAGCAGACTTCTGCGTTCTTCTCTATTGCCTTTCCAGCAGATGAGGGGGCCCTTTGACAGAGCTCCTTGGGAGTTCCTCACTATGTAGTACTTTAGGTGCTTCTTCTTCTTCGGCTGAGTTGTGAGCTTCAAGTTGATATGGTTCGAGAACTCCGTGAAATATCGAAATCCCCTCTCACCACAACCTACGCAGTTTCTGGAGAAACCTAGTAGTGCATTTTTTCCATTGTCATCTGGTAGAAACCGTTTGTCAACAGCACTCACCAGTATGTGCTCAGGAAGATTTGGTGTTTTAGCTCAGACCAGAAAAAACCCTGCTGGTACCTCGATCTGCTCCAGGCACACTGACACCAACCGAAGGACTTTTCCAGCGAGACAAAATCCGTCTGTCGTGCAAGCACTTTCTGGGGCTGGTTTCTGGGCGTACGGGAGAGGTGGGCTATTGGTATCAGACAGGTCTTCCTCTTCCACCTCTTCCTCTATTTCGGAGACCGTCTGGCCGGTGGTAAGATCGAAGCTGCCGTTCTGCGTGCATCAGTGGCCAAGTTCTTTATTCAAGTCCTCCACTCTGGGCTTCACGTCTGAGCCAAAAGCAGATACACAGTTACCTTCTGGGGTGAGAACAGGATGTTCGGGGTCTAAGTAGAGCGGAGAAAAAAACGGCCTTGGCACAACGCTGCTGCACCGGAGCGACGCCTCAATGGAATTGTGAAGTGCTTCCTCAAAACGGGCAGATTTAAGTTGCCCAGCATATGAATTCCCCATAATCTACTGCCAATGGTTTCAGTCTGTTGAAAATGCATTCATCTTGGTTTCGGGGAGCCAGCCATTAGAGAGGCCCGAGGCCAAGTTGCCTAAAGCCTTGGCTATCATACACCGCCTGAGAGCTTCAAGGCTGTAGCCGGCTAAAGCCTGATTTATATCCCGATGCTAGCAAAGTTCTATTCAAGGAAATTGCTGCCTTGGCGGCTGAAATGCACTATCTCACTTTAGAACGATAGTGTTACATTCTCACGGAAAGAAGCTCATTTAACGTCTTCCCCTGCACTCTGCATGTTGTACTCTGATACTTAAGATTGATTGTTGGTAAGGATAATCTCTGTTTTTGTATCTCCGTCCCACTTTCAAAAAGGCCCCTGTGCTTGGAGTGGTTCAGAATCCTTTACCATTCCCCCTCCTGCTTGCCTTGCAGTCATGAATACAAATAGTAACCTAATGCATAACTTTTGATATCTCATCCTCCTGTGTGGTCAGCTTCCACAAGGACAATTGGACCCGAGGCGCTCTGACATAATAAAGCTAAAGCAAGATGTTGTCTGACATGAGGGCCAATCTGTTGCCTAGCAAGCTGACATCATAAAGCTAAAGCAATATGTTGTCTGACGTGAGGGCCACTCTGTTGCCTAACAAGCAGCAGGATACATTTATCTTGGTAATTAAATGAGTAGCAGTGTAGACAGGATGCCCAAATGAAAACTAAAATTGTAAGATTTTAGGGAATTTTTTGAGACTTCTAAATTTTTATGAACGTAATTTTGAGCATAGGAGTCTCAACTTCCCTATTGCTGAACTGGTAGGAATTGCCTAAAATGATGATGGTGAACATGCTATTCATAGCTTTTATTATTCCCATTAACTGTAGCATAGCCCTTCCTTGCTCAGTTTATCAGCTGACTTAATTGCTACTGGTGTGTACCATATCCTAAAACAAATGAAGTGAGATGGGTACTGTGATGGTTTTAACCTCTATCAAGAAGGGAGGTAGGGTAAGTTTACTTGTGCAGAATTATAACTCTTCTAATTGGAAACACACTTCTCCCAAAACAGTCTATAGTTGGTTACTATTTATTTCTTACAGACCGGACAGTTGGAGTGTATCACTTATAAACAATGAAGGAAGAACTAATCAGTCCTGGAATACAGTCTTGTCTTAGAGTCTCTCAGGGTGGGTTTTCCTCTTCTAGCTGCACTGCTTCCACACGGTGACCAAGGCCGGTACTTCCCAAAAGGCAAACGGAGAAAAGAAAGGACACTACAGTCACTATCTGTCTGTTTTATCTATAGACTACGAGGTGCTCCACTTCACCAACATTCCGAGGTCACCACAAGTAGTGAGGTAGAAAGGGTACCGGTTGGGAACAGGTAAAGGCTATAGGGTTCTTGGGTCAAGGGTGTGCCAAACATGTACTAGCAAGTGCCCTCATTTGCGCCAAAACTCCCACAAACCCTTTCCCTCCAACCTCCTTTTCCACCCTTCCCGCCACGTCACTTGCCTGGAGCTATGGTCCCCTTGGACCATAGCATTGGGTATCTCGGTGTCCTGTGCCCTCAAGGATCTACCGGATACAAGCGCGGTTATGTTGGAGATTCTCTCTCTTCTTGAAGTGTTGTGTCGACTTCTGCGGATCTTCCGGCCATCTCCTCTCTTCTCCTCTCCACGTCCACCGCCACTCCGCTCTTCAGTCGCTCAACACCCTCCTTCGTGTCCTCCTCTCCTCTCGCCGCGTTGCTAATCACCCCCGACTCTCCACACCTGGGGTAACCCTCGTTCCGCTCCTCCACTCGTCTGTTCTGTCTCTCTCTCCTCCCCGCGAGAGTGGACCGCTGGATGTTGAGCCGAAGGGCGCCCAGGCGGGCGCCATCTTGAAGTTCTCAGCTTTCCCGTGTTCCTGCCAGCCTATATCACATTGCCACTCTTCTTGGGATGGACGATCGGTGCATTCTGACACAGGGAACCTGGATAAGTAATCCACATTTCCTTGTAATTTTCCTGGTATGTGTAAAGTCTGAAAGGAAAAAAGTTGTAAGGCCAGGAACCATCGTAAGACTTTAGCATTGGTATCCTTATTAGTGGCTAACCATGTCAATGGGGCATGATCTGTTACCAGGAAGAAGGTACGTCCTAACAAATAGTACTGTAGGGATTCCATGGCCCACTTTATGGCAAGGCATTCTTTCTCCATTGTAGCATATCTGATTTCTCTTGGGAATAGTTTCTGACTCAAGAATAGCACTGGCTTAGGTAGGCATTGGGAATCTGGTTGTGATAGTACTGCTCCCAGTCCCCTATCGGACGCGTCGGTTTGTAGTACAAACAACTTCTTGTAGTCAGGACAAGTTAATACTGGGGCATGACATAATAATGTTTTTAAAGCCTCAACTATTTTCTTGCGACTGACCCCACTTAATTTTGGCTCTGGAAGGTTTGTCTCTTAGTAAATCTGTAAGAGGGCTTGCCACTTCTGATAGTTGTGGAATAAATCTTCTATAATACCCCACTAATCCAAAAAAAGCTTACTTCTCTTCTAGTGGTTGGTTTTGGAATATTTTGAATGGCTTCTAACTTATTTATTTGTGGTTTGAGGGTCCCCTCACTGATAGTATACCCTAAATAATCAATCTGATGAGTTCCCAATGTGCTTTTCTTTGGATTCATGGTCAGTCCTGCTCGAGTCAAGGTGTTAAATAAGTTCTTACGGTGTTCTAAATGAGTCTCCCAATTGGGGCTGTGTACTACGATATCATCCAAATATGCAACCGCATATTTTTGATGTGCTAGCATTAAAATGTCCATAAGCCTTTGAAAAGTAGCCGGAGCTCCATGGAGTCCAAAAGGCATGACTTTAAATTAATATAACCCGGAGGGCGTTGAAAAGGCTGTCTTTTCTTGAGCTGACTGGGTTAAGGGTATTTGCCAGTAGCCTTTGGGTAAATCGATGGTAGACATGACCTGAGCCTCCCCCAATCTTTCTATCAGCTCATCTACCCGGGGCATGGGGTAATTATCAAATTTGGAGTGAGCGTTCACTTGTCGGAAGTCTATGCAAAAACAAATGCTTCCATCCGGTTTGGGCACTAACACGATGGGAGAGCGCCAGTTACTCTTAGAGGGTTCAATTATACCGGTCTGAAACATCTTTTCAACCTCTTGTTCTACTGCCTCTCTTCTAGCCTCAGGAATGCGGTATGGCTTGACATTTACCACCTTTCCTAATTGAGTTATAATATCATGGGCTACCAAAGATGTCCGCCCTCGGCTACCTGAACTAAGCCCGGGGTACTGTTCCGGCAGTTGCTCTAACTGTTGTTTTTGGTCAGCAGATAACTTAGGTCCCATGGTTGGTGCTTCTTCTTTCTCAGTAATATCAACACTCTGTGGCAAGTCTAATGTTTTATGGATTGTTACATGATTAATCGCTTGCACTGCCTTCTGGGCTTGGGGCACAGCCTTGGGTTCCTCCCATTTCTTAAGTAAGTTAATGTGATAAGTCTGCAATATTTTATTAGTATGTGGTAGAGCAATTCTATAGGAGACTGGAGTTACTTTTTGTAAGACAGTATAGGGTCCTTGCCATGTTGCTAACAATTTCTTATCAGAGGAGGGAAGGAGTATTAAGACCTTGTCCCCTACCGTTAATTCTCTCATGTGGCTAGAGCGATCATACTGGGTTTTCTGTCTACCTTGGGCCTTTTCCATATTCTGGTGGACAGTGTCCCATAGCGTATCTAGTGCTTCTTTTAAGGTCTGCACGTATCCAAGTAAGGGTTTGCCCTCATCTTCCTCCTCTGTCCACTGTTCAGCTGCCATGTCTAATAAAGTGCGGGGTTTCCTCCCAAACAGAAGTTCAAAAGGAGAAAATCCCGCCGATTTTTGTTCATGTGTTCGAATTGCAAACAGCACTAAGGACAACTTCTCCTGTCCCAGTCTTTTCCTGTCTCTCCTATCAGTTTCTTGAGTATAGTTTTAATAGTTTTATTGTACCTTTCCACCAGACCATCCGTCTGGGGGTGACACACTGCCGTTTGAATTTGATGGTTTCCTAAAACTTTACACACTTCTTTCATCAGCTTAGCTATTAAAGGAGTTCCTTGGTCTGTTAATAGTTCGGAAGGCAGCCCCACTCGCGAGAAGAAAGGTACCATAGCTTGAGCGACCGTCACTGTAGTCATGCTTGTGAGAGGAATGGCTTCTGGGTATCTTGTGCCGTAGTCTACTAGTACCAATATGTATTGGTGTCCCCTAGCAGATGGAAGAAGGGGTCCTACTAGGTCCATTCCGACCCATTGAAAGGGAACATCAATAATTGGTAAAGGATGTAAGGGTACCTTTTTGTCTTAAGAGGGAGTGACTAACTGACATTGTGAGCAGGCAGCGCAGAATTTGGCAGTTTCCCGATACACCCCTGGCCAATAGAATCTCTCTAGCAGATACTTCAATGTCAGTTCTTGTCCGTAGTGGCCTAACCCCTGTTTGGTTGTGTGCTAACTGTAACACTTGTTCTCTGAAGGCCAGTGGTAATAGTAACTGCTCCATCTTAACCCCCTGTCCTTCTCTGGCTCTGTATAACAATCCTCTTTTTACAAAGAAATATGGTCCTACCTTCTCTTGCTCAAACTCCTGCACTTGATTCCAGGCATTTGCAAGGGTGCTGTCATCTTTCTGGTCTGCACGAAAACTCCGAGCCGGAGTATTGCCATTTTCTGGAGAAGAGAGTAGACATGAGGCAAGATTTTGAAAGGCAGAAGTGTATCTCTCCTTGTCTCTTCTTTCTCATTTTTAGACTTTTTTCCCTATCTCTTGGACTAGTTATATTTTCACCGGAAAACGGAGCTTCTTGTAACCAGTCCATTTCCACTTCCTGATTCAATACTGCTGTCAGATACTCATGAAACCGGGGTAAGTCAGTACCCAGAATCAGGTTTTCTGGTAACTTGGGAACTGCTCCTACCTTCCTTACCTGAGGATATCCGTCTATCTATAGCAACACTTCCGCTAAGGGGTATTCTTTAATGTCTCCATGTACACAGGAAACCAAAACTGTTTCCTCTAAACAAATAGAGTGTAATGGTACTAAGTATTGTACCACCACGGTCTGATGACAACCTGTATCTAGTAAGGCTTCAATAGTTTTACCATTAAGGCGAATGGTCTTATACCTTCTTCTAGGAGCCCCAGTTACTAGTACTCTGCCTCTTGACCACCCCACCTCCATGGTCTCTGTACTGTCATTGTTTAAAGGGCAGTTACATGAAATATGTCCCCACTCTGCACATATAAAACACTGAGAACCCATGTAAACTGGACTAGTAACTTTTGGGAACATTTTAGGACTAGTTTTGGGCACATAAAAGGGTCTTTTCTCTCCACCCTCTGTGGAAGTTCTCGGGGTAGGTTTGGGAAAATTAATGGGGCCTCTGCATGTGGAAGCTTTAAAGTCGGGAGACCGATGATATGCACAAGCCAATTCAATGGCAGACTGGGTTGTCAGTCCCGGATGTTGCTTTAGCCATGCTCTGGTGTTACTAGGTATGGCCTCCAGATATTGTTCTAGATAAATTTGTTCAGTGACTTCTTCCATTGAGGTAGCATGAGGTTGGAGCCACAGATTCCCCAGGTCTCTAACCCGATGATATAAGGCCCGTGGATTGTCCCCCGTGACCCATTTGTCTTTTCGAAAGCGGGTCCGATAATACTCATGGTCACAACCCAATCTTTCTAAAATTGCTTTCTTTATCTCTTGATATGGGGTCACTCCAGCTGGGTTGGCCGCTTGGTACGCTGCCTGTAATTCTCCAGATAGTAATGGTGCTATATATTGGCCCCATCATACGGGCGACCAAGTAGCAGTAGCAGCGACCCGTTCAAAGTTAGTAAAGAAGAAATTGGGATCTTCCCCTTCTTGAAATTTCTGCAAAACACTCCCAGGTATGTTAGGATGTACTCGAGCATTAGAAATAACGTCGGTGAGTTGCAAAATTACTGTATCTTGAACTTTCTGATTGCTGGTTAACAGAGCAGCCTGTTCTTTTATTGCAGCTTGGAAAGACTCTTTCTTTTTGAGCATTTTGATTCTGCTGCTCTAACACCAATTGCAAATGTCTCTGTCCTTCGGCTAATTGGGTTATCATATCCTGCACAGTGACAGGTTGCGTCATCTTGTTTTAGATGGTAGTATCCCACTTCTGACACCACTGTGATGATTTTAACCTCTATCAAGAAGGGAGGTAGGGTAAGTTTACTTGTGAAGAATTATAACTCTTCTAATTGAAAACACACTTCTCCCAAAACAGTCTATAGTTGGTTATTATTTATTTCTTACAGACCAGACAGTTGGAGTGTATCACTTATACACAATGAAGGAAGAACTAATCAGTCCTGGAATACAGTCTTGGCTTAGAGTCTCTCAGGGTGGGTTTTCCTCTTCTAGCTGTACTGCTCCCACACGGTGACCAAGGCCGGTACTTCCCAAAAGGCAAACAGAGAAAAGAAAGGACACTACAATCACTATCTGTCTGTATTATCTATAGACTATGAGGTGCTCCCCTTCACCAACATTCTGAGGTCACCACAAGTAGTGAGGTAGGAAGGGTACTGTTTGGGAACAGGTAAAGGGTCTAGGGTTCTTGGTTCAAAGGTGTGCCAAACATATACTAGCTAGTGCCCTCATTTGCGCCAAAACCCAACAAACCCTTTCCCTCCAACCTCTTTTTCCACCCTTCCCACTACGTCCCGTCAATCTCGGTGTCCTGTGCCCTCAAGGATCTACCGGATACAAGCGCGGTGTATGTTGGAGGCTCTCTATCTTCTTGAAGTGTTGCGTCAACTTCTGCGGGTTTTCCGACAATCTCCGCTCTTCTCCTCTCCACGTCCACCGCCAGTCCGCTCTTCAGCCGCTCAACACCCTCCTTCGTGTCCTCCTCTCCTCTCGCCGCGTTGCTCATCACCCCGACTCTCCACACCTGGTGTAACAGTCGTTCCACTCCTCCACTCGTCCGTTATCTCTCTCTCTCTCCTCCCTGCTAGAGTGGATCGCTGGATGTAGAGCCGAAGGGCGCCGAGCCGAAGGGCGCCCAGCCGGGCGCCATCTTGAATTTCTCGGCTTTCCCGTGTTCCGGCCAGCCTAGATCACAAGTACACTGCCACTTGGCTGGCAATAGATCTCTTTAGCTATGTCCTAATGTACATGCTACAGTTGTTTGGGGAGTGTTAGCAAATGAGGCATGGGATTCAGAGAATTGTGGGAGGTTAAAAACACAAATTGAGTTTGATTTTCTAAAGTGAGGTTGATTTTCAAAATAATACAGACTCCATAGAATTGATCTGTTTACCCTTTATAAAAATCAAGATTTTTTTGTACTGCTTATAGTAAATGTGCTAACAGTGGACTTTTCCATCTGCAGATTATACTGAATGACCAGCAGTTGAAGTGTTTCACAACTGAATTTCTCTGCATTGCAGTGACTGAAGAAAATAAAAAAAAAGCAGTCTTCTGGCATACAGCATCATTTCACCAGTTTACATGGTAAGTAAATCTCACAATCATTCCTTTGGGCATTAAAAAGACTTTCACAGCATCTGAATGTCCTCTCTACCTTCCAGTGGGAGCCTGTGCTTGAATATATTTTCTGTCAAGATGGAAGTAATATGGATCACATTGTGTTGGTCATGATAGTTTTTTTTTTAACTCTTTATTCAAGACCGATCAAAGCATTGTATACCATTTACAAAATAAGTAAGCATCCATCAGTTAATTTTAACATTTTCTCCCCAAACCGAAAGACTAGCAGCTGCCCCGGTTAACAGTAATGTGATCTTTATTTCCACCCGTGGGGGGAATCTACAATATCCCTACAGTCTCTCCATATAATACAATAAAAGGCAAACATTTCCGCCTCCCACCCACCCTCAACATCCCACCCATGTCCCCTCCCTTCTCCTGGTCGCATTAGAAATCCTCTATGTACTGTTCAGTTCATACGTCTTTATTTCGAAATATTTCATCATAAAAGACAATCATAATAATTAGCTATAACATCATTCCCTAACCATTAAAAACACTCTGGCAAGACAAATAATCATGTAAAAATTATGTTACAACAATAGAACATATATACAATTAAAGACGTACTAAAATATGTTTATAAAAACAGATTTGAGAAAATAATCAACTATCTGTAAGGTGCTTGGCTCTGATAATCCACGACCAACCCAAGAACTTTGCAACTGCAATGACCACTCGTTCTGTTGTGTCGGTCCTCATTATCCGCAGCGCCTCCAGCTCCACCCGTGTTCTCACATTTTTACAAATAGGTTTTAACCATTTGTTCTGGGGCGCTGAATAGGCTGGGCACAAAAGGAGATAGGTCCTTGACGGGGCTGAGGGAGGGCTGGACCCTATATAATCTAACATACAAAAAATTGCCCCCTTCTCAGTTTAATTGTGATTAGGGACCAAATAAACAATTTCATTAAATCTGATCCGGTATATTTATTTATACCTTTTAGTCATGTTTTTTATACAAAAATTATTTCAAATGGCAGAAAGAGAATACACAATACAAAAAATTATTGACAGTCTTACTCAATAAACAATTAACACAAAACACATTACGAAAATATCCAAACAAATAACATTAATATTACATCCAACGAACAATACACATTGCAGTGCAACAATTTTGCAATATATTAAACCATTTCAATAGTCAAAATTATTTTCATGAAGAGAGCCAATTCATTACAAGAGCAAGAAAAGCATGTATCAATTTTATCCTAAAACACACTAAATAATGTAATTAGCTCTTGCTGGATTTGCCGACGCGTTTCAAGTTCGGGCCATAAATGTCCAAACCATCATCAGGGCTCTGTTATTTTTCTGTTAGGATGTAAAAAAACAAAGTTTTAATTCAACCAGTTGGCCTCTTTTCTGAGATACCACCATTTGGATAAAAGATAAATGTACCTGTATGTTCCTATGTAGATGACCTGTAATGACTTCTATTAGTGGACACAATCCTTTTTTCAGGTCTCAACTGGGACAACTTTTTCATAAAAACAATCTAGGAAATGAACAAAAAAATGTTGTCCACATTTACAATACGTAATCATGGGGCATTACAACAACCTATTGTCATATTTAAGGAATTCATACCTTAATCTGAGCAATCTTGCGATGCAAGGATAGGCGGAGGAATAACTTTTTCTTGTGCTCTCAATCCTATTTAAACAACACATAACCTGCTTTTAGCAACCAAGTATGTTTTGATGAAACTTAAGGTGCTTGTATACATTATGTACTACTCGTACCTGTCAAGCACACCACCGTGAAGATACTTCGTCTTCTCAATAATAGATCCCACGTCTACCTGTTTGGACAATACATTTATGAGTGCATGGATTTAACACAACGCAGTTCATCTAACTTTGGGGCCAGATTTCGAAAGCTCTTGTACCTGTATTTTTGTAGAGCGAGGCGCCGCCTCTCGCCCTTATCTACCGCCCCAAAGATATCGGAATCGCTTTCCTTTTACTGCTCGCGTGTTCCGATTTTGACAAAAATCTGTTGTTCTCTAAAAAGAGAAACGCATTGTCAATCACCTTGCGGTTCTCGGGCTTGTATTATAAACAAACGCGGCCTGTGCGGCCGTTTGTGTGGCATTACCTGATTCTACGGGCTGCTTCTGCCGCATACACACGGTGCTTCTCAGTCGCTCACTGCTCGTTTGTGGAGCCGGCGGCCATTTTACAAGAGTATAAGGTCCTTCACGGGGCTGAGGGAGGGCTGGACCCTATATAATCTAACATACAAAAAATTGCCCCCTCGTCAGTTTAATTGTGATTAGGGACCAAATAAATACAGAATACATGAAAATGTTCACAAGTCCATACCACAGCTAGGCTTTCTTTATCAGGTTGTGAGTAGGCATGTTCTGTTTGGGAAACCTTTTACTTGTGTATGCCACAAAATGACACACCCCTGCACCCCCCATTTTGAAACGCGGCGATCGAACAACCCAGAATTGCCACCCGCAAACACGTTCAAATTCTAATACACTCCAAATCCCATAATGCATTTATCACAATAGCGGTGCCTTTATACTCTTGTAAAATGGACGCCGGCTCCACAAACGAGCAGTGAGCGACCGAGAAGCACCGTGTGTATGCTGCAGAAGCAGCCCGTAGAATCAGATAATGCCACACAAACGGCCGCACAGGCCGCGTTTGTTTACAATAGAAGCCCGAGAACCGCGAGGTGATTGACAATGAGTTTCTCTTTTTAGAGAATGACGGATTTTTGTCAAAATTGGAACACGCGAGCAGTAAAAGGAAAGCGATTCCGATATCTTTGCAGCCCCGGACGGGGCGGTAGATAAGGGCGAGAGGCGGCGCCTCGCTCTACAAAAATACAGGTACAAGAGCTTTCGAAATCTGGCCCCAAAGTTAGGTGAACTGCGTTGTGTTAAATCCATGCACTCATAAGTGTATTGTCCAAACAGGTAGACGTGGCATCTATTATTGAGAAGACGAAGTATCTTCACGGTGGTGTGCTTGACAGGTACGAGTAGTACATAATGTATACAAGCACCTTAAGTTTCATCAAAACATACTGGGTTGCTAAAAGCAGGTTATGTGTTGTTTAAATAGGATTGAGAGCACAAGAAAAAGTTATTCCTCCGCCTACCCTTGCATCGCAAGATTGCTCAGATTAAGGTATGAATTCCTTAAATATAACAATAGGTTGTTGTAATGCCCCATGATTACGTATTGTAAATGTGGACAACATTTTTTTGTTCATTTCCTAGATTGTTTTTGTGAAAAAGTTGTCCCAGTTGAGACCTGAAAAAAGGATTGTGTCCACTAATAGAAGTTATTACAGGTCATCTACATAGGAAAATACAGGTACATTTATCTCTTATACAAACGGTGGTATCTCAGAAAAGAGGCCAACTGGTTGTATTAAAACTTTGGTTTTTTTACATCCTAACAGAAAAATAACAGAGCCCTGATGATGGTTTGGACATTTATGGCCCGAACTTGAAACGCGTCGGCAAATCCAGCAAGAGCTAATTACAACATGTAGTGTGTTTTAGGATAAAATTGATACATGCTTTTTTTGCTCTTGTAATGAATTGGCTCTCTTCATGAAAATAATTTTGACTATTGAAATGGTCTAATATATTGCAAAATTGTTGCACTGCAATGTGTATTGTTCGTTGGATGTAATATTAATGTTATTTGTTTGGATATTTTCGTAATGTGTTTTGTGTTAATTGTTTATTGAGTAAGACTTTCAGTAATTTTTTGTATTGTGTATTCTCTTTCTGCCATTTGAAATAATTTTTGTATAAAGAACATGACTAAAAGGTATAAATAAATATACCGGATCAGATTTAATGAAATTGTTTATTTGGTCCCTAATCCCAATTAAACTGATGAGGGGGCAATTTTTGGTATGTTAGAATAGGCTGGGCAAGCAAAAAAGAAATGGCCTAGTGACTCTTTTTGGTCCTCACACCAGGGGCAAAACTCATTTGTCTGTCCAAGCCATTTACTGGTGAATGATCTCAACGGAAGCGACCCGACCCTAAACTGGTGAAAAAGCTTCCTATCACCACTCTTGGTGATGGTATCCCAGTAAGCCTCTAGAGAAGGGTCAAGTTTGTGCTGTAAGAACCTACCTGACAGAGAGGTGTTGTCTGTCTGTGCTATGAGTTGTTGTCTTACTGTGGACCAATATAGAGCTTTGAATTCCTTTTTTAAGGGGAAGACTTTATTATTCGGAGCAATCCAGAGATGGCTTAGGCCCATATTTTCCAGGAGCATTCTTACTTTTTTGAACCAGAGAATATTGCCCGAGCCCACCACAGATCTGACATCCAAGATTTCATTAGCCAAAAGTGCCAGTTCCGGGGTTGTCCACACTCTCCTCCACAAGGCAACCGCTCCGAAACCTGCTACATCATCAATAGGGTGACAACCTAGGTCAAGTAGAAGTGGCTTCAAGGGGATGTACTGGGGAAGGCCAACAAGATTACAAAGGAATTTATTTTGAACTCTGATTAATGGTGACAGGTCCGAAAAAGCCCATAAGTCCGCACCGTACAAGATCGATTAACTTATTTTAGCATTGTAAATTTTTAAAGCAGGACCTATCCTTTTGGTCAGTGAGGTTCTCTGTTCCTTAATTAAGCACCCTGTTAGCTGAGCAAACTTCAGAGAGAGTATCACGCTGGGGTTTCCAGCTAAGCCTGTTTTCCAATACAACCCCTAGGTAAGTCATGACTTTAACCTACTCTAACACACTGCCATTCAAACTAACGTGGCCCAACTGCGGTCTATTTTTAGATAAGACCATAAATTTAGTCTTTGTTACATTGACCTGTAGATCATTATCTTGGCAGAATACCTCAAACCTGTTTAGGGCGGACTGGAGATCCTTCTGCATTTTAGATAGAATAAGGGTGTCATCTGCGAAGATAAGTAGTGGGAACTTATTACCGCCTAGACCAGGGGCATCTATAGGGAATGTTGCGAAGTACTGCACTACCCTGTTAATGAACAACAGAAACCGGGTCGGTGCACGCACCCTTGACGTACACCCCGGGAAACGGGAAATCGCTCTGTAACCTGCCCCTGTTTGCCCCATCTAAACTGCGCGAAGTTTGCTTCGTGTAGTCGGATTACTATTTCAAGGAGTTCTAGGGGCATCCCCAGTGTTCCCAGTGCATCCAATAGCTTAGCTCTTGGAACTAAGTCAAAGGCAGACTTTAGGTCTACAAAAGCTGGATAGATAGTTCCACCACCCAGAATACCAACCTTCCAATAAATTAAAATAAATCTGAATACCTGATCAATCGTGCTTACACAGGATCTAAAACCAGCTTGTAAGGGGGACAAGACATTCTCTAGGTCCATACAAATCTGGATCTTAGCAAGCACCATCCTAGCTATAATTTTCTGAATGGCATCTATTAAACTGATGGGGCAGAACGATCCCCCTTTTTAAATATAGCCAGGATCTCAGCTCCTAGCCAAGAATCTGGGATTTGTGCACCCTTCGCGATAGCATTGGCAAGAAAGGTAATGTAAGGCACCCAATTAATTAAGTCAAATTTAAATAGATCTGCCGGGATGCAGTCCATACCTGGTGCTTTTCTTCCTTGTACCATCCTCAGTGCGTTCTCTACATCTTTCCCAACAAACACTAGGGAGTGGCTCGGGTCAGTACTTGTGGGGAAAGAACAGGGGGGGGGGGACTGTCACAGGTTCAAGTCCCCTAAACTGAGACTCAAAATATTCGACCCAAACTGCGGCACACACCTGGTTATCCGGGACTTGGGTTTCCACTGCGCTTCCCCATTTAACTATCTGCCAGAACTTTGTCTGGTCTCTATACCTACTTGCCACTAGTAGATCCTGCCAGTACTCATCATCCCAGGCCTTTTTGGACTGTTTTTGGATTTTCCTGTATGTAATCCTTACTGCCCTAATGTCCTTGGTATTCCATGATTTAATGGCTTTCACCAGAGAGCCATAAGCAGAGCGGCATGATTTATTGTACCAATGATTGGCTGGTTTAAGAGATGGTAGTTTACTGGGTTTGGCACTTTTGGAGAAATGGGATTTCAATAACCCAAAAACCTGCTCATGAACAGCACTAGTTTTAGCAATCTGGTCTTCTTGTTCAGCCAGAGCCTGTAAGGCACACAAAGTGGTAGAAACCTCCTGAGAGATCTTGTCTGAAATTAGGGGATCATCGACTACCCTATCCCACCGGGCCCTACGCCTATCATTGGAAAGAAAGGCTTCGGCTGTTACTATCTCGGTGGCTCTGACAGTCTCCAGACCGCCCGCAGTTTTTAAGCTAAGTAAGAGCGGGTTATGGTCGCTCTCAGGGCGTGCAGATATTATCATGTCCTCGAGAAGGGACCAGTATTCAACCTTGATTAGAATGCGATCGATTCTGCTTGAATTGATACCATTATCAAAGGTTACCCGACCGATTTATCAGACCTGGAACGACCATTAACAGCTCTCAAACCCCGCTCGAGGCAGAAGCCCAGCCACTGTATGGCCACTTCTGTCCACTTCTTTATCGGGTTTAGGTCGAGGCAGGGGATATTCTACTGTGCATCTTCCTCTGCTAAAATATCTTCCCCCACGAGAAGTAAGGGTTCAAACGTACAATTGAAATCCCCTGCCACAATCACGAGGCAATCCATCCCGACAGAGTTGAGAATGAGATCCAGCTCTTTGATAATTCCCGAGTTCCGCCCAGATGATCTCCATCTCATTCTCGCAACAGTCTTATAACAAGAATGTCAGGGTTAAGCAATATTTCTTCAGTGGACCTGTAGCTGAGCGACTGCTTCACCCAGATGGTCAGGCCACCTGACTATCTACCTCTTTTGCCTCTAATAGCAGGTTTAAAAAAGTTTAAATACCCAGGCGATGGATGAGATCAGGGGCCCAACTTTCTTGGAAAATCAGGATATCATGATCCTCCACAAAATCTATCCACTCTGCTATTGAGGTTTTACTCCTCAGGCCTGCAATGTTTCACGAGACAACTTTTTTTTTCACAACAAAGTTTTATTGAGCAGTCAAAGCAAGGGAGAATGTGGCTCCCCACAATCAGGAGATCGCCACCAACAGTCATGGCACAGATTAGTACTTATGCATAAATGTCGTATCAATAAAGGGTGAACAGCTCAATACGAACAGCCCCGCAACCCACCCATACCCTACCAACTCCCCCTACCCCACTACCCCCCAACCCCCCCCCCCCCATTCCCACCCCCCCCACGCACGTGTGCAAAATGCAGCAAGCAAATCTTGGGTGCGGTGTGATAGGTATGCCACAGATCTCAGGCCACTATAACACAGTACATTCAGATGTCTTCCTCCCTTTCCGCCGGGGGATCCAGAGACAACCCTCTATAATCGGCCCACCTCTTCCAGATTTTGAAATGTTTACGTGGGCATCCCCTTGCCTCAAACACCGGTTTCTCCAGTCCCATATAGTAATCCAGTCCAGCCTTCCATGCCGACAGGGGGGGGCTCGCTCCCCCTTCCATGCCCGGGCCAGGTCTCTTTTAGCCACTACGAGTCCCAGCAACAGCAGGTGGCGTTTGTAGATGTTCCCACCGATACCTTCCATAACATGAAGCAACCCCAGTCGATGAGTGCGGAGATCCCAACCCAGGACTTCAGACAGGCAGCCCCATACACCTCTCCAAAAACCAGATAATCTAACACACGACCACACCGTATGCAGCAGCGTACCCAGTGCAGCCCCACAGCGCAGACATTCCGGAGACTCAATCAATCCCGCCTTCCACAGGCGTTCTCAGGTATAATAGGCTCTATGGAGGTATTTAAATTGGATAAGCCGAAGCCGCATGGCGATAGCAGCCCCTCGCGGGGACTCCAGGGCCTCCCTCCAATCGTCCTCGTCCATGGGACCTATGTCCACCTCCCATGCCGCCCGAAGGGGGAGTAATGTAGAGGAGCAGTGAGTAACCAGTGTTTGATAGATGTGGGAGACCTTCTTGTCCCCCAGGTCTCCCATAAAGACTTTCGCCTCGACCGGACTAAATTCAGGAAGAGATTCCAAGTGGGCGATACTGGGGGTGAGCGCATGGGGCAGTTGTAAATAGCGTAAGAACTGGGATCGAGGCATGTGGAACTCCGCACTGAGCTCTTGAAACGATTTGAGGGTAGTTCCTGACATTACTTGGCCCAGCAGCGAGATCCCAATGGCCTCCCACCCCTCAAACCCGGCCAGGGTAGAAAGCTCTGGGAGTAGGCCATTATGCCACAGCGAAGTTTCTGCTGTCAGCTTACCCCACCAGCCCATTCGGCGCAGCGCCTGTCTCCAGACAGCAAACACCACTTTCGTGACAGATGGTAACGTCCGCCGCAGTCGGGCTGAATATAAGATTGTGTGTAGCGTATGTTCCCCCATGAGCGAGCGCTCCAAGGCATAGGCCGGGTCTCCCCTGTCACCGTACCACCATTCATTAAGAACAAGCAACTGCGAGGCCTGGTAATAAGACAGCAGATCGGAGGTGGCCAGGCCCCCACAATAGGTGGACAAGAAGCATGTCCGTAGTGCCACCCTGGCCGCGCCTCCAGCCCATAGGAAACGGCCCAACACCGAGTTAACTTGTCAGAACCACTGCGGGCTGACAGGGTAGGGGTAGTTTTGCAACTGATACAGCAGGCGTGGAAGCGCCACCATCTTGAAGATTGCGGACCTGTCGAAAATGGTTAAAGGCATTCTGGACCATGTTTTGGTGCCAGCCTGGACTCGCTCCCACACAGGCACAATATTGCGTTCCCAAGCAACGGCCGCCGATTCCGATAGAAACACCCCAAGGTATTTCAGCCCGTCGGAGGCCACCCAAAGGTCTGCCGCCCAGGGTTCCGTTATGGCTCCACCTCCCAGCACCCACAGGGTAGACTTATGCAGGTTCAGTCGAAGGCCGGAGACCTCTCCAAAGATACGCATAATGTCCAGTACCCGGGGCCCAGAACGTTGCAAGTCCGTAAGGAAAAAGAGGATGTCGTCAGCATACAACGCAATTTTATCTGCTAGATCCCCATTCCACACAAACTTGCGTATCTATGCGCACCCAGGAGGCCAGGGGTTCCATGGCCAGGTTGAACAGGTATGGGGACAATGGGCATCCCTGCCTGGTGCCCCGACCAATTTGAAACCGTTCGGAGATAGCCCCAGCGACTCGTACCGAGGCCGTAATGTCGGTGTACAGTAGCTTAATGTACGACAAAAACATCGGGCCTAGGTTAAGACTGGGTAGGAGTGCAAAGAGGTACGTCCAACTCACAGAGTCAAAGGCTTTGTCCATGTCCGCTAACAGCAAAGCCGCTTGTTCTCCCAAAGCCCCCATGGCATCCACCGCCGCCTGTGCCCGCCGGATGTTGTGGCGCGTCACCCTATGAGGCATGAACCCGGCCTGGTCAGGGTGGACCAGATCGGTGATGTACGGAAGCAAGCGGTTCGCTAGAGCTTTCGCTAGGATTTTGGCCTCAATGTCCAGCAGGGATATGGGACGATACGAGTCATGTCTGTCGGGGGGCCTACCCGGCTTCTGAAACACCACAATTTCCGCGTGGTGCCAATCAGAGGGCAGTTTGCCTCGGGTCCGGGCCGCCTCGAGCGCACGGCGGTAGTGAGACCCTAACAGAAGGTGAAATTTCTTGTAAAACTCACACGGGTAGCCACTCGGCCCAGGTGCCTTCCCAGTGTTAAGCTGCCCCAGAGCCTCCCCAAGTTCCTCAGCCGTAAGCGGGGCGTCGACCGCCGTCCTGGCCTCATCCGAGACTGCGGCCGGTCGTAGGTCATCAAGGAATTTGGCCACCTCGTCTGCGTCAAGACTCTCCCGTGAGGAGTACTGCTCCGTGAAGTATCGGGCGAAACTAGCCGCCAATTCAACCGGGTCTGTCATCACCGACCCGTCGTCCGCAGTGAGGCCTGGCAGTGTGATTGGCTGAAGGGTACATTGACACAACCGATGGAGCATCGTGCAAGACTTATCTCCCCACTGGTAGATTCTGCTCCGCGTGGCAAGCCACGCTTGCTTAGCCTCGTCGTGCAGGACAGAGGCATAAGACTGTTGTGCCTGCAGGAGCAACCGTAGCACGGTCTCATCACCCCCTCCCCGGCTACGCCGTTCTAGGGCCTCGACCTGTGCAGCTTCAGCGGTAATGGCTTACCTGTGCCTCCGGCGGGCGGCCGAACACCAAGCAATATCGACCCCTCTTATAGTGGGCTTCATCGCTTCCCAAACCACCACGGCGTCGACATCGTCTACAAGATTGTCCTGCCAGTACTGATCAATCGCCTCCCGCACATGGTGGACATACTCAGGTTGTTGTAGGTGCCACGAAGACATCCTCCAACGGAACGGCTGTCGTTTTGTGTGAAGCTCTATCTGGACGGAGACGGGGGAGTGGTCAGAGAGCCCTCTCGGCAATATAACAGCCTCTCGCACTCTACTCAGGCAGGCACCAGGCATAAACACATAATCCAACCGCTAGAAGGAGCCATGCACTGCAGAAACAAATGTGAACTCACGTGCCACCGGATGCATATGGCGCCACACGTCCACCCAGCCCATACTCTCCACCATCGCACGCAGCCGGGACGGGGGAGCAGTCGCAGCCACACCTTGTCTCCGCTGACGGTCGACACAGGCATCCATCACCTCGTTCCAGTCCCCCCCAACCACCGTCAAGGACTCTGGGATGCCTTCCCATATTGCAAACAGCCTTTCCGACAAGGCCCACTGCAGAGGGGGAGGGGCGTACACACTTCCAAAGACCACTGGTTCAGCACCCACCATTCCTTTGACAAATATGTACCGACCCTGGGGGTCTGCCCACTGCTTCTCATGCACATACGCCACCCTACGATGCACCAAAACAGCCACGCCTCTGGACCCTCTAGTAAACCCGGCATGGTAGACCTGTTGGAAGCCGAACCTCTGCAGGCCAAGCACCTTGGAACCCAACATATGCGTTTCTTGAAGTAAGAGTACATCGACCATTTCCCTTTTCCCCCAGCGCAGTACCGCCCCTCGTTTAATCTTATCAAGCATCCCCCTGACATTCCAGGTTACGACACGCAGGGACTTGTTAGGAAGTGTAGTGGTCTGTTCAGCCATAGTCAATGTGATCGCCCCAATCAGGCCCCCTGTGCCACCCCCACACACCCCACACCCTACTCAGAACATCAGATAGAAACACGTGCGAGTCCCCCCACCAACTACCCCAGAGGCCCCCAACATCTTCTCTCACCCCCCCTAGTCCCAAACTCCCCCCACCCCTATACCTCATAAAACACTGAAGTACCTGTCGCGGCATGGACAGCCCCGGGCCCAAAACCGAGGACCCAGGACCAACCATGCCAATGGATCCCAACACCCCACAGACCATAAGGTCACACCCCCTCCCCTAGCTAACTCCCACACCTCGGTGAGGTTGGTGGCCCCCATTCAGTCGCCTCCCGAACCCCAGCTGTGACATCACATATATTCAATGTACTTCTCAGAGCAGGAAGCTCCGTATCAGCGGAATCCCCTAGTGTGCGTTCCCGCCGTGAGACCACAGCAAATAAAGGCAGCAGTCCAGTAGAGAAAGGCAGATCTCCTCCAGGGTTCAATGACCATCATCAGAATGCTCAGATTCCATAGTCCCACTGGTTTGCGAAGCACTAGCGGAGGCGGATCTCTTGCGTGATCGGGACCTCCGATGTCGTCCTTTCCGGGCCGGTCGGTCCGAACGCTCCTGTGACGACCCCCTCGATCCACCTGGGTCCAGACCCGGCTGGGCATGCGGCCTGATCCGCACAGTTTCGTCTGTCCACTTAGAGACGTCCTCTGGGGAATCGAAGAAGTGGGTCCGGGACTGGTACACCATCCGCAGACGAGCCGGGTATAACAAGGAGTACTGAAGTTTCAGGCCCCGCAATTTGGCTTTGGCCGCCACAAAGGATTGCCGTTGCTGCTGTACTAGCTTTGTGTAGTCGGGGAAAATCATGATCTTGTGATTCTCATAGGAGATTGAGCCTCTGGTCCTCGCCTCTCGCAAGATAACATCGCGGTCATGATAATTCAATAGTCTGGCGATGACCGGTTTAGGAAGCTCACCCTCCGGTGGCCTCTGCGTCAAGGCGCGATGCGCATGCTCGATCACGAAGCAATTAGATAGAACCCCCGGCGGTCGCCAGCTCTCTAGCCACCGGGACAGGAACTGCTCCATATCGTCCTTCTCACATCTCTCAGGAAATCCTATAAAGCGGAGGTTATTCCTGCGTGCGCGCCCTTTGGCATCCTCCACCCGCGATGCAAGATTCTTTTGGACGTGCTCCAAGTCCGCTACTTTTCGTTTCAGGGTCCCAACGTCATCTTCAACTACCGAGATCCTGGATTGCGTCTCCGTGAACCGCGCTACCGCATTCCGCAGGTCCTGGCGCAATAGACTGACATCCGCGCCCACTGCTCCAATCTTGGCGTCCAGCATGTCCCTGGATTGGGTGATCGCCGCCATGAGCGCCGCGTTGTCCGGCCCTGCTCCGTTGCTGCTACCGGACGCACCGAGCCCTCCGCTGGGCCCTGTGAACTTGTCAATGGGACCCTGCTTGGGCGGACCACCACCTCCTCTGGTCATTGCTGCGCGCAGTCCCACTGCCACCAGGCCACCTGTACCTGTAGCTGCACAAGTTCAGTCCCAAGCAGCACAGGGGGGTGCTCCCGGGGGGGAGGCGGCCGGGGCTCCACAGAGCTCAGCAGCTGGCGGGCCCCCCAGCCGAGTCAGGCAATGTGCACAAGAAAAGTCAGTACCGGGCTAGGTTCGCCCCCACTGCGCAGGCCGCCGGCCGCCATGTGGGTCTGGTCCTGTGGACCGCTCCAGTACACAGCCCCGCCACCTCACCACCGACTCCAGGCCAGCTAGTCCCCGGTGAAAAAACACTCACAGTTCGCGGTGGGTCCCTGGGCTGCACACCCGCCGCCGGTCTCTCCGTGACCCACTAGGCGCCCCTCCTCAGCCGCTCCAACAGGCCTCCGTCTCACAGCTGCCACTGATGGTCCGCTCCACATGTAGGTCCGGGCCCCACTGGCGCAGAAATCGAAGCCCTGGCCGCCCGCAGGACACCCGGGCCACAGCACTGCTACGTCGCTCCAGGCCCCTCCATACACACCAGACGACCACTCGGGGCACCGCCACAGCCTCACCAGCCTCCGGCTCCACCCGGGCCAATCTACTGCAGACCGGGCCAGGCCAGCCCCCTGGTCGCGAAACTCGAGGCCCCGGCTGTGCGAGGGCCGCCCAGGCCTTAGTGTCTTTATGCCTGCTGGGGGCTCCCTAGCAGTGCAGGTCGGCACCACAGGGCACTGCCACTGCCCCGTAGATCTCCCGCGTCACAGTTCCAGGCCGGGGCGCCTCCCTGCCGGTCTGTCCCCCGGCCGCCAGCAACAGGCCTCCGCTCGGCCACCTGAAAATCGAGGCCCCGGCTCCGTCCACAGGCACTAGGCCACACAGCCCCGCAGGCGATCCCGGCTCACTGGATCTCCCGGGAGGACCGCGCGGCACACCAGAGAGTTCTGGGCGCCGCCAAATACACTCGCCAGACAAGTGGTGCCACCAGCGGGCTCGGGGGCCAGGATAATTGAGCAAATTGTGTCCGGGCCGGCGGGAGCTCTACAAGGCTGCGAACGCCATCTTCGGCCCGCTAAGCCACGCACCCCCCCACGAGTCAATTTTTAACAGGTTTTCCCTAATAGCGTGCTGGATCTGACCAGACTGCGACGGATTTACCCCTATTGGTCTCCTTCCTGCAATTGGGCCCCCACTTGCTGAGGAGCCTGGGCACGACCTCACCAAACCTTGTTCGACCGCCTCACCCCCCCTAACCTTCCTCGCTACGATCTCTCTGTCATGCACTGGGGGCATCCTGGATGAAGGGCAGAACCTCAAGGTGATCCGCATCCCTACTCAGTTGGCATGCTGTATCTTCCCTTCCCATTGGCTGGACCACCATAAAGCCCCTATAGTTGTTCTCAAGTCAATTCACCCCCTCTAGACCAATAAGTGGGTCAAATCGATTTGTCAGGGGTGTATGATACTCAGCCTGTCATTCGGTTTTACACCAAAAGATCTAATATTACGAATAAAGGAGGTGGGATTGGTTGGTCCATGGTAAGCATAAGCATAAAAGTAATTTAGGCCCAGGGTTTGAACATCTCCCTCTCTGCCGAACCTAGGATCATAGCAAATGTACTCTACCACCCTAGGATCTCTAAAGTTGACAATTACGCAGTCACCCTCTATATCCTTCTATCTACGACCCAACCAACTCACCCTTCTAACATTTAATATCTTTGCGTTTGAGGAAGGTGAAAGTGGTCTGTTCCAGTTGAGCCAGTAGGTGACTTTGTTTTTCAACTCCCTATGTGATTAAATTTTATCGGCTCTAATCCCTGGAACTCCGACCAGAATAACCGTGTACGGTACTGACTGTGGGGGGAGTTTGATACAAGGCAGCCGCTGTATAGTACCCTCGCTTCCCTGTGGAGTTGTCCAACTAGGCGGTATCTTCCCTACCCGCACAGAGGGTGCGGGCTGGCTACTTGCCACCTTGCCAACTCCCGTACCCTTTTCCCCGGTAGGACCAGATAAATCCATCTCTACGGGGCGCGTCTCAGGACGAGGTGGGGGGTTTTGTTTTGTTGGCCCTGTCATTTTGGACTGGTTTGGCAGACTCACTACCACTTCTAAGCCCTGGGGGGCAAAATGGGTGGGCTTTGGCGCTTGGACCCTCCATGCCTTTCGCTATCCTTTCCAACGCGCTGGAGTTAACTAGTACTAACTTTTCGAGTTGCTCTAGTTTTGAGTTAATCAATGTAATTCTCTCCAGAAGAGGTAGTTTCAGTGATTTAAATAATTTTTCTACTTTGTCGAATAGCCCGTCATTTGCACTACTTAGGGTAGGCAGTTGATTTGGACAGGACGGGGGATAGCCATAATTGGACTAGGGGACTGAGCAGTATGTTGTGATGCTGCGTTTGAGATGGTTGTTTTTGATATTTTTGCCGCGCCATTTTGAGGACCACCCCCTCTTTTGCTTTTTCCTACTGAATGAATTGCCATTAGTTTTTTGCCGGCTGGTATCGCCTGATTTTGGATTTTAGTTGAGGCACTATTAGGCAGGGGAATTAGAGTCCCTACTTTGCGACCCACTAGAGACAGAGCAACCTGTGGATATATTTATTGAAGTATCAACCACAGAAGTATCAAGCCCGACCAGCGATAGGCTGGATCTCGGACTCGGGATGACTAGGGGGACAGTTGTTCCTGGTTGTTCTGGGGTAGTAGCAGACCTACTGGTACCTAGAGATGAACGCTTCCCCGTTAAGAGATCCAAGGACAAGCGTTTCTCCGTTAGGCTATTTCTTTATCCAATACCACTGCAACCCTTGTAATGAATTGATCTATGGTACCTGTAACCGCCCCCGCCGCCCCCAGGTGGAAAGTGTAACTTTTCGACCCTTCCCAGAGCGAGATGCCATTAGAGATGATGGGTAGGGGACTCAGGCACTGGAAATAACAATCAATATAGACAGAATGTTTAGATGGATTCGGGCAGGGATGATCTGCAGCGCAACAACAATAGGTATAACCTTAGAGGGAATACTCTACACAAACCCGGACTTAGGGGGGTGGCCCAGCCCGGCCTCGATCGTCCTCGGACGGGCTCATACAGGCCCGCCCTTGGCCCGGGCTTCGTTCGTGCTCAGCCTGTGCACGTCCTGCGTATCGTGGGCCTAGGCGGTGCAAAGTAGAGGGAGATGGGGGCGGGAAGAGGGCCCAGCTGCGGCGGATGATTGCAGCTAAGCCTGCTGGTCCTCGCAGTCCCGCCCGGGTGTCTGCCAAACGTTTCACAGCAAGTTCAGCCCAAATCGGCAAGCAGTTCAGGATATCCTCAACACAGGGACCAAAGAAGGCAGGTTATGTAGAGAAAGTCACTGCACCACAAACGGCTGAGAGCGGCACCCCTCCATGTACTGTCTCCCAGCTATTATTGTAAAGACATATACTGTTGTGTAAGCAATTCAAGTTGTCCGTGCGGTGTTCCAGGCTCCCGTGTTACCTAGCCATGCTATCACTCACCCTGTCCAGACCCTACGCTCGATCACCCTGCGATGGCACTAGGTCTAACCCTTCCAGAGCCATCAACATGATCTCCTACTCCTGGGCTATGGGATACTTCCTCTGACCTTTCTCCTCCTCCCTTCTCAGCGTCATTCCCTTTGCTCTGCCACACTTTACCAGTTCCATCTGCCATGCGGCCGTCGCAGGTGGTCTGGGGGATTTCTACCTCATTGTCAGAGCCCTGACAGCTATCAAAAGAGCCGGATCCAAGAATCTCAATTTGGCCTTCAGCGCCTTGGACCTTTTGCAGAACCCCACTAGGCAGTATAAAATCTCTTCAGGTACAGGCAAGTGAGTTGTATTTCTAAGAACCGGACATATCCAAGCCCAATATCCACGTAGACATACACAGGACCAGAGCATGTGCAGTAATCTAGCCTCCTCTACTCCGCAACGTGGACAGCAATGGGGGCGAGTCCGAGAACATTCTGTGTAGCCTCTGAGGGGACAGGTACACCCTATGCAGTACCATTGTTTGTATAAATCTAAATTTTGCATTCCGCGACACCCTCCTGGGATGCTCCAGAATAATCTGCCATGCCTTACCTGTGAGTATTATGTCTGCGTCCTGAGCCCAAGTATTCCGAAGCATATCCAGCGGAATTGCTGCGTGTGCTCTGACTCCAGAATATACCCAGCGCACTTAGTGTCCCCCAGCCCCCATATAATAGAGCAGGTAGGCCATTTCATGTTGCGCGGGTTGAGTTCGTTGTGGTGCCCAGGTGTTCTGAATGTAGTGCGAAACCGTGGCATGTAGCAAATACAATCTAGGGGGAGCACCTGTAATTTGAAAAAAGGACTCCTGGTCTAGCAGAGTGTCATTACCAAAAAAGGCCCCTCCTCCACGACCCCAGCCTCCGTCCAGGGGTGCAGTATGCCTCATGTTAGCCTGCCCTGATGCGTCGGGATACCCAATAAGGGAATGTTCGCCGCATATGGCTTTACTGATGAGGTGTAGGACAGTGCTCGTCTCCAGCACAATATGGCCGTGTGCAGGAGCGGGTGACAATCTGGAGGAAGCCGCCTTTGTGGTAGCAACAAGAAGTGCCGCTCTCCCCGTGCCAGTCGCTCAGGTGTATAGTCAATCTCATGGAGGTTCCTACCGGCCACCCAAAGTGGGAGCCACTGGAGTTGGCTGGCATAATAATAGCCCTGAAAATCTGGGACCCCCAGGCCCCCCGAGTCGGTTCCCAACTGGAGCTTGCGAAGGCTAATGCGTCTCCGACCATTACCCCAGATCAAAGTAGTTAGAATGGTATTAAGTGTGGTAAACACTTGTTGGGGGACGGTCACAGGCAGGTGTACAAAATAATACAAGAGGCGTGGGAGCATAACCATCTTGGAGATTGCGACTCTGCCCATAACGGACAGGGGCAAGGAGATCAAAAAACCCACGCTGCTCCAGATCCGGGTACTGGCATGCTTAATATTACCATCAATTTGGTCCTCTGGTGATCTAAATACCTGGATCCCCAGATATTTGAACGTGGTCTGCGCGACCGGTATCTCGTGCGTCCTGAAGCGGATGGAAGCGGGGTGTAGTGCCTCATTGAAATAAAAGGCCGTTGATTTTGCTGGGTTGATGGCCAGGTCCGATACTTCCTCAAAGCGGCAAAAAATATCATAGAAAGCCGTGTGATCTGCTTTTAAGTCCCTGAGGTACAACAAGATGTCATCTGCGTATATGGATATCAAATTATGCGTACCCCTGATTGATATACCCATCTGGGCATCATGAGCCCGGAGCGCTATAGCCAGAGGTTCCAGTGCCAAAACAAATAAAATCGGGGACAGGGGACATCCCTGTCGGGTGCCCCTGTACACAGAGTAACTATCCGACACGTACCTGCCCGTACGGGCCCTGCCCGAAGGGTCTGTGTACAATGGTCTAATCCACCTCAGGAGTGAGCCAGGGAGGCCAAAGCGCCTCAGGTCCTCAAACATAAACGTCCATCACAGGGAGTCGAACGCATGTTTTAGATTTAACGCTATACAGCCTGCCCGGGGATATTCCAGTGGAGTGCTTGTCATGAGGGCATGCAGTCTCCGAGTGTTCAGGGACCTACTCCGTCCCGGGAGGAACCCGCATTGATCCCGATGCACCAGTGCGCGTAGGTGGGATTGTAAGCGCAGGGCTATGGCCTTACTCAGGATCTTATACTCCGTAGAGAGCATTGATAAGGGCCTATAATTTGCCATGTCCAAGGCATCCCTGCTGGGCTTAGGTATTGATGTAACCAAAACTTGCATCGTCGTTGCCGGTAGATGTCCTTCCTCAAACGCTGCCCCGAACACCTCATCCAGGACAGTTGCTCGAGTGTCTAGGTATGTTGCATAGAACTCCACCGGGAGTCCATCTATACCCGGTGTCTTATTGCGGTTAAGGGAACTAATTGCCACCCGTATTTCATGTTGCGTAATGGGCCGTCCAAGTCCCTCTGTGTATCCTCCTACACGGTCGGGAACGGGAGACCATGCAGGAGCACAGACACACGTTCTGGGTCCTCCAAGTCAAAAGGAGCGTATAGTGCTCTCAGGTGGTCGTGGAACGCTTTGTTTTTCTCAGATTGCGTGCGGGCCAAACCGCCGGACAGGTCACGTATCTGTGTTATCACCGGGGGGGTCTGGTCGGCCCCGTACCAGGCGGGCCAATAGTGTACCTGATCTATCAGCATCAGCGTGCTGACGGCTTAAATATTCTTTATAATCAATGTTTCTCAGCATCTCCAATACTTCTGTATGATCTATATTCCCTTTCTGCAGCTCCCCCTTCTTCTCAGGATCTACACTCGCCTCCCTTTCCAATATCTTTAGGCGGTTCTCCACCTCAGAGTTTCCTGTGAATTTCTTGTCTGGATCATACCAACTGGCCTATTACAGCTCCCCGTACCACAACATTCATGGCAACCCATACTATTAAATTAGAAGAGGCAGAGTCCCAATTTTCTGTAAAGTAATTAGACAATGTGTCAGAGAGCGTCGCACGGAAGGGACCATCCTCCAGAAGGAGCGGGTTGAGCCTCCAGGTAGGTACAGGGGTCGGGCCCCTTCCCCAAAGGATGTTGAGCAACAGGGGTCTATGGTCAGAGAAAGTTTTGGCTAGGTACTCTGGGCTCCCGATCCTAGAAATCAGTGACTGTGAGCATATAAATTGGTTTATCAGAGTGTGGAGGTTGTGTACAGTGGAATAGAATGAGTATTCCTTGTAATCTGGATTCAAGGCACGCCATGCATCCATCAAGCCCCAGCCCTCCGCCCAGGTTAGAAATACTTCAGACAGCCGTGAGGCTCCAGTCATTTGGAGGGGGGGGGGTGTGATCTATCCAGGCTCAGGACCATGTTCCAGTCTCCGCCCAAAACCCAGGGGACGTTCGACCAGTCCAAGAGTGCCAAACCAACTGTGTGCAGAAATGTATCCTGCTCATTACTCGGGGCGTATATACTGCTGAGTACAATTCGCCATCTAGGGTGCCTTTCACCAGAATAAATCTACCCTGCTCATCTACTTTCCGAGTAAGTCGTAGAGTAAATAGTACCTCTCCACATCTTTCACAGTTTCTGGGCTTCTGACACCGTAAGGTGGGATTCCTGGAGGAACGCAACTTGTGTGTGATGCCTAAGCAGGAAGGAGTGGATCAAGTGTCTTTTCTGTATCGCCCCAAGCCCCCACACATTCCAGGTAGTGAATCAATAGCATCAGCCATAATCGTCTATTGCCAAGCATAAGAGTGTCAGTGGGCTCACAGCGCAAGCCCATATAACTAACGACCAGGAGACTACATATTCGAAAATTCCCTCCCAAAACTGAACAAACAAGGCGCAGCAAAACAACGCTGCCGGGCCAAACATAAGAACAGTAAACAAATAAGTCCAAGCACCAGTGCGTTTGCCTGTGGGGGGTTGGCCAAGAACTACTACGGTCATCTGTGTATTCGCACCGGGTACCGCTGGCTCAACGGCGTGCCGTCCTGGGGGCACCATGTTTGTAAAAATGTGCACGTAAATGCGTACTGCAGATACCCTCACCATGTGAACCAATAGTCCCACTAGGGTCGCACTCGACCAGGGTTCCCACCCTACTCATTCCATCTCACAAGTGCAAGGAAGTGGCGGGTATGCACATTATAAACAGCGTTCAATACATATTACCAAACCCATGGATATATGTTTCTACTATGAGTCAACAATAACAGCAAGCAGTGGGCACAAAGTAAAGGATATCGGGTGTTGCAGGTAACCTGTCCACTCCAAACGGAGCCGTGTATCCCTTTAGTTGTCCAGCATATCATCGGCCGCTCGGGGTGTGTCAGAAGGGAACAGGATCACACTGTTGTCCGAGTCAGAGGGGACCGTGCTGTCGTCCGAGTCCGTCGGTATCATCCCCGAATCCTCTCTGAACGTGCCCACCATCGCCACGGCACCCGACTGATCCTCCCTCTGTTGTTCCTGTGATGGGCCAAGTTTCCCTATGCTCCTCCTTGCATTTGGGGAGTCCTCTCTTTCTCGACCCGAGTCTCTCCCTGAGCCACCGGTAGCTATATCCTGAGTAGCGTCCTGACTCCCGTCGATTCTCATCACCTCCAGCCATTCCTCTAAATCGGATGGGCTCTCAAAGAAATGTGTTTTCCTGCCATGGATGATCTTCAGTTGGGCTGGGAAAAGCAGCGCATATTTCAACTTGGCTCTTTGTAGCTTATTCTTTACCTCCACATACGTGGAGCGCTGTTTCTGGACTGTATTGGTATAGTCTGGGTAGAGGGACACCCTTCGGTTTTCATATTGGATAAGGGACTTCTCACCGGCTTTCTGCAGCAAAACATTCCTATCTCGGTAGTTAAGTAATCGTGCTATCAGAGGGCGGCCCGATCTGGGCCTACCGGTTGGGATCCTGTACGCCCGTTCTACACAGAAGTGCGGCGATAGACCCTCCATAGTAGCATTGTCTCGGAACCACTGCTCCATGAAATCCTCTGCATGGGCCCCCTCACAGCGTTCAGGAAGGCCTATGACGCAGACATTGTTGCGGCGATTCTGACCTTCCACGTCCTCCACGCGGTCCATGAGGGAGGCAACCTGCTGCTGTAGTTGCTGAATAGAGGTGGATTGGTCTGCCACCGTCGGCGTGAGTTCGGAGAGGGCAAGTCCCTGGTCTTTTACCTTGTCTGCCAATTTGCCATGGTCTGCCTTTAACAGCGATAGATTTGTGGTTAGGGCCCCCAGCTGATGTTCCATTGCCGACCTGGAGTCCCTAATTTCTTTCAGGATTAAGTCCAGTTCGGTGGAATCCTCCCTTCTCCAGTGCTCTCCGTGTTGCGTGTGGGCTCTTGACCTCCGAGCCCCTCCGCCACCTTTGCCCCCTTTCGCCCCATGATGTTCCTGAAGTGCGCCAAAGCCGTACTTTGTAAGATAGGAGCCTTCTGAAGAGAGCGAGCTGAGGTACCGGGTTTTTAGGAACCCGGTGGTGCCAGGGGGAACACCCAGAGACCTCTTGAGTTCTTCCTGTTCTGGACCACAGAAACACAGAGTCTTCTAGGTGATGTCAAGGATCGAGTTTTATTGGCTGCAACCAAGTAACAAGCGTCCTAGAAGTACAACAGCACGGTGTGTATATTCTCTGGAGACTGTTCGTTTTTACAGAACCAGCCTTCTCCTTTTAGACAAAAATATTACCTTCGGGCAAGAATTCTTTCGTTTACAGTATGGTCATATACATATTTTCACAACAATGGAAAAGCAAAGTCATGATGGCCAGCCTACATTTTCGTATGTCCAGTTTGTGATAGATTACCCAGCCAGGCCCAGAACTCCCATCAGATATCGATGAAACCCCAATAAAATCGGGCACCTCCTCCTTGTAAAACTAGCCATAAAGAAGAAACAGGGACATGTGTGTGTATGATAAGTGTGGTTTGTATGTGGTAAATGGTTTATGACATGTTGTGCCTTGATGCTAATCTCGCTCGGCCAGTGGGTAGGGGACTGCCCGAACAGTTTTGGCTGGAGGCAGTGAAGGCAGCTCGCCCAGGTCAGAGAGGAGTCAGGAAAGGTGGACGTGTCCTTTCAGCTCGAATTCGGCCTTGGTCAATTGACTATGTAAGGGCAACCACAAGATGGATGCCGCTCACAAAATGGAACCTCGAGGGTTCAAGACAGAAACTATTATTTTAAGGTGATTGCATTGCTCGATCACGACGCAAATGCACAGGTATAATGTCCAAGTCATTACCGGTCTGCCGATACCAAATTCGTCATGGTATGATGATATTTTCTGACACGAGTGTTGGGCCTCGATACCACATCATAGCAGGGTCCATAATTTTCAGAACCACAGACCCTCCTTTTGCCCTTATATAGGCAATAACTCATGCTAATCTGAGTCCAAATCTGTATTCATGAAGTCATGGAGATGCTGCTGTAGCATCATCCTGTTGCTCAGTTCGTCCGTGGACACAGGCTTCCTTACACATGATGTAGCACAGAGGCCACATATTGCAGGAGCACACTGTACACACAGGCAGAACATAAACAGAATGGCTAAGATCATTCCAATGAATATCAGAATCTTCCATCCCCAGGCAGATATCAGTTCCCAGAACCACCCCAGCAAGGACCAGGTTCCTTTGTCCACATGAATGGACTCAGAGATCTTGTGCAGTTTGGAGATGGCCTGGTATACTGTCGGAGCATTGCCAGGGATGAAAATGCAGCAACTGGATTGGATCACTTTACATACCCCACCACGGTCTGCAAGTATGACATCTAGGGCAACCCTGTTTTGAAGAGTCATAAGGCGGTCCGACTGGAGCTCCGCGGTCAAGTTACTAAGGGCACCAGCCGTTTCAATCACGGCGGATTCAACTACTCTCGTCAATTGCCGAATGTTCCTGCTGTTCACCATAGGCCCCCAAAACGTCAGAAACCCCTTTGCGAAATCTCCAAACTCCTGTTCCGCAGTGTCGTCTTTACTCACGACACCCCTAACTGTCCTTGTCCGTTGGTAATCTGCCTCGGCCGTGTAGGTGGGTGGCAGCAAAAACGAGATAAAACATGTGCCCGAGAAGTCAGGGGGCAACCATGTATACGCTCTATCGTGGCAGACGAAGTAGGTACCTGTTGTAACTTGTGTTTCCCTGCTGCTCAGCTTGTATGTATGATGTGTGGAATGTTAGATGATTGGAATGTTGGTGTGCTGTGAATGTCAGTTGAGTGAGGGCTGAGCAGCAGGACAGCTGTTAGATGATTGGAATGTTGGTGTGCTGTGAATGTCAGTTGAGTGAGGGCTGAGCAGCAGGACAGCTGCTCCTGATGGGGTTAACATTATAACTTAACATCTTAATTAATAAAGTAACCTAAGAACCTACAGTTCCAGCCTCTTTCTGATTACAACAGTACCCTTAGCTGCTAGGAACGAGGGAGAGGTCTGAGACGAGAAAACGTAAGTCTCAGTACAGACACTCTTCCCTAACTGAGCTCTAGGGTTGTTGCCATTTCCCTGCAGACATAGGTGACCTTGGTGGGGTACTATCCAGATTGGGGAGGATTTCTTTGCTTTCTGGCTCTCAGCTAAGGAAATCCCATACTTAGTTATGTTTTATCGACTGTATGGTATAAGCTCATCTTTGGGAATCGTTCTAACCGTGTCGATATCCCTACTCATATTTCTGATTCCTGCCACTAGTGCCTTGTTGCTTGAATTTCTACCTGTGGGACGCGGGGGATACGGTTCTATGGAAAACAGGAACATGGTCTGGAAAGGTCACAGAGAACCATAATAACTAAATGGCAGGACAAAATACGGGATACCCTTATCTGTTGTGTGTGGCATAAGTCCACATACCCAACAATTCATGGTGTTCACTACAGACTGGTGCTGGTGTAGGAGCTGGACGAATGAGTTATTTACAAATTCTAATCTTCTGGCAGACTCGTGTTCAGGTAGAGGGTGAAAAGAATGCGGGGAAACAGTAGGAGGAGGTGTGGGCTGAGTGTCGTGTACAAATGTAACTCGAAAGGTGAATAGAGCATAGCCCACCAAAAACATCATTATGCTACACAACATTAAAATGCATATTACTAAAAATTGTTTTCTTGCCATCACATTGCATATTGTCTTTTCAAAATTCGTAGATCTGGCAAGTCTCTCCATCTTTGGAAACTCCATCCTCTAAGTTGCTGCCCGCGGTGGGAGATTGATTCTGCTAAGGAGTGCTTCTGTTCAGTCCAGGGTAACTCCCTTAGACCAACCAGAACTGTCGACCTAACCATCTCCAGCTGCACTCCAAAGACTGTGGCAACCGCGACCCTAGCAGCAGAACCGGATGGCGGTTCGAAAATCAAAAATGAGCAAGTTTCCTGGATGAGAGAGCTGCACAATCAAAAATAGTTCTTTGGGGAAAGAAAACTTTGTTAGTTCATTTTTATTAGTTCGTTTTTCTTGGCCTCAGATTATATCGTTGTTTTCCTGGTACGGTGTGGTCTTCAAACAAGATTTCAGGTCCTGTAGTGTCCAACTGCATTGACGGTGGCACAAATCCTTGCAGAATATTATCACTCTCCTTTTCTGTAGCAGTTCCTTTCAAACGTGCATCACTGAAGGGCAAGAAACGAGGCACAGATTCAGTCTCTGAGTCGGCGACACCCTCCTGGACCCACCGGTCATAGGGCAGAGGCAGAGGGATCCGTTTGCAATGGATCCCGTGGATCCAGTTCTTCTTTCCTTCCACCCGAACGGCTGATCTTGTGGAAAGAAGGACGAGGTGTGGGCCGGTCCACCTGGGCTGTTCGTTCTTTGTTCGCTGAAAGTTTCGCACCAGGACTCAGGTGCCAGGTTCAATTGTGTGGCCTGGATCATCAGACGCTGGCGGAGAGGAACTGTGGACCTGTTGGTGTAAAACACGCAATTTAGTTGTCAATTCGTGCAAATAGTCAAGCAGTACAGGATGCTCTATCTCACTGAGGTTTTTGGGCCTTGGCACTCCCCATATGTTGGCCGGTCGGCCAAACACGATTTCGTGGGGACTAAGTCCCATTCTAGAATGAACAGTCATTCTGGTAGATAGGAGTGCCAAGGGCAGGGCGTCAGGCCATTTAAGGCCTGTGCTGGCTTGGATCTTGGCTAATTTCAACTTGAGGGTGCCGTTATAGCACTCTACTAATCCAGCTGATTGGGGGTGATTTGCAGCGTGGAACTTCTGATGTATGCCTAGACTCTCACACACTCTCTTCATCACTCCTCCCACGAATTCACTCCCATTATCACTCCAGACCATTCGAGGCATTCCGAACCTGGGGAAGAATTCTTTGACCAGTGCTTTGGCTGTGGACAAGGCAGTATTGTCCTTAAGGGGATACACCTCCACCCACCTGGAAAAGGCACAAACAACGAGTACGTATTTCAGGTTGTTGCACCTCTCCATGTGGATGAAGTCTAGCTGCAAAACCTCGAACGGATACGTTGGAGGTGCAAAATGACCAGCTGGAGTTGGGGTTCCCCTACCAGGATTGTACTTCAGGCACACCATACAGTTCTTGACCACATTCTCTGCACATTTTGGGATGCCACTATTCTGCCATACTGGGGCCAACGACTTACAGATCCCTTTCACACTGATGTGAGCCATTCCATGAGCCATTGTCACCACTGCAAGCACATACGCATCGGGTAGCAGCAATCTCTGATGCTCTGACAATTCGACCCAACAACCATTTGCATCCAATCTACCCTTGCTTTCTCTCCATTCATTCACCTCTTTCTCAGTGGCCTCGGATTGTATAGACTTCACACTCAATTGTGTCTTCACACATGCCAACATCACCAATCCATCTTGCGGGACCTGCAACATACATTCGACTCATCACATTCCTTGCAGTCTCTTTTGCAACTTCATCTGCAAATGCGTTCCCACGACCAACATCATCTTGAATCTTTTTGTGTGCACTGCATTTCACAATCGCAACTTGTAGTGGCAAGGTCAGTGACTCGAGAAGCTCATTTACTAGCTGACCATGTTGGATTTTTGTGCCATGCGATGTCAAGAACCCACGTTCACGCCACAATCGCCCAAAACTGTGAGCCACGCCAAAGGCATATTGGCTGTCTGTGTACACATTCACTCGTTTTCCTTTTGCCAACACACATGCTCTTGTAAGTGCAATTAACTCAGCTGCTTGTGCAGAATTGTGTGGGATACGTGCAGTTTCTACAATCGTGTGCAATGTTGTCACAGCATATGCTGCAGTCGTATCACCATTTGGCAACTTGAAACATGAACCATCAACCCATAAAGCATCATTACATTCAGGAAGAGGAGTGTCCTGTAAGTCTACTCTCCCTTTTGTCTCTTCTTCTGTCCTAAAACAGCAATCATGTTTTTCGACCTCATCTGTCTATGCTGGAATGGGCAATAACGTGGCTGGGTTGAGTGTATCACACCTCTTTATGTGTATGTGACTCGCTAACAGTGTCAGCTCATAACTTGAGAGTCGAGCACTAGTTAAGTGCTGTGTCTTTGTTCTGTTTAGCAAAATGTCTACTGCATGTGGGACCATAACTATTAGTGTATTATTCATTACTAACCCAGCAGACTGTCGAATACAGACAGCTGCTGCAGCAGTGGCCCTCAAGCAACTTGGCAATGCCTTAGCTACGGGATCTAGAGTTGCTGAAAAGTACGCGCATGGACGCTGTTTGCCCCCAAAACATTGTGTCAGGACTGATAATGCACAACCTTCCTTCTCGTGGACGTATAATGTAAAAGGCTTACTGTAGTCGGGGGTACCCAACACAGGAGCCGAACACAATGCATCACGCAATTCGTGAAAACTTTTCTGACAATCTTTAGACCACGGAATGGGTTTCGGTGTATCCTTGCAAGTTAATGCCACCAAAGGTTTGGCCAACAATGAGAAATTTGGTATCCATGGTCTGCAATATGATGTAATGCCCAATAAAGCACGCACTTCTCTCTGTGTCCTTGGGACACCCAATTTTGCAATTGCCTGTATTCTCTCTGGGGTCAGCTTCCTTCCCTCCTTCGATAAGATGTGACCTAAGTAGGTCACTTCTTGTCGACAAAATTGCAGTTTCGAAAGAGAGACTTTGTGCTTCATGTCACATAAATGACGCAACAATGTGGTATCGAGGCCCAACACTCGTGTCAGAAAATATCATCATACCATGACGAATTTGGTATCGGCAGACCGGTAATGACTTGGACATTATACCTGTGCATTTGCGTCGTGATCGAGCAATGCAATCACCTTAAAATAATAGTTTCTGTCTTGAACCCTCGAGGTTCCATTTTGTGAGCGGCATCCATCTTGTGGTTGCCCTTACATAGTCAATTGACCAAGGCCGAATTCGAGCTGAAAGGACACGTCCACCTTTCCGGACTCCTCTCTGACCTGGGCGAGCTGCCTTCACTGCCTCCAGCCAAACCTGTTCGGGCAGTCTACAACCCACTGGCCGAGCGAGATTAGCATCAAGGCACAACATGTCATAAATCATTTACCACATACAAACCACGCTTATCATACACACACCTGTCCCTGTTTCTTCTTTATGGCTAGTTTTACAAGGAGGAGGTGCCCGATTTTATTGGGGTTTCATCGATATCTGATGGGAGTTCTGGGCCTGGCTGGGTAATCTATCACAAACTGGACATACGAAAATGTAGGCTGGCCATCATGACTTTGCTTTTCCATTGTTGTGAAAATATGTATATGACCATACTGTAAACTAAAGAATTCTTGCCCGAAGGTAATATTTTTGTATAAAAGTAGAAGGCTGGTTCTGTAAAAACGAACAGTCTCCTGAGAATATACACACCATGCTGTTGTACTTCTAGGACGCTTGTTACTTGGTTGCAGCCAATAAAACTCGATCCTTGACAACACCTAGAAGACTCTGTGTTTCTGTGGTCCAGAACAGGAAGAACTCAAGAGGTCTCTGGGTGTTAACCCTGGCACCACCGGGTTCCTAAAAACCCGGTACCTCAGTTTGGCGCCCAACGTGAGGCGGTATCAAGCGGTGTCGGTCCAAGCCAGATGTTCGTGAGGAGCTTTGTGTGAAAATTCCAGAGGACGGCCAACCACTTCAGCGACCCCTGTATATCAACGTGGTTCCGAAGGTCTTTGCTGCGAGGTTCCCCGCGTCCCGATGGCTACGAAGGACTGCTGCCCTGACTATCGCCCTGTTTTGGACCCATCGATACTTGGTAGAGCAAAACGATAGACGAGTCTTCTAGTGACGTCATCGATCATCAATACTTCAGTTAAGTATAAGTGGAGCGTCTCCCAGTCCTTAGTTTTGTTCTTAGTTTTGGTATCCTTGAGATACGCTTTGATTTGGAACTTGCAAGCGCCAAAGCCGAGGGACTCGTGTATTCACAAGAATATCGTATTCGATAATCCTTTGAAGTTTGAAGCTAGACTAGTGAGCGAAGATGCCTGGTTTTAGCAGACTTGGAAACTTGTTTTGTCTTGGTTGTAGTAAGGACTCCCGATTGGAGGATTCGTGTCCGGTTCCTCCGATTGGAACTCCAACATATGAGCTTCATGTGAAGCACGGAGTAGGCCCCATCACATACAATGAAGTGTGGATAAAATACACCAGAAAAGATGGTGTTTTAAAATGGCCCCAATATGGTAGCTTTGACACAGAAATCTTAGATAACCTCGAGGTCAAACTGTTCAAGAAGAAAGCCCGGCCGGCGATGTGTGACTCTTTTCGCCTATGGCGCAAAGAAGCCAAACAGAAAGAAATGAAATTAGCAAAGAAAAATAAAAGAGGTATGTCAATGGTGCAAGCTGCTGTTGCATACAGGGATAATGAGGAAGAGCAAGAGAGTGAACAAATGCTTAGAAGTAAGAAGTTAGCAGTAGACAAATGTTACCCAATGTTGCCACGTGAAGGACAAGGATCAAAAGGGACATCTGAGAAGGATCCTTTATTGTCCCACTTACTGAGTTCACCACCTCCCTATGCACAAAGTGCTACTACACCCCCGCAACGCTTTGTTATACCGCGCCCCGGCGCACGAACTCCTGTTCTTACACAAGCACCAGCTCCTCTTCAGCTGGTTTCTACTTCTCCGGCGCAGCCTTCTCAAGGGCCGCCGCCTTTGCTACATACTCCATCTGCTTTTTCTACAACTTCGCCTACTGCTCCAATTGCTTATCCTGATACTCTTTCTGCTATTGCCTCGACTTCTACTTTACATCAGCCTGTCTTTTCTGGCGTTTCTGCCCTTCCACCAGCTTCTCCTTCTGTTCGACAGAGAGTGACAAACACTGTCATTGGTCTTTTCTCACCTTTCTTTGGGTCGCCTAAGACGACCCCTAATACAGAACGTAGACAGTTGCGAAGTCGACTGTCTGATTATCAGGAAAGAGAAGTGCTGAATGAGTTAGCACGCAAATGGGTTACTGATACTGTAAAGTACGATGTTCAGTCCGTAATGGAAGTTTTCAGTCAGTGGGAAGCATCTACACAGAGATATGTATTTGAGCAAATGTGTCTATATCTCCGTGAAGATGTGAGGGGAAATGATCCAGAATATGACATGACTGAATTACTTCGTATGCGATTCAAGTTCGCAGAAGGCATGATTGTAGGTGCCGATGTTGAACAAGCAATTGAAATATTGTTGTCTTATAGGAGTAAAGGAAGTAATTCTAGATCACTGTATGAGTATGACATGCCAGGTAGGAAGAAAGCGCGACAGTACCCCATGAGAGAAGTTCCTCCAGTTTGGAGGGAAGGTGATGCAAATGCGAATCCAGCAATTCTGCCGCATTTCCAGCGTGTATGGGTACATGTTCCTTGGAAAAGATCTGAAGTTTTAGCGCTCAAGCAGACATTGCCTGATCCTCGCAAAAATCCTGCAGGGTATTATAAGGAGTTATCACAGACTGCCAGTTCATGTATCATGAATTTAGCAGATATAGACATGTTGTTTGGAAATGTTGTTCCACAGCCTTTATGGGGAAAGATTCGTCATGCAGATCATGATCAAGAGTTAGGTGATACATGGGCTAATATTACTGCTGCTGATGCTAGACAAGTTGGTGGCTCTGCGCTTTACAAACCCCTTTTATAATAATAATAATAAGCCCGAGCCTTTAGTAGCAGAGCTTCCTGGTAGAATTATAACGTATATGAAGACTTTAATGCCTGAATTGCGTGTGAATTGGGACAAATTATCTGCATGCAAGCAGAAGAAGGATGAGAATGTGTCTGACTTTTTCACGATGTTTGAAGAGACTTTCGTCGATCATAGTGGTCAGGATATTGCTACCGAGGGTGGCCAAAGATTGTTTGTAGACAAGTTTGTACATAATCTGCTTCCTGAATTATGTAATAAATTGAAAGATTCAGAGAGTGCTTGGGCTGTTTCCACGTCAGCACAGATTTTAGCCACAGCCCAGTACTATGAAAATAGACGCAAAGATGAGCTAGAGAAGGCAGATAAAAAGACTAAAGATTTGAAAACTAAAGTCCTTCTCCAGCAAGCTTATCCGCCTCGTAATAATAACCAGCAAGATTATCAGCAACCACAGCAGTATTCGCAAAGAAATGAGTCTTCTCAACAGCGTTTACCATATGGTCCGAATCAGTGTGCGTATTGCAAGGAAGAGGGTCATTTCAAAAATAGTTGTCCAGCTTTATTGCGGCGTTTGAACGGTGTTTCTGGCGCAAGAGGCCGAGGTGTTCAACAGGCTCCTAGAGGTAGGGGCCATGGAAACTTCCCCCAGAATGCTACTTCTTTTCCGCCTCAGAATTCCATGAACAACTTTGATGAACAGAATAATGCGTCTTCTAGGACAGCTCAGTACTATGCTGATGACTATTATGCATAAAACGAGAATGAGGGTAATGATTGCTAGGACAGCCATGGACAAAGAGAGGGAGTTGTTTCAGTTCCAGTAGATCAGAATGGACCCTATGTTGAGGTGATTACATCAGGTGTGCCAGAGCCTTTTCTGCTGGATACTGGTGCTACAAAGAGTTCTATTATGCACTCAAAACTTCCTGGCGCACCTTTGTCTGGCGAAATGAATGTTTCAGTAGGTTTTTCTGGCGCCCCGGTTAGCAACCCAATTTCTAGTCCTTAGCCCCTTTCTGTTGGGCCATGTGAATTGGAAGCACCCCTCATTGTTACAACTGGTTGTGGTGAAAACTTGTTAGGATTGGATCTGTTAAAGAGATTATATGCGACTTTGTACTGTTCTCCTTCAGGAGTACAACTTACCCTAGGTAAGAAAGTGGTTTCTCCAATGTATTTGTCAAGGGAAAATATTCCAACAGAATTGTCTTCTCTTCCAGATATACTTTGGGCTACTGGCTCTAATGATGTGGGTCTTTTGGAAATAGCGCCATATGTTATAACATTGAAAGCCAATGTTAGGTTGCCACATATTCCCCAATACAAGATCTCTAGCGAAGGTGAAAAGGCGTTGTTAGCAATCATTTACGATCTGATTGAGAAAGATGTAATTGAAGAGACAACAGGTAACGTTTGTAACAGTCCTGTTCTGCCAGTTTTAACCCCTTCGCTGCTAGGCCTTTTCCCCTCCTGTGCTGAGCCCTTTTTTGGCAATTTGGGGTAGTGCGCGCTTAGGCCCCTGTAACTTTTTGAGACCACATAAGGTATCCACGCCAAATTTGCGTCCTTTTCTTCCAACATCATGTGGAATCCAAAGGTGCCCAGGGTTTCTGGATTCTCTTGGAGGGGTCCCAGAAAGTAACCAAAATATAGTGATTTTTTTGTTTTTTTCAGAAAAATTGGAAAAACGGGCTGCAAATGAAAGCCTCTGGGTTTTTCCCTAAAAACGTTATCAAAAAAGGGTTTGTGGGGCTGAAATCTCCATTTTCATAGCTTTTAGGGAATAACAGTCTTTTCTCAGAGAACCGACATTTTTCACACAGTATTGGCATTTTTCTGTGACATAGCCTATTTTTGCTATTTTTAACGCTTTCTACCTCTTTCCAGTTAATGGTAGAAAAGAGTTTGAAAGCAATAATGGATCCTGGAATGCTGTACATTTTCGAAAAGTACACAAAATTCTGAATTCTGAAAGGGGTCATTTGTCTAAATCCATGAAGGTTTCTTTATAGAAACTAACAGTTAAATATCGAAGAAAATGAAAATTTGTTTAAAAAAACAGCCTTTTGTCTCAACGTTTTCACCTATAACTTTTTCTAATTTTGAGAACTCTTGGAAAGCAATATACCGTTATGTCCGGTAGACCTTCCTGGTTGTGGGGATATATAGGACTTGTAGTGTCACCAAGAACCCGACAAACCCAGATCCAAAAACTGAGGAGCAACTTGCAATGGTATTTTTTCATTTACCGGGTATAGAGCATTTTGTTTTGGAAAATGTATACATGGAAAAATCTGTATGAAAGTCACCTATGTATTTCTGAATTGGGTACAAATTATAGAGTTCAGAAACAGTATATAATTGATAATTTTCAAAATTGGGAATACTCATACTAGCATGAGAATTATTGGTCATTTTTCAAAAAAAATTTTTTTTAAACACAATGTGTTTCATTGAAAGGGAGAAATGCATGAAAGCTCAATGGGTAATAACAGTTAATTTACAAATTTGAATTACCCCAATTCTCCCGATAAAAACGGTACCTCACTTGTGTGGGTTGGCCTTGTGCCTGCGACAGGAAACGGCGAAAAATGCAACGTGCTCACACCTAAATTTTGCAGTTACAAATTGACCCTTTTTTGGCAAAGTGCCTACCTGTAGTTTTGGCACCCTAGCTCTGCCGGCATCTAGGGAAACCTTGCAAACCTATACATTTTTGAAAAGTAGACACCCAGGGGAACTCAGGGTGGGGTGACTCCTCTGCCTACCCCCAGGTTTTGTTACCCAGAATCCCTTGCAAAGATAAGATTTTGTCAAAAAAAACACATTTTCCTGACATTTCAGTGGTGGAAAGTTCTGGAATCTGCGTGGATCAACAAATTTCCACCCACCCAGCGTTCCCCCATGTCTCCCGGGAAAAATGGTACCTCACTTGCCTGGGTAGGCATAGTGGCTGCGACAGGAAACAGCGCAAAACGCAACATGGTCGCACCTCAATTTTCCTGTGAAATTTTGAGCTCTTTGGACAAAGAGACTACCTTTAGTTTTTGCGCCCTGGCTCTGCCTGCACCTAGGGAAACCTAGCAAACCTATACATTTTTGAAAAGTAGACACCCAGGGGAATTCAGGATGGGGTGACTCCTCTGCCTACTCTCAGGTTTTGTTACCCAGAATCCCTTGCAAAGCTAAGATTTTGACAAAAAAAACACATTTTCCTGATATTTCTGTGGTGGAAAGTTCTGGAATCTGCGTGGATCAACAAATTCCCACCCACCCAGCGTTCCCCCATGTCTCCCGGGAAAAATGGTACCTCACTTGCCTGGGTAGGCATAGTGGCTGCGACAGGAAACAGCGCAAAACGCAACATGGTCGCACCTCAATTTTCCTGTGAAATTTTGAGCTCTTTGGACAAAGAGACTACCTTTAGTTTTTGCGCCCTGGCTCTGCCTGCACCTAGGGAAACCTAGCAAACCTATACATTTTTGAAAAGTAGATACCCAGGGGAATTCAGGATGGGGTGACTCCTCTGCCTACCCTCAGGTTTTGTTACCCAGAATCCCTTGCAAAGCTAAGATTTTGACAAAAAAAACACATTTTCCTGACATTTCTGTGGTGGAAAGTTCTGGAATCTGCGTGGATCAACAAATTTCCACCCACCCAGCGTTCCCCCATGTCTCCCGGGAAAAATGGTACCTCACTTGCGTGGGTAGGCATAGTGGCTGCGACAGGAAACAGCGCAAAACGCAACATGGTCGCACCTTAATTTTCCTGTGAAATTTTGAGCTCTTTGGACAAAGAGACTACCTTTAGTTTTTGCACCCTGGCTCTGCCAGCACCTAGGGAAACCTAGCAAACCTATACATTTTTGAAAAGTAGACACCCTGGGGAATTCAGGATGGGGTGACTCTTCTGCCTACCCCCAGGTTTTGTTACCCAGAATCCCTTGCAAAGCCAAGATTTTGACAAAAAAAACACATTTTCCTGACATTTCAGTGGTGGAAAGTTCTGGAATCTGCGTGGATCAACAAATTTCCACCCACCCAGCGTTCCCCCATGTCTCCCGGGAAAAATGGTACCTCACTTGCGTGGGTAGGCATAGTGGCTGCGACAGGAAACAGCGCAAAACGCAACATGGTCGAACCTCAATTTTCCAGTGAAATTTTGAGCTTTTTGGACAAAAAGACTACCTTTAGTTTTTGCGCCCTATCTCTGCCAGCACCTAGGGAAACCTAGCAAACCTACACATTTTTGAAAAGTAGACACCCAGGGGAATTCAGGGTGGGGTGACTCCTCTGCCTACCCCCAGGTTTTGTTACCCAGAATCCCTTGCAAAGCTAAGATTTTGACAAAAAAAACACATTTTCCTGACATTTCTGTGGTGGAAAGTTCTGGAATCTGCGTGGATCAACAAATTTCCACCCACACAGCGTTCCCCCATGTCTCCCGGGAAAAATGGTACCTCACTTGCGTGGGTAGGCATAGTGGCTGCGGCAGGAAACAGCGCAAAACGCAACATGGTCGCACCTCAATTTTCCTGTGAAATTTTGAGCTCTTTGGACAAAAGGACTACCTTTAGTTTTTGCGCCCTGGCTCTGCCAGCACCTAGGGAAACCTAGCAAACCTATACATTTTTGAAAAGTAGACACCCTGGGGAATTTAGGATGGGGTGACTCTTCTGCCTACCCCCAGGTTTTGTTACCCAGAATCCCGTGCAAAGTCAAGATTTTGACAAAAAAAACACATTTTCCTGACATTTCAGTGGTGGAAAGTTCTGGAATCTGCGTGGATCAACAAATTTCCACCCACCCAGCATTTCCCCATGTCTCCCGGGAAAAATGGTACCTCACTTGCGTGGGCAGGCATAGTGGCTGCGACAGGAAACAGCGCAAAACGCAACATGGTCGAACCTCAATTTTCCAGTGAAATTTTGAGCTTTTTGGACAAAAAGACTACCTTTAGTTTTTGCGCCCTAGCTCTGCCAGCACCTAGGGAAACCTAGCAAACCTATACATTTTTGAAAAGTAGACACCCTGGGAAAATCAGGATGGGGTGACTCCTCTGCCTACCTCCAGGTTTTGTTACCCAGAATCCCTTACAAAGCCAAGATTTTGACAAAAAAACACATTTTCCTGACATTTCTGTGGTGGAAAGTTCTGGAATCTGCGTGGATCAACAAATTTCCACCCACACAGCGTTCCCCCTTGTCTCCCGGGAAAAATGGTACCTCGCTTGCGTGGGTAGGCATAGTGGCTGCGACAGGATACAGCGCAAAAGGCAACATGGTCGAACCTCAATTTTCCAGTGAAATTTTGAGCTTCTTGGACAAAAAGACTACCTTTAATTTTTGCGCCCTGGCTCTGCCAGCACCTAGGGAAACCTAGCAAACCTATACATTTTTAAAAAGTAGACACCCTGGGGAATTCAGGATGGGGTGACTCTTCTGCCTACCCCCAGGTTTTGTTACCCAGAATCCCTTCCAAAGCCAAGATTTTGACAAAAAAAAACACATTTTCCTGACATTTCAGTGGTGGAAAGTTCTGGAATCTGCGTGGATCAACAAATTTCCACCCACCCAGCGTTCCCCCATGTCTCCCGGGAAAAATGGTACCTCACTTGCGTGGGTAGGCATAGTGGCTGCGACAGGAAACAGCGCAAAACGCAACATGGTCGAACCTCAATTTTCCAGTGAAATTTTGAGCTTTTTGGACAAAAAGACTACCTTTAGTTTTTGCGCCCTATCTCTGCCAGCACCTAGGGAAACCTAGCAAACCTACACATTTTTGAAAAGTAGACACCCAGGGGAATTCAGGGTGGGGTGACTCCTCTGCCTACCCCCAGGTTTTGTTACCCAGAATCCCTTGCAAAGCTAAGATTTTGACAAAAAAAACACATTTTCCTGACATTTCTGTGGTGGAAAGTTCTGGAATCTGCGTGGATCAACAAATTTCCACCCACACAGCGTTCCCCCTTGTCTCCCGGGAAAAATGGTACCTCACTTGCGTGGGTAGGCATAGTGGCTGCGACAGGATACAGCGCAAAACGCAACATGGTCGAACCTCAATTTTCCAGTGAAATTTTGAGCTTCTTGGACAAAAAGACTACCTTTAGTTTTTGCGCCCTATCTCTGCCAGCACCTAGGGAAACCTAGCAAACCTACACATTTTTGAAAAGTAGACACCCAGGGGAATTCAGGGTGGGGTGACTCCTCTGCCTACCCCCAGGTTTTGTTACCCAGAATCCCTTGCAAAGCTAAGATTTTGACAAAAAAAAACACATTTTCCTGACATTTCTGTGGTGGAAAGTTCTGGAATCTGCGTGGATCAACAAATTTCCACCCACCCAGCGTTCCCCTATGTCTCCCGGGAAAAATGGTACCTCACTTGCCTGGGTAGGCATAGTGGCTGCGACAGGAAACAGCGCAAAACGCAACATGGTCGAACCTCAATTTTCCAGTGAAATTTTGAGCTTTTTGGACAAAAAGACTACCTTTAGTTTTTGCGCCCTATCTCTGCCAGCACCTAGGGAAACCTAGCAAACCTACACATTTTTGAAAAGTAGACACCCAGGGGAATTCAGGGTGGGGTGACTCCTCTGCCTACCCCCAGGTTTTGTTACCCAGAATCCCTTGCAAAGGTAAGATTTTGACAAAAAAAACACATTTTCCTGACATTTCTGTGGTGGAAAGTTCTGGAATCTGCGTGGATCAACAAATTTCCACCCACACAGCGTTCCCCCATGTCTCCCGGAAAAAATGGTACCTCACTTGCGTGGGTAGGCATAGTGGCTGCGACAGGAAACGGTGGTGCATTTACAATAGCCAATTGCAAAACAACCTTGATTTTGGGGGGGGGGGGCACCTGAGTTTTTGGCCCGGGGCTCGGTGGTATTCTTTGGAAAGTACAAAACCCAAACAGTTCTGAAAACTAGACACCCGGGGGAGTCCAGGGAGGTATGGCATGCGTAGGTCCCCCAATGTTTTCCTACCCAGAACTCCTTGCAAACCTTAAAATTAGGTAAAAATATCACTTTTCCAAACTTTTTTGCGTGGAATCTCCGTGTCGGCAAAAATGTCCTACCACCCAGCGTTCACCTTGTTCTCCCGAGTAAAAGGATACCTCACTTGTGTGGGTGCCCCAAAGCAGAACAGTCCGAAAATGACTTTTGAAAAAGTAGTATTTATGTTTTACAAATTAAGCCCCACTGCCTTAGACACAGGCCTTGGGCCCACCCACACAAGTGAGGTATCATTTAACTCGGGAGAACAAGGGGAACGCTGGCTGGTTGGACATTTGTGCCGACACGGAGATCCCACGCAAAAATGTTTGGAAAACTGTTTTTTTAACCAAAATTTATGGTTTGCAGGGATTTCTGGGTAGGAAAACATTGGGGGACCCACGCATGCCATACCTCCCTGGACTCCCCTGGGTGTCTAGTTTTCAGAACTGTTTGGGTTTGGAACTTTCCAAAGATGCCCGCTGAGCCCCGGTCCAAAAACTCAGTCCTCCCCCCCCCCCCCCATAAAAAGGTAATGTTGCTATTGGTTATTGTAAATTCACCACCGTACGATTTGAACCGTTTCCTGTCGCAGCCACTATGCCTACCCACGCAAGTGAGGTACCATTTTTCCCGGGAGACCTGGGGGAACGCTGGGAGGGAGGAAATTTGGGTGAGCCCAGTGATGGCACGCTTTCCAACACAAACATTGCTGAAAAAATTGTTTTTTTAACTAATATTGAGGTTTGCAGGGGATTCTGGGTAAAGGAACGTTGGAGGATCCACACAAGCCATAGCTCCTTGAAAGCACCTAGGTGTCTACAATTAAAAAATGTATGGTTTTGGTAGGTTTCCCTAGTAGCCCATCAATTCCAAACACATACACACATACTGGTTGGATTTGGCACGAGGGCAAGTGATGGTTCAGTATATAAAAACATTAACAAGAGATTTCCCAAAAAAGAAATGCACTGTCAATTACATGGACAAAGAAACTGAACCAATTACTTGCAGCTCGTGAGCTGTAAAGCCAGCGTCAAGGCACCAACCGCTTTACAGGCCATTCACACTCCTTTCATACCTAAAACAAAGAAAAACAATCACACCACCATGCACAAAAGGAACACATCACAACATTTACAAAAAAAAAAACAGAGCACCCGTACTGAAAAATATAAAAATTAAAAAAAAACAGCAAACAAATCCTCAAACACACACACTGGTTGGATTTAGCACGAGGGTGAGTGAAGGTTCAGCATATACAATTCAATTAGCAAGCAAATTCACAAATAATGAAATGCACTGCTAATAATTGAGAGAACGAGAAACTGAACCATTGACTCACAGCTCGTGAGCTGTAAAGCCACGACAAGGCACCAACCTCTTTACAGGCCATTCACACACCTTTCATACATGTGACACATACAAAACATTCACACCCCCAGCCGCAGGCCCTTCACATCAAAACACTCACACCAGCAGACAGCGCCATTCAAGGGCCCATCACATTCACACGCCCACATTCCAGACACAGCAAATACACAAATTGATGGACTGGGTGGAGTGGCACTCAGCTAGCACTGTGTGTAGTGACCATCAGAAAGTAAATACTCACACACCGCCAGCCAAGCGCAAGTCCACCAACACCACCAACCAAGCACTTGTCCACACACACCGCCAGCCAAGCACCTAACCTTGCACACAAACACCAAAGCACCATCCATTCACACCGCCAGCCGAGCACCAATCCTTGCACACAACCAGCAAAGCTCCATGCACTCACACCGACAGCCAAGCACCTAACCATGCACTCCGCCAGCCAAGCAAAAATCCACGCACCCCCCAAGCACAACTCCAATCCATGCACTATGCCAGCCAAGCACCAGTTCACGCACACCACCAGCCAAGCGCCATCCACTCACACCACCAGCCAAGCACCTAACCATGCACTCCGCCAGCCAAGCAAAAATCCACGCACCCCCCAAGCACAACTCCAACCCATGCACTATGCCAGCCAAGCACCAGACCACGCACACCACCAGCCAAGCGCCATCCACTCACACCACCAGCCAAGCACCTAACCATGCACTCCGCCAGCCAAGCAAAAATCCACTCACCCCCCCAGCACAACTCAAATCCATGCACTATGCCAGCCAAGCACCAGACCACGCACACCACCAGCCAAGCGCCATCCACTCACACCACCAGCCAAGCACCTAACCATGCACTCCGCCAGCCAAGCAAAAATCCACTCACCCCCCCAGCACAACTCAAATCCATGCACTATGCCAGCCAAGCACCAGACTACGCACACCACCACCCAAAAGCCAGTCCACGCACACAGACAATCCAAGCATAATGCAGCACACACCACCATCGAAATTAGATTTTTTTTAAGAAATACCACAAATCAAATGATGAAACCTACAAATCTGCTAACACAAAGTCAAAAACTAAATGCTGTGCACCAATGCACACCTTAAAGCAGACTAAAAATATTACAGAATACAGACCAGACAGTACACTTACAAGCTCAATGAAACTCCCAAAACTTCTTTTGTGTGTGGTACGATTTAAAACAAGCTGGCACACACAATCCAGGTTTTGAAGGACAGTCAGGGCAGTACAAACGAGACTCCCTCCGCACTTCTCTTCGCCAACAGACTCTACATCTTTTAGTGGGATTGTCTTTTGCAGTTGTGGGAGGAATGTATTCTGGAAAGTGGCGATCTTTCAGTCTGGCAACTTCCTCCACCACTCCAAATCTTGGGACACTTGCCTGTTCCACTAGTACAAGGCTGCCTATTATACTCTCCTGAAACTTAACAAAAGGCATCTTTACCTCAGGACAAGATTTCTGGAACACAACGAAAGCATTAAAGGATGCCAAGTGGAAAAGATGAATAGCCAACTTCTTGTACCAAATGTAAGACTTTCGTAGAGCAGCATAAGGTTCCAACCTCTGATCTACTCTGTCAACACCACCCATATACTTATTGTACTGTAAAATGCACACAGGTTTACGCACTTCAGCACGCTCACCCCAAACAGGCAGAGCTTCAGTGCTTTCATCATGGATTGTAGTCAGCATGTACACATCTCTCCTGTCACAAAACTTCACAGCTAGAAGCTTACCACATCGCAATGCAGTAGACTGTCCCCGCACAAGCCTTTTGCAAACAAGTTCAATAGGGAAACCTTTCCGGTTACTGCGCATCGTGCCACAAGCAACAGTGCCCACTTTGGCCAATTCCTTGAACAAACGCACACTAGTGTAGAAGTTATCTACATATAAATGGTGGCCTTTGTTAAATAATCGTCTGCCTAGTTCCCACACAATTTTCTCAGTCACTCCAAAAGTGGACGGACAAGCAGAAGTGTTAATGCTGGAATCCTTACCGGTGTACACCCTGAAATTATAAACGTATCCAGTCTCACTGTCACACAGCATATACAGTTTGATTCCATAGCGTGCCCTCTTACTAGGAATGTATTGCCTAAAAACCAAGCGGCCCTTGAACAATACCAAAGACTCATCCACAGCTATTTGTTTTCCAGGAGCAAAGATCTCAGAAAAACGATCAACAAAGTGATCAAGGACAGGCCGAATCTTAAAAAGACGGTCACAATCAGGGTGATCACGTGGCAACGCTAAATCATTATCAACGAAATGCATCATGCGAAGAAGAAGCATATACCGATCACGAGTCATAACTGCTGGAAATATGGATGTTGCCATCAAGGGACTAGTGGACCAATAAGAAGACATTGATGGCTTCCTTAGCAAGCCCGTCAAAAAAATTAATCCCAAAAACTTCTTCATCTCTTCAACATATGTGGGAGACCAATAGGTAGCTCTAGAATGGGGCTTAAGGCTGGCACTGTGGTCCCTCAAATACTGCTCTGCATACAAATTAGTTTGCTCCACAATCTCTTGCAAAAACTCATCATCAAAAAACAATTGAAAAAATTGAATTGGCAGAAAATTGTCAGTATTCACTCTACACCCTGGAACACCAGTGAAGTCTGGCAATTCAGGCTGCACCATGCCAGGGGCAACCCAGACGTCATCACTAATATCGGAAGAAGAAGCCACCCTAGCCTGCAGCCCAGCTGCCTCTTGCTGCACTACATCAACGGGAACACTAGCATCCCCAGCTGCCTCTTGCATCTCAACATCAACAGAGGAACTCGCCTCCCCAGATGCCACTTGCTGCTCAACAACAACAGAAAGACTAGCAGCACCAGATGCCTCATGCTGCTCTACAACAGGAAGACTAGCAGCACCAGATGCCTCATGCTGCTCTACAACAGGAAGACTAGCAGCACCAGATAACCCTTGGCGAACAACAGCAATGTGAAGCTTTTTGGGCGCAGCCTTTACCACACTTGCCTCTTCCCGACGAGAAAGTAAGCGAAACCTTAAGGACCTAGGCAGCCGCTCAGATGGCTCTTGCCTCTCTACCGGCACATCAATGTCCCTCTCTACCACAGGCACTTCATCAGCACTAGAAGAATCATCATCCGATGAAGAAGATACCATGCGAAGAGAAAACTCACTGCCTGAATCTTCAGCAGCTTCCTCATGCTCCGAATCGGAGTCAGTGTCTGGACCATGCTCAGAGGAAGACTCAAAAAGCAAACTAACAACGTGCTGAGCAGTCATCCTGCGAGCAGCCATTATCCTAACAAAGCAAGAAGACTACACACACAAGTGAACAACAAGCTACACTGTGCAAAGTAAGAAGTAAACAAGGTAGAGTCTTCACACAAAGATCAATACACTTTAAAAACAATTCAAATCTAACCAAATATAAGAACACTCACCAGCACCTACTCTGCTGAAACACAGCAAAAATAAAGGAAATCCCACTAGAAAGAAACAAAAGTATAGATTAGACAAAGTACACATCAAGCAGCAATACCAAAAAAAAAGGTAACAAACAAGAACCACAAAGCCACACAAACAGCAATAACTAGACTTTTCATAAAAACACATTCATCTAGGGAAAGTAGTACAAAAAACCTTTACTTACCAAGCACATGCAACTACACAGGCTGCAAAACCAGCAGTAACTGAACCACAACCTACACCAATACAAACAGCAAAAGCCTGGATCAAAAACAAAGAGGAAATAACAAAATTAATACTACATTTCACAAACAAATGAACAAACAACACACAAATTTACCCACAAAATCACATCCACACAGATGGGCCATCAAAAAGGGCAAAACGGACAAAAGTACGGGTTGATTTGCCCACCGGGGGGGCAGAAAATCTAAGTTAAAAATCCAACCCACCAGGAAGCGACCCTTGCAAAAGGGGTCACTTCCTACAATCTAAAATAAAATCCCTGGTGCTAGTGGGGGCATTTCTACCGCACAATCGCAATGCTGTGCGCGACCGTGAGGCAGAAATGCCCTGGAAAGAGACATCAGGAGAGAGGAAAATCACTTGCCTCTCCCCTGATGCCTCTTTGCGGCCCCCCCCCCCCCAACACTCTCAAAAACAACTTAACACCTCCAGGCGCAGGAAGCAAATGGCTTCCCGAACGCCTGGGAATCCCTGAAGATGTTGACGCGTGCTGTGCGCGCTGACGTCCTCAGGGATTCTCATGGGGATGGGGGCAGCAGAATTAATGTGGTTAACTGTGATGCTGGACAGAGGCACTTGCATCCTTAATATAATAATCCTCTGAGGATGAATACATATTTGCTTGGCGGCCCCTGGCAGGGATTTTGCGGTCTCCAGCTTTGTTCCACTTCATAAAACCCTGATCCTCCCCCCTCATGAGCTACGGGTGGCTCCACCCCGCCCGGAGCCCCTCTTCTGGGGGCCCCCTTCCTACGCTCCCTGCCCAGGGCCGCCATGAGCCTAGAGCCGCCCCTGTCCACCTGTCCTTCCTTCCTCAGTAGCTGTGTGTGGTAAGAGCAGGGAGGAATCAAGAACAAGCTGTACTCCCCCTCCACCAACCCGGCTCAGCCAGATCTCAGCTCCAGATCAATGTGACCCAGCAGAAGCCGCCTCCACAGCGTAGGAGAACTGAACGGTGACAAACTCCTCCTACTGCTATAGGTGTGGAGGTGCAGAGACCGCCCCCTGCCCTTTCTGGGTGCACCGGATGGGGAGGCTGCTGGTGATGAGCAGCCAGTCAGCTACAATATTGTAAAGGGGTGAGGTAGTGCACCTCTGGAATAACTGAAGCTCAAGGGTAGGGTGTTTGGCACTGGGCTGAAGGATGCAACTCAGGGGTAGAATGTTCACTTTGGGGGAAGCTGGGACTCAGAGGTAAAGTTTGTGGCACTCAGGTGAAGTTTGCACTTGAGGGGCACCAGGGTCCCATTGTGGAGCTGAGGAGTGAAGTTTGGACCAACGAGGCAGATTCTGAAACTCACAGGTTCCATTGCTTCGCTGGTGTAAATGCTGCTTGGCACAATCTTACTCTCTGGGGTAGACAGAGCTCACAGACCCAGGGGCCAGTGTGCTGTTCAGGGGTCAAGGGCTCCTGTCCAGCCAGAGTTATGGTTTCCAGGCATTTCAGAGTTTGATGGAAGAAAAGCACCTCCACTGCGTCTCGTCTTCCTCTCCAGGGCATTGCCCCTTTCTCCCTCCCACTTTCCAGGAGATTTCCTTCCTTTCTCCAGGCCCCCTGCTCATTCTCAGTACTACGCCCCTTCCTCTATCTTTTGCCTGTGACTGGCCTTCCCGCCATGGGGGTTTCAGATCCACATACACGTGCCTGTTTGTGGATTGGTGCAATTTACATTTAGTGCACCTATTTCTGGTTAGTGGCTCACATGTTTATAATGTAGCATTTGTATAGTTCCTCGTGCTTCTGGTGTGGGCTGAAGCACTGCTGCCTTTGTGTTTATATCCCACATACTGGGAAGAAACGTAAAAACAAACTTAGCTCCCCTTTGGCAGCACACTGTTCCTTCCCCACCCACGAAATTGGCAAATAATAAAAAAAAAAAGTTAAATCCCTAGCATTCCAGCTGCACGATCGCACGATCGTGCAGCAGGAATGCTCTAAAGTTGCATCGAGGGAAAGGAAAAGCCTTTCCTTTCCCTCGATGCAAGTTTCAAAACGATCCCCCCGCCCCAGCCACAAAACATACCTCTTTCCACGAAGACGCGCAGGAAGCAAATGGCTGCCCTGCGCGTCGGTAAACAAAAGGAACCCCCGGTGACGTCAGCGCGCCTCGCGCGCTGACGTCATTGATGACGCGGGCGGGGAGGGCGGGGGGAGGCAGGGGAAGGTCTTCCCCTGCCATCCCCGCAGAAAAGAAAAAAATCGGGCAGACTCGGGAGGAGCGCTGGCGCTTCCCCCGAGGGTGGGGCTCATGACGAGCTGGGCTCGTCATCAGTGTTTGAGGAGGCTACACCATGACGAGCCCAGCTCGTCATCAGCCCCGAAGGGGTTAAAGCGTACTGATCCTTCCCAACCACCTGTGTACAGATTTGTGATCGATATTAGCGAAGTGAACAAGATTGTTGTGCCACAGTTTCCAGTTGTTCCTGATATCACTGCCTTATTGACTATGGTTCCAGCTTCAGCCACTTGGTTCTCGGTGATTGACTTGAAAAATGCTTTCTTCAGCATTCCTATTGCTGAGGAGAGCAGAGATACTTTTGGCTTCAATTTAGGATGACGAAGCTTCCGCTTCAAGCACGCTCCTCAGGGCTACTGCGAAAGTCCATCTATATTCAGTCAGGCTCTGAAATCACTACTTGACACGATTGTTCTACCTGATGGTGCGACTCTTATTCAGTATGTAGACGATTTGCTACTCGCTGCAGATACTGAGGAGATTTGCAAACAAGCCACTTTATCATTGTTGCATCATTTATGTGACATGAAGCACAAAGTCTCTCTTTCGAAACTGCAATTTTGTCGACAAGAAGTGACCTACTTAGGTCACATCTTATCGAAGGAGGGAAGGAAGCTGACCCCAGAGAGAATACAGGCAATTGCAAAATTGGGTGTCCCAAGGACACAGAGAGATGTGCGTGCTTTCTTGGGCATTACATCATATTGCAGACAATGGATACCAAATTCGTCATGGTATGATGATATTTTCTGACACGAGTGTTGGGCCTCGATACCACATCATAGCAGGGTCCATAATTTTCAGAACCACAGAGCCCCCCCCCCCCCACGGCGGTGTATGTCAGTGGTCTCTTCCGTTCTCACCAGTTCCTCAGTGAGTGTCCACTCATCCCGGTCAATTTGCCCCTCCCACGGCTCCACACCGGGTCCCCAGGGCCAATATTCACAAAGGTGTGGGTCGCAAGGTACCAGGGCCTCCAGAGTCCAGTCGGGCGCCTGTGAACTCCCGCTCCACACCCACGGCATCACCCAGGCCCGCAATCACAGCGGGCTTCGCTCCACAGGTCACCTCCCCCAGGCCCGCAGGACGCAGCCAAGAAAGAAATGAGGCAGCTCCACGTGTCTCCCCTCACCGGCAGTCTCCCCTCCGCGGGCGGCCAGAGTCTCAGAAGCCCGGCTGTTCCGTCCCTCCGATGGGGTCTGGGCTGTAACTTTATGTGGCGGGAGGGGGAGGGGGGAATTCCCAAGATCAGTACTTTCTACATGTCGCTCTCTCTTCTGCGACACATCACCAGCGCCATTCGGTTGCCTGGGTGCTCCGTGGGTTCCTCTCTCCGGTCACCCGCCCCTGCTCCTTCGCGGGCAATGTGTCAGTCCTCCACTGCTACCGGGCCTCCGCAAACACGGGCCAGCCCAGTCCCGTAGCAGGCCCCAGTAGACTCTAATAGCTGGGGTCAGCACTCTCCGCCGCCCTGTGGTGTCCGGGTCTCCTCCCCCTCGAGATCTTGCGGTGTCACAGGGAGGCACCTCGCAGCCGCCTCCGGTCCGGTCACACAACGTTCCGAGTGCTCCGGAGCGCGGACCGATCACTTCCGGTCCCGCTCACCCCAGTCGCTCTGGGCTCGCTCCAACTGCAGCTCCCGGCTTCTTCCCGTTTGCGTGGCGATAGGCCCAATCCTCTTCCGACTCACATTATGGACCAAATTCTGCACGCCAATGGGTCATCGTGTCGCCGCAGGGTTCCGGCGTTGATCCGCCACCTTCCGCTGTGGGCAGGGTTCCAGCAGCCGCTTTTTTTCAGGCTTTGCCCCCAGGCGGACCCGGAGTACTAGCAGCAGCCGACCGCATTCGTGGCGGGCAAGCCACGCCCCGTGTTAGTCATGATAGTTAATAATAGACTGACTGCTTCCAAGGCTACTTAAAAATTATTTAGAATCTGATGCTAGCAATGTTCCATTCAAGGAAATTGCTACCTTTGCGGCTGAAATGCACTATCTCCTTTTCGAAGGATAGTGTTTCCTTCTCACAGAAGGAAGCTCATTTAATGTCTTCCCCGGCACTGTGTATGTTGGACTCTTATACTTAAGATGGATTGTTGGTAAGGATAATCTCTATTTTTGTATCTGTGTCCCACTTTCAAAAAGGCCCCAATGCTTGAAGTGGTTCAGAGTCCTTTACCATTCCCCCTCCTGCTTGCCTAGCAGTCATGAATACAGATAGTAACCTACTGCATTACTTCTGATATCTCATCCTCCTTCTTATGGTCAGCTTCTGCAAAGAAAATTGGACGTGAGGCACTCTGACGTCATAAAGCTAAAGCAAGATGTTGTCTGACATGAGGGCCAATCTGTTGCCTGGCAAGCTGACATCATAAAGCTAAACTAAGATGTTGTCTGACGTGAGGGCCACTCTGTTGCTTAACAAGCAGCAGGATACATTTATCTTGGTAATGAAATGAGTAGCAGGGTAGACAGGATGCCCAAATGAAGACTAAGATGGTAAGTTTAAAGAAATTAGGGAACTTTGTGAGATTTCTAAATTTGTATGAACGTAATTTTTAGCAAAGAGTCTCAGCTTCACTATTGCTGAACTGGTAGGAATTGCCTAAAATGATGATGGTGAACATACTATTCATAGCTTTTATTAGTCCCATTAACTGTAGCATAGCACTTTGTTGCTCAGTTTATCATCTGACTTAATTGCTATTGGTGTACCATATCCTTAAACAAATGAAGTGAGATGGGTACACTGCCACTTGGCTGGCAATAGATCTCTTTATCTCTGTCCTAATGTACATGCTACAGTTGTTTAGAGAGTGTTGGCAAATGAGGCATGGGATTCAGAGAATTTTGGGAGGCTAAAAACACAAATTGAGATTTGATTATCTAAAGTGAGGTTGATTTTGAAAATAATGCAGAATTCATAGAATAGATCTGTTTACCCTTTATAAAAATCAAGATGGTTTGTACTGGTTATAGTAAATGTGGTAACAGTGGATTTTTCCATCTGCAGATTATACTGAATGACCAGCAGTTGCAGTGTTTCACAACAGGATTTCTCTGCATTGTGAAGACTGAAGAATAAAAAAAAGCAGTCTTCTGGCATACAGCATCATTTCACCAGTTTATATGGTAAGTAAATCTCACAATCATTCCTTTAGGCATTAAAAAGACTTTCTCAGCATCTGAATGTCCTCACTACCTTCCAGTGGGGACCTGTGCTTGAATATAATTTTTGTCAAGATGGAAGTAATATGGATCACATTGTGTTGGTCACGATAGTTTTTTTTTTAAACAGATTTTATTGTGTGAACTCACATATCATGCATATCTCTGACACCCAGAGACAAATGCTACCATCAATGTATCAGCTATAACTTTAGTCACATGCATAACAATGAATATCCCTAAACACCCCCCCACTGAAGAATTAGTGCCAGAGGAGGTAATCAATGCGCAACCCCCCCTCCCTCTCCTCCCTCCCACACCCTCCCTGCGTGCCAACTCGCCCACCTGACGCATAAAGTAGCAAAACATTACATGCCATGTACAATCCATTCCAACTGCCACTGTTCATGGTCTGTGTCCTCATATCGTTGGGAGGGTGGCCTCCTCGGGCGGAGGGTCAAGGTCCAGACCCCAGTAGTCCGCCCACCGCTTCCAGATTTTGAAGTGCTTCTGGGGACAGCCCCTTGCTAGAAGTACAGGTTGTTCCAAGCCCATACAATAGTCCATTCCGTTCTTCCAGGCCGTGAGTGACGAAGCCTGGGGGGCTTTCCATTCTTTCGCAATATCACGTTTCGCCAGCGTAAGTCCTAACAAAATTAAATGACGTTTATACCTGTTTCCCCCGACCCCCGCCATGACATGCAGCAGTGCTAGTTTGGGGTCCCTCTGTATCCTCCAGGCTAAGACTTCGTCTAGGCAATGATGGACCCCATCCCAAAACCTCTGCAATGATGCGCAGTCCCACACCGTATGTAGTAATGTGCCGACTTCTAACCCACAGCGAAGGCAGTCAGGGGACGCCACTAGTCCCGCCTTCCACAGCCGCTGTCTGGTGTAATATGTGCGGTGCAAGTATCTGAACTGGATTAGCTGCAGGCGCATGGATATGGCCGCTCCCCTGGGACTCTCGAGAGCTTCAACCCAATCCTCCTCGTCTAGTTCCATCACATCCTGCTCCCAGTGGGCCCTAAGGCCACTCAGATCAGAGGAGCAATGCCGCACTAACATCTGGTAGATATGTGATAGTGTTTTGTCAGGCAGCTCACCTATGAAGATTTTCACTTCAATGGGACTGAATTCAGGGATCTGCTCCAGGCCAACTAGGGAGGGCGCCAGGGCATGGCGGAATTGAAGGTATTTATAGAACTGGGTGCGGGGCATCACATAGTCCTCCTGTAAATTCGCAAAGGATTTGACAGAGCGTTGCCCAGGGTGGAAATGCCAATGGCGTCCCAGCCCCCGAAGCCTGTCAGGGCATCCAACTGTGGGAGCCTTCCATTGCGCCAGAGGGGGGTTTCCTGTGTAAGGACATTACACCAACCCGTCCGCTGCAGCGCCTGCCTCCACACGTGAAAGACCACCTGCGTGGCTGATGGGAGGGACCTCTGAAGGGTTGCCGCATACAGAAGCGTATGCACGGACGCCAAGCCCATTAAATGTCTTTCAACGGCGTTGGACGGGTCCCCCCGGTCACCATACCACCGGTCATTTATTTATTTATTTATTTGCTGGTTTATATAGCGCTTGAATCCACTCCAACTGGAGTATCTCTGCGCTTTTAGAACCGGTAAACAGGAGGCGTGAAATGGAGATGGAAACTAGATATCATTTTTGAACAGTGTGGTTTTTAGAAGTTTTCGAAATGTAAGGTGTTCTTTACATTGTCTCAGAGACAGAGGGAGTTTGTTCCACAGCTTGGGACCAGTAATGGACATAGCTTTACATCCGTGTCTGGATTTTTTGGCACGGGGGAGCACTAGGAGGAGATTGTTGCTAGATCTGTGAGATCGTGCTGGGACGTAGGGGACAAATTTCCGCTCGAGATAGACGGGCCCCTGTCCATTCAGACATTTATGAATCAGGCAGCATATTTTTTTTTTTTTTTTCTTTTCAGTTTAATAAGGTTTTTATTTTGTTTAAGAAAAATAGTACAGCATAATATAACAGTATGACATAAAACAGAACCAAAATGAGAGAATCATGAGAGATAAATGGAGATGAAAAAAGGTTCGGATAAAATATGAAATGGAAGAAAATAGAAGAGAGAAAGAAAGAGAAGAAAAGAAAGGAAAAAAGAGGGAGAGAGAGAAAAAGGAAGGGAGGGTTAGGGAGGGGGATAAGAGGATAAGAAGGTAGAGAAAGGTAGCCAGGTAAGGTCAGATTTAATTTTTAAGGTGACAGAAGAAGAAGAAGCAATTGCAATTCTGTGCTCATCACATACAAAATTCCACCACGTATGCACAGACAATTTAGAGTTATCCTTCCAGCAAGACAAAATTACTTTGAAAGCAGTTGCAATGAGAAGATCAAACAATTTAGCGTTATACGAATGTAAGTCCAAAACATCAGATAGGGAACCTAAAAAAATGTGCAACGATGAAAAGGGTTCAGAAAAATGAAAAATACGCATGCAATAATCCCAAACTGAGCTCCAAAAAAATAAGAACAGAGGGGCAATCAAACAAGAGGTGTTTGAGTGTGCCTGGGTGGGAGGAACATGACCAACAAAGGGGGGAGGAGGAAGGGGAGAATTTTGTTATGCTTACAGGGGTAATAAGAGCTCTATGGTAAAGAAAAAAAAAGTGACTGAGTAATACGGGCTGAAATCGAAGTCTTAATCAGTTTACACCATAAGCGATCCCAAACATCAACAGATAACGAGAAAGATAAATCAGTTTCCCAAACAGTTTCAGTAATGGTTTTAGGCCTAAGGCCAACATTATCTAATAACAGTTTATAAATTAGAGCAGCTTTGGGGATTTGTTGAGTAAACATAGGATATAGAGGAGTGGAAGGAGTAAGGGAAGGAAGGAGATCAAAAGTAGGAAAGGTAGATAGGTGAGATAGAATGGCAGAAGTAATAATGTCAAATTCTTTGCGAAAATGTGCAGGTAAATCAAACATAGTTTGCATTACATCAAATGGAATAATGGAGGAATCAGAAAAAAATTGGTACACAAACATAATATCCTTTTCTTTCCAATACTTGAAATAAAAAGATTTACCCTTGTACTTAAGATATTTGTTATACCATACACTAGAAGAAAGAAAACTTTGTAAGGGGGACGAATCTTTCGAGAATACAGTGTGCAGCAGAGTATGAGAGTATTTCAGTACAGGGTGAGTAGTCAGGAATGAACAGTTTGACATAAAAATTGATTATTGGAAAGTAAAATCTTTTAACAAGGACCGTTCGACTGTGATCCATCTGGGCAGAGGGGTATCATTGAAATCATAAGCCAATGAGAAGGCTTGTTTTATTAAAAAGGCTGAGTGGTATGATTGAAAGTCAGGAAAGCGAACCCCACCTTCAGATTTTGGGCGTGTAAGCTTATGTAAGGCAATACGAGGTCTTTTATTATTCCACAGAAATTTGGAGCAGATGGAATTCAGCCGGTTGAAATACAATTTAGGGATTTTCACAGGGAGCATGGAGACAGTGTATAAAATATGTGGGGAAATCATAATTTTGATGGTGTCTAAACGACCCCACCAAGAAAGGAAAAGGGGAGGCCATAATTGAAGGAGTGATTGAATCTTTTGAGTAAGGGAGGTAAAGGTCAGTTTGAGTGTTTCACCTAAGGTAGAGGAGAACCAAATACCCAAGTATTTGATCTTGGAGGGGCACCATGCAAAATCAGTTGATGCAAACATATATTGGTAACAAGATGAGTTGAGGGGTAGGACCTCCGTTTTAGAGAGATTAAGCTTATAACCAGAAACAGAGGAGTATAAGCGGACTTCTTCTAAAAATGGAGGAAGGGAAGAAACAGGATTAGCCATGTAAACCAGGACATCATCAGCATAGGCTGAAATTTTTGTCTCAATCGATGATAATTTGAACCCATGAATTAGGGGGTTAGAGCGGATTTTAATGAGGAAGGGTTCAAGGCAAAGAATAAAAAGTAAAGGGGAAAGAGGGCAGCCTTGTCTCGTTCCTCTGGATAAGGGGAAAAATTTCGAGAATTGGTTATTAACAAATACACTTGCACGAGGAGCAGAATAAAGTAGTTTAACTAAGGAAATGAAGTATGGACCAAACCCAAACCATTGTAGTGAGTTAAACATGAAATTCCAATTAATACGGTCAAACGCTTTCTCAGCGTCCAGGGATAGAGCAGCTAGGGGGGCTTTAAATTGTTTACTGTGTGAAATAATATTGGCAAAGACACGGGCATTGTCAGCAGCAAGTCTACCTTTCACAAAGCCAACTTGGTCGGTGCTGATTAGTAGAGGGATAAGGGAGTCCAGGCGGGCCGCTAAAATTTTGGCAAAAATTTTACAATCGTAATAATCAGGGAGATGGGACGATAGTTTTTACACAGGGAATGGTCTTTGTCAGGTTTGGGGATTATGATTATTAGGGCATCCAAAAAGGAGCCAGAGGCTTTGGCATTTGCGATAAAGGAATTAAAAAGTTGTAAAAGATGGGGGACAAAAATAGAGTGCAAGGTGGCGTAAAATTCAATTGGGAGACCATCTGGGCCAGGGGCTTTCGCTTTCTTTAGGGAGGTAATTGCCTTGAGAATTTCCTGAGGGGTAATTTCAGACTCTAGTTGATGGAATTCGGTAGGTAGAGATGGGGGAGGAGGTAGGTCTTTGAAAAAACGGGAGAGGTCATCATCATCAGGGTGCGTATCATCAGTATACAGGAGTTTATATTAGTTATGAAATACTTGTGCAATGTCCTCATCCGAAGAAACCAGTGTGTTGGTTGCCTCGTTGAGAATAGAGCTGATTGATTTTCGCTCAGATTTAATTTTGAGATAGTTTGCTAGCATTTTCCCAGCTTTATTCTGGCCCCCATGAAATTTAGATTTAATCTTCAAGAGGGTGTTACAAGCTTCAACTGTGGCGATTTGATTGAGGTCAGATTTGGCTTTGATAAGTTGGAGAAGGGCGTCAGGATTCTTGGACGAAAAGTACGAATGTTCTAGGGTCTTGATGTTGGAGAGTTGGGCGGTATATTTATCACGGTTGAGTTTCTTTTTCCGAGATACATATGAAATTGTGAAACCTCGTAAAGCAGCTTTAAAGGCATCCCAATTATTCGAAACTGATGAGTCACTTGGTAAATTGAGGGAAAAGTATTCAGAGATGAAATCTTTAACTTTAGACATAAATACAGAATCGGAGAGAAGGAAAGTGTTAAATTTCCATCGATTGAAAGAGGAGGAGGTTTGGGCCAGGTCAAAAGTGGCATAAACAGGTGCATGATCCGAGAGAAAAATAGAACCAATTTCTGATTTCTGAATCGCAGGGAGAAGGGATTTGCTGACTAGAATATAATCAATTCTGGACCGGGTGTGGTGAACATTAGAGTAGAATGTATATTCGAGTGAGTTTGGATTGCATGTTTTCCATACATCGAAAAGGGGACGTGAGGCAATGGCTGATTGGAAGGATTTATGGGTCTTATCAGGCTGGAATTTGGAGGAAGATAGTCTATCTGAAAAGGGATCTAACCATTGGTTAAGGTCACCAGCTATGATAATGTTAGGGCAGTCAATGGAGGAGATGAGGATTTTGACGTCAGACCAAAATTTAGGATCTGGTCGGACAGGACCATAAATATTGAGGAGCACCATAGTTTTGTTTTGTATAATCACCTTTGACATGACCCAACGACCTTCATCATCCGACTGAGAAGAGAGAATTTGAACATCCAAACCTTTGCGAAATAGTATAGCAACACCACCTTTTTTAGCAACTGCAGGAGAAAATACAACTTGACCCACCCACGCCCACTTAAGTTTCAACGATTCGGCATCTGTACAGTGAGTTTCTTGGAGAAAGGCAATCTGAGCATTTAATTTGGATAAATGGGACAGTACCTTTTGACGTTTGACAGGGTTGCCAAGACCACGAACATTCCACAATACAAGATTACACATGATGGAAGGCAAGGGAGTAGGGTAACATCTGGGTCCAATACACTGCAGGTGAACAACTACAAGGAGAGACAGTGTAGACAAACATGTTAGAAATGAGAATCAAATACAAAAAATGAACAAAGGCAAGGAAAATCGGGTAAATATAGAGAAACAGTAGGCGAATGAGCATCACAAGCATCAGGAAAAAAGAGGAGGAACAATGAAGAGTACGGGAGGTAACAATAAGAGAGGAAAAAGGAGATACAAAAAAGAAAACGGAACAAAAATGAGCAAGGGGAAAACATGAATGGCCTGTGAAAAGAGGAAAAAGAGAAGAAAGAAAAAGAAGGAGAAAACTAAGAAACAGATCAAGGCAAAGACGCCAGATCTGAGAAAAAAGAGAATACCGAGACATTAGGAGCGTGGAGACGCCAGCGCGGGCGCCTACCTCACAGAGCAAGGAAAACGCGGGAATATAGATAAGATACAATCAAAAAGATGAAAAGTCGTAGCAAAGAATTACAAGCAAGAGACCAGGACAAGGCCACAACAGTCGTCAAGACATGAGATAAGTGAATGCAGACACTAGAAATGGGTTATGTTCAGTCATTAGTGTCCATCGTGGAAGCAGAGACAGTTTGGAGATATTCTCGAAGCTTCTGAGGATCATCAAATGTACGGGAACGACCATTGTGAGTCATTTTGCAGAGACAAGGATGTAGGATTCCATATTGAATGCTCAATTCCCTCATACGTGGACGCAAATTAAGGAACTCCTTGCGACGAGCATTCGTGGCGTTCGATAGATCCTGGGCTATAAAGATGGTGTGGCCCGACCAAATGAGGCAACGTTTAGATCTTGCAGCTTTAAGAACAGTCATCAATTCGGTGAATTCAAGGAACAGCAGGATAATACCTCTGGGTTTGGTCGGGTTAGACGTTGGACGGCCCAACCGATGAGCACGCTGTATGTTCAGAGGAGTAGATTCTGGTTGAAGTTCCAAGAGTTCATAGAGGAATTTGCGGATGAAGGACACCATATCAGCCTCCCCAAGGGACTCCGGAATACCATAAATACGGAGGTTGTTCCTCCTGTTACGATTTTCAAGGTCCTCTGTGTGAAGTTTCAACTGCTGTATCTCCTTTTCAAGAATAGGAATTTTCGTAGATACATCCTGGACGTCACTGATGCGTTGTTCTAGTTGCAGAACCTTGTTCTCCATGACGACCCATCTATCTTCTATCTGCTTAAGCTTCTCGTTAGTTGCCAACATGAACGGTTGTAAGACACAGACCTCTTCTGGATAGATTCCAGCACGGGGTTCTGAGAGGTGCGAATTGGAGATGGAGGGTCATTCTTAAGGCGTTTCGGTTTGGTACCGGTGACAGACGATCTTGTATGGCCTGCGTCCTGAGACATGATGCCAACAGAGGGGCAAACTAGGAGGACCGCAGGAATGAAAGCCACACCGCAATAGTCAAAATGTTGAGACCCTATATGTAGAGGTATAAGAAGTACTGGAAGGAAGAGGTCATATAAGAGGTAATACAAAGCAGTGGAGAAGCAATACCTCAGACCCACAGGAAATGCGTCGAAATGTAGCAAAAATCCATGCAATACGCAGTCAAAAAACCAGCCAGGAATATAGCATCAGAGAAACAGCAAAGCGTTCATACTATATGGGACTCAAGAGGGTCAATTGATGTTCCACGGAGGATTGACAGCAGAGGAAAAGAAGGTATTTAGCATTGCGCAGGAAGCACCACAAAATGGCCGCCGCTATGAAGTATAGTGTAATTAGATGATATGCAGAGAGCTTTGGTACCAAAGGTCATGGAAACATAGTAGGAGCTTGGTGCGCATCCCTTAGCACATACCTTGTCCAAAGAAAAGCATTTGGTTCAGCAGGAGGATACACGGGCTTATGAGGCGATGCAGACGACAGAAAAATGGGACGCGAGCGCGGCGGCACAAAATGGCGGCCGCTCGCGTCCCGCAGTGGCTGAAGAAGATGTAGCGGCAAAAGAAGGTGAAAGCGGCAATTACGAAAGCCGCTGCACCTCGCAACACACGGGGACCATGTTCCGCCGTGCGGGGATGTCGTTTGCCGGTCTCCGCATGCAGGGAAGTTACGAGATATGCAGCCGGGAATCCCGCGTCGTCACGGAGCTCACGAAGGCAGCGCCATCACTCGCCGGCGCGTAAGCCACGCCCCCTTGGCAGCATATTTTAAATTTGGCTCTTTGTTGGATTGAGAGCCAGTGCAGCTGCTCAACGAGGGGTTTAGAGGCAGTTCTCGGGGGGCATTCAGAACAAGGCGAGCTGCTGTGTTCTGAATGACCTGTAACTTAGCCAACATTCCTTCGTTGGCAGAAAGCAGCAGGCCATTACAGTAGTCGATCCGACTAAGGATCAGTGCCTGAACAAGGGTTTTCCTAGCAGAGTCAGGAAGCAGCGGAAAAACTTTGCATAGTAGACTGATGGTATAGAAGCATATTCCTGAAATGTAGTTCATGTGTTGTTTGCGTGACAGATCTTGGTCAAACCTAATTCCCAGATTCTTCACGACCTGTTTAGGTTCAGGAACTGCTCCTAGGTCTGATGGCCACCACTCCGGAGTCCATAGTATTTTTGCCTCCCCAAACAACATGACCTCCGTTTTGCTGACATTGCATTGGAGGTAGTTGGAGGACATCCATTTTGCCACTGCCTTCATGCCCAAAGAAAAAGAGTTCCTAACCTCAGCGGAGAGAGTTTTAAAAGGGAAGAAGAGCTGCGTATCATCTGCGTATGATACGGGGATGACGCCGTACCTACGCAATACTCCTGCCAGGGGTGCCACGTAGATATTAAAGAGGGTGGGGCTCAAACAGGAGCCCTGTGGCACCCCCTTAGAAATCTCTACTTCCGCTGAGCGATACGCACCCATGGTGACTCTCTGGGTGCGATCAGATATGAAACTCTTCAACCAGTCAAGGGCTTTGTTCTTAATGCCAGCTTTCGACAACCGTTCAGTCAAGATGGTGTGAGACACGGTGTCGAACGCTGCCGACAGATCTAATAGAACCAAGATGACTGAGAAGCATTCAACACCGGTAGATGCGCCGCCTGATAATACGAGAGCACGTCCGACGTGGCCAGACCACCGGTGTATGTTGACAAAAAGCACGTCCGTAGAGCCACTCGGGCCACGCCCACTCCCCACAAAAATGCGCTCAAAGCTGAATTAAGCTGCCCAATCCAGCGGGGGGAATCACTTGTGGATGATTCTGTAGTTGGTACACCAGGCGTGGGAGCGCCACCATTTTAAAAATTGCAGACCGCCCAAGAATAGATAACGGCATCTGCGCCCAGACCTTCAGGTCCTCGCGTACCCGATCCCACACTGGAGTGATATTGCGTTCCCGGGATATAGCCGCATTTTCGGATACAAAGTCTCCCAAGTACTTCATTCCATCCGTCACCAATCGGAGGCCTGATGCCCAGTCCCCAACGCTCCGCCTGTCACCCAACAGCCACAGCGTGGATTTTCCCGGATTCACGTATAGACCGGTGGTCTCGCCAAAAATCTGCAAAATGCGCAGCAGTCGCGGGCCGGAGCAGTCCAGGGCAGTAAGGAAAAAAAGGACATCATCAGTGTACAGAGCTATTATGTCGGTAAGACCAGGCGCCCATCGGAATCCCTTGAGTTGGGCATCAATGCACACCCAAGCCGCAAGGGGCTCCATGGCGAGCGCAAGTAAGTATGGGGAGAGGGGACACCCCTGTCGCGTCCCTCTCCGGACCGGGAACGAGCGAGACACCGCGTCCCCGACACGCACCGATGCCGTAAGACCTGTGTAAAGCAAGTGGACATACGCTAAAAACCATGGGCCGAGATTTAGGCGGCTCAGCAGGGCAAAGAGGTACGTCCAGCTGAGTGAATCAAATGCCCTATCCATTTCTGCTAGAAACAATGCAGCCGGCTCCCCCAATCCTCTCCATGCTGACACCGCCACCTGAGCCCGCCTGATGTTATGGCTGGTAGCCCGCTGTGGCAGAAACCCGGCCTGATCCGGATGAATCAGATCCGTAATATGCGGCTTGAGCCTAGTGGCGAGAGCCTTCACCAGAATTTTAGCTTCAGTGTTCAGGAGTGATATTGGGCGGTAAGACGCATGGCTCTCCGGGGATCTCCCAGGCTTCAGAAACACCACCACCTCGGCATGGCGCCAGTCCGGCGGGAGTGAACCGCTCTCGCATGATTCTTCAACGACCGGTCTAAGAAGCGGGCCCAGTTGAACCGAAAACTTCTGGAAGAATTCACTTGGGAATCCGTTGGGACCCGGCGCCTTGCCCGGGTTTAGTTCACCCAGGGCGGCGCCCAACTCCTCGTCCATCAGAGGCTGATCTAGCAGATCCCTAACCTCATCCGAGACGGCTCTTGGCGGAAGATCATCAATAAAACGCTGAACAGTATCAGCCTCCAAACATTCCCGTGGGACATATAGGGCCTCGTAATACCCGGCAAAACTCTCCGCAATCTCCACTGGATCTAACATGGGCTCCCCCTCCAGGGGTAACTATCCGAGGTAGCGACTGGGTATGCATGATGCCCTGGCAGAGACGGTGCAACATTTTACAGGACTTTTCGCCCCACTGGTAAACCCGACTACGGGTCGCCAACCAGGCCTGCCTCGCCTCATCCATCAAAACCGAAGCGTGTTGTTGTTGCGCTAGCGCCAGCTGTCGCCGTGCCGGCCCGCCATCTACCTCTCGGGCTCTGCGCTCCAGTGCTTCCAGCTCTGCTTCCCATCGCACTAAGTCCCTACGTCTCTCCCTTCTGGCCGCCACACACCAGGATATGTCCACTTCTCGCAACGTAGGCTTCAAAGCCTCCCAGAGAGTAGACGGGGAGTCAACGGACCCCTTATTCGCAGATAGATAACGATCTATTTCTACCGCCATGTGCGCTGTGTATTCGTCTTGGTTCAAGTGCCAGGCCGGCATCCGCCACAGAAACGGCTGCCGAGCTGGGCCCAGACGCAGAAGTGCAAGCACCGGCGAGTGATCCGACATGGCCCGCGGTAAGATTTCCACCGAAGCTATGCACGAGGCAGATCCCCTAGTAATAAGAATGTAATCCAACCGGGAGAGCGAATCCCGCACCGCCGAGAAATATGTGTAATCCCTTTGCGCACCATGTTTGTGTTGCCAAGCGTCTAGCCAGTCCAGCCCTGTGATCAACGCTGACAGTTTGGTGGTGGTTCCCTCACTCCCTCGATCCTGACCCGCCGCCCCCTTCCGCCACCTATCCCAGCCTTTATTCACAACATCGTTCCAGTCCCCCCCACAATAGACAAAGAGTCGGGTATCTCACCCCACAGGGACATGATCTTTTCAACCAGTAGCCATTGGAGCGGCGGTGGGGCATAGACACTACCAAAAGTCACCCTATCTCCGCCTATCTCCCCCTGCGCCTCCACGTATCTACCTTGTGTGTCTGTGCAGGCGCGCTTATGAATGTATGGCGCCCTGCGGTGTATAAGGATCGCCACCCCCCTAGAGCCTCTTGTAAATCCAGAATGAAACGCCTGTGTGTACCCTGAGCGCTGCAGGCACAGTGCTTTGGTGCCTAGCAAATGGGTTTCCTGCAACAAAAGAATATCCAGACCCATCCTTTTGGCATACTGAAACACGGTACCCCGCTTAATTTTGTCTAGCAACCCTCTCCTGTTCCAACTCATGACCCGTAACGATCCAGGGCCTACCCGCCCTCCCTCCCTAACAGTAGACCTCTGAACAATACTGCAAGTACAGGACTAGAAGTTCCAGCATCCAGCCAGCGTGGTACATGGCAGGCAGCAGAGCGCGCGCAAACAAGGCCCCCCCAACAACTTCCCAAGAACACCCTTCCTCCCCATCTTCCCCCCACCCCGCACCACCCAAACATGGAAGCACCTGTCGCGGACGAATGACGACCAAGTTCCCAACAGGGGAGCAAGTGCTGCATCCTCCAATGGATCCCCATGTAACAACCCATAAGAACTAGGCCGTCACTCCCACCCTCCCTTGCTGAACAGGACGGGCTCCCAGCCTAAATCTACATTGCACCTGGGCTTTCATTGATATCATATACATCATTCAGCGTTCATGTCCCACTGTCCTCAAGGCACTACAGGCTGCTGATCTTGTGTCTGGTTGACCTGACGTGCAGCCGAGCCTGAGCGCGAACTCCTGCCTGATCGCGATCCTCTGCGTCGTCGACGCTGGCTCCGTAAGACCTCCCTGGCAAACCCACTCGAGGAAGAGTCCGACTCTCCTTCCCTGGCAGTGTTGAACTGAATTTTGACCGTCTCATCAGTCCACTGAAACACTTCTTCTGGAGTGTCAAAGAACAGCGTGCAGGACTTATAGAGAACTCGCAGCCGCGCCGGATAAAGTAGCGCATATTGGAGCTTTAGATCACCGAGACGGGCTTTGGCAGCCAGGAAAGAGTGGCGCTGCTGCTGCACCAACCTCGTGTAGTCCGGTAAGATCATGATAGTGGCGTTGTCGTGTGTAAGAGTACCTTTAATTCTCGCCTGCCGCAGGATAGCGTCCCGATCCGCATAATTCAGGAATTTGGCACTGCTCGGTCTCGGGCGTGCTCCAACCGGGGGCTTCTGCACCAGTGCCCGATGGGCTCTCTCCACCACGAAGCATCTAGATAGGGCATTCGCCGGGATCCAGCCCTCCAGCCACTGCGCTATGAAGGTCTCTGCTCTGCCCCCCTCACACCCTTATGGAAAGCCAACGAAGCGCAGGTTGTTGCGTCGGGCCCATCCTCCCGCATCCTCCGCTCTCAGGACCAGGCCCTTCTGCACTTTCTCCATGTCTGCAACCTTCCGTTTAAGGGTAGGCACGTCGTCTTAAACTCCAGATATTTGAGTCTCCGCACTTGTAATACGCTCTACCGCATTCCTCAAGTCCTGTCGAAGAAGGGTAACATCCGCCCCGACTGCCCCTATCTTCGCGTCGAGCATGTCCCTCGATTGCGTGATTGCGGCAAGCAACGCCGCATTGTCCGGAGCGGCCGTCGAGGGGCCACCAGATCCCACTGCCTCTGTGTATTTGTCAATGGGCCCATGCTTACCCTGTCCCCCTCCGGCCCCTCCTCGTATCATGGCTCACTGCCAACACCGCACAGGATATGAATCCTACTGGTGGCTTGATTATTGCCGGCTGCAGACTAGGGCCGGGGGGTCGGGGACAACGGTAGTCGACGGGTAATAGTCAGAGTAGACCGGCCCCGGCAGCGCCCCCCCTGGACACGCACAGTCTCTGACTCCTTCCCACCGGGGCCCGATCTGACCCCCGAATTCCCAACTGGGGGTGCGCAGCACTCACCACTGGTCTCCGCCGTCAAGCAGCCGCTGGCAGGGCTTCAGTAGGCACTTTCCTCCCCACCGGGGCTCTCCACTGCCGCCGCGATGGGCGCTCGCCTCAAAATGGCGGCGCACTCTGTCAGCCCCAGCAGGGCTCAGTCTATGCTCATCCGCATGGGGTATCGCACCTCCCTGCAGGCTCCCAGCGGCAATGGTGATGGCGCGACGCGGTCCTGCACCCGGGGCAAGCCCCAAGGCTGTTCCTCCTCACCACAGCCACCGACCGACTCACTCCCGATATGCCACTCCAACGTCGGTGTCCCAGCTATGTATGCCGCACTGGATCATCCGGGCCCACGGCCCTCCAAGCATCCCACAGACCCTCAGCTGGTGGCCGCTGACTCCCCCAGGTGTCACCAGTCCTCCTCTCCAGGACCCGATTCGGTCCCTGGGAACTCACAGTACACAACAGCAGCTCGTGCAGCTCATCTCCCGTACCCCCGGAGGGCCGTCTGTCCAGCAAGGGGTGTCCTGTCCGAACTGTGCCGTCCAAAGCCACCTGTTCCGGGCCAGCAGGAGGGTCAGCAGCTCCGACCACCACAGCCGACTGTTCTCAGCCCTCCGCCCCATGTCTCCAACCAAGCGCTGCATCCGTCTGGGCATGTAAGTGTAGGGCAGTGGCCCACCGCCGACACGGCCGCCCCCGGCGCCCTCCTGCTGATTGTCTGGTCGGGCGCCCCCACAACCGCCCAGGAAGAGGGAGGGCCCCGGGCCACCCGAGCCCCCAGGAGAGATTGTGCGTCAGGTCTTTCCTACCACGGCGCCGGTAGTCTCCGCCAGGCAGGGCAGCGCCAAAATTGAGGTCCCGGCTACGCAGGCCCCACCGAGCTCCTCCGGACCGGCAGCACTGCCCAGTGATGTGGTCTGCACAAAAGTCGCCACAGGAGCGCTGTCCGCAGAAATCTGCACTCTGCTCCAGATGTAGGTGCCGCACCCCTCTCCACACCAGCGGCAGCGGACACGCCCGGTCCCAGCAGCCCCAAAATCGAGGTCCCGGCTGCCTAGGCCCCAACGGACCCCGTGGTACCCCGTCGCGTCGCCGACCCGCTGCTCCTCCTTCCGGGACTCTGCAGGCCTGGAAATTTCAAAGAGTGCAGCCCAGCGCCTCCGCCGCTGATTGCCGTTGCAGGGGACTCGCACTGAAGCCCAGGGTCAGGATAGATGTTCAGTAGTGTGTCAGGCTGGTCGGTGCTCAGGCTCTAAACGACAGCCATGTTCACCGGCTTGGCCACGCCCCGTTGGTCATGATGGTTAATAAAAGACTGACTGCTTCCAAGGCTACTTAAACATGATTTAGATCCTGATGCTAGCAATGTTCCATTCAAGGAAATTTCTGCCTTTGCGGCTGAAATGCACTATCTCACTTTAAAACGATAGTATTAAATTCTCACGGAAGGAAGCTCATTTAACGTCTTCCCCTGCACTCTGTATGTTGGACTCTGATACTTAAGATTGATTGTTGGTAAGGATAATCTCTATTTTTGTATCTCCGTCCCACTTTCATAAAGGCCCCAGTGCTTGGAGTGGTTCAGAGTCCTTTACCATTCCCCCTCCTGCTTGCCTTGCAGCCATGAATTCAGATAGCAGCCTACTGCAGAACTTCTGATGGCTCATCCTCCTTTTTGTGGTCAGCTTCCACAAGGACAATTGGGCCTGAGGCGCTCTGACATCATAAAGCTAAAGCAAGATGTTGTCTAACGTGAGGGCCACTCTGTTGCCTAACAAGCAGCAGGATACATTTATCTTGGTAATGAAATGAGTAGCAGGGTAGACAGGATGCCCAAATGAAGACTAAGATGTTAAGATTAAAGAAATTAGGGCATTTTTTGAGACTTCGAAATTTGTATGAACGTAATTTTGAGCATAAGAGTCTCAACTTCACTATTGCTGAATTGGTAGGAATTGCCTAAAATTATGATGGTGAAGATGCTATTCATAGCTTTTATTATTCCCATTAACTGTAGCGTAGCTCTTCCTCGCTCAGTTTATCAGCTGGCTTAATTGCTACTGGTGTACCATATCCTAAAACAAATTGAATGAGATGGGTACGCTGCCAATTGGCTGGCAAAAGATCTGTTTATCTATGTCCTAATGTACATGCTACAGTTGTTTAGAGAGTGTTAGCAAATAAGGTATGAGATTCTGAGAAGTATGGGAGGTTAAAAACACAAATTGAGATTATCTAACGTGCTGTTAATTTTCACAGTGATACAGACTCCCTAGAATTGATCTGTTTACCCTTTATAAAAGTCAAGATTTTATGTACTGCTTATAGTAAATGTGCTAACAGTGGACTTTTCCATCAGCAGATTATACTGAATGACCAGCAGTGGGTGAACACCCATCACAACGCATGAGTTACATCGAATGCGTTTACATCGCAATCCTAACAACGCAAGCAACGTTACGACACTGGCCATTACTACGCTCCCCCTTACATCGCACAGGCTTTTACAACGCATGTGCTGTAATTGTTGTGGAACGTGTGCGTTTAAAACGCATGTGCTGTAATTGTTGTAGAACGTGCGCTTTTAAAAAGCATGTGCTGTTATTGTTGTGGAATGTCTGCTTTCGGGTTAAGGGTTGGGTCGGGGGTCATTAGAAGAGACTTTGCTTTAAAGGAGGATGCTCTGTTCTGCCACACTACAGAGATTCAGGGCTGAGTCTCAAGAAAATTAATGTCAGGCACATTCTTTCATTCAACCTTATAGAAAACTGTAGGGACAATATCAGGATTCTCAGGATGAGTTCTTGTCACCAGTTTCAGCTGTACACTGCAGATGGAGAATGCGGGCAAGTCCCAAAACTGCTTTAACAGAATAAACATCATTGTGAGGAGTGAGCTATCCAATCGGAAGCAGGAGCTGCATGGTTGTTAGTTTTTTAAAGTGATGGGAGCAGGAGGGGGAGATGCAGTGGGGGCCTCCAGGAGATGGGAGGTGCAGTGGGGGCCTAGGCGGGATGGGAGGTGCAGTGGGGGCCTAGGGGGGATGGGAGGTGCAGTGAGGGTCTAGGGGGGATGCAATGGGGGCCTCGGGGGGAGATGCAGTGGGGGCCTCCAGGGGATGGGAGGTGCAGTGGGGGTCTCGGGGGGGATGCAGTGGGGGCCTCGGGGGGGATGCAGTGGGGGCCTCGGGGGGGATGCAGTAGGTGCCTTGGAGGGAGATGCAGTGGTGGCCTCCAGGGGATTAGAGGTTGCGCTGTGCTCATGACGGAGCGGTTCCGTCATGGCCCCGCCCGCTCAATAGAACGCGCTGCGGCAGGGCCATGACGGAACCGCTCCGTCATGAGCACAGCGCAACCGCGGCTCATGACGGAGCGGCTCCGTCATGAGCATGCATGGGGTTAAAGTATGCGGGGTGTTTGTGTGCATAGTGATTGTGTTTTGTATGCATTTCAATGGTGAAGCAAAGTAATGAGTTGCGTTGTGTCAGCGTGCGCTGTGAATGTGTGTGCGATGTAAAGACGGCGATGTAAATGTTTGCAATGAAAACTTTTGCGATGTCGCATCATACATCCCCAGCAATGGCAGAGTTTCATGACAGAATGTCTCTACATTGCCGACACTGAAGAAAAAAAAAGTCAGTACAGCATCATTTGACCAATTTATATGGTAAGTAAATCTCTCAATCATTCCTTTAGGCATTAAAAAGACTTTGACAGCATCTGAATGTCCTCACTACCTTCTAGTGAGGGCCTGTGCTTGTATGTAATTTGTCAATAAGGAAGTAATATGGATCACATTGTGTTGGTCATGATAGTTAATAAAAGACTGGTCGCCTCCAAGGCTACTAAAGCCTGATTTAGATCCCTGTGCTAGCAATGTTCTATTCAAGGAAATTGCTGCCTTTGAGGCTGAAATGCACTATTTCACTTTAGAACGACAGTGTTACATTCTCATGGAAGGAAGCACATTTAACATCTTCCCCTGCACTCTGTATGTTGGACTCTGATACTTAAGATGGATTGTTGGTAAGGATAACCTCTGTTTTTGTATCTCCATCCCACTTTCAAAAAGGCCCCAGTGCTTTGAGTGGTTCAGAGTCCTTTACCATTCCCCCTCCTGCTTGCCTTGCAGACATGAATATAGATCGTAACCTACTGCATAACTTCTGATATTTCTTCCTCATGTGTGGTCAGCTTCCACAAGGACAGTTGGACCAGAGACGCTCTGACATCATAAAGCTAAAGCAAGGTGTTGTCTGATGTGAGGGCCACTCTGTTGCCTGGCAACCAGCAGGATAAATTTATCTTGGTACTGAAATGAGTAGCAGGCTAGACAGGCTGCTCAAATGAAAACTAAGATGGTAAGATTAAAGAAATTAGGGAATTTTTTGGACTTCTAAATTTGTATGAAGGTAAATTTAAGCATAAGGGTCTCAACTTCACTATTGCTTAACTGGTAGGAATTGCCTAAAATGCTGATGGTGAACATGCTATTCATAGCTGTTTTTATTCCCATTAACTGTAGCATAACCCTTCCTTGCTCAACTTATCAACTGGCTTCATTGCTACTGGTGTACCATATCCTAAAACAAATGAAGTGAGATGGGTACGCTGCCACTTGGCTAGCAAAAAGATCTCTTTATCTATGTCCTAATGTACATGCTACAGTTGTTTAGAGAGTGTTAGAACATGAGGCATGGGATTCAAGAAGTATGGGAGGTTAAAACACAAATTGAGATTTGATTTTCGAGCGTGCTGTTGATTTTCACAATAATACAGACTCCATAGAATTGATCAGTTTACCCTTTATAAAAATCAAGATGTTTTGTACTGCTTATAGTAAATGTGGTAACAGTGGACTTTTCCATCTGCAGATTATACTGAATGACCAGCAGTGGCAGTGTTTCACAACAGAATGTCTCTGCATTGCGAGACTGAAGAAAAAAACAGTCTTCCGGATACAGCATCATTGGGCCACTTTATATGGTAAGTGTTAGATTTGGGGGTCTCTAGTTGGCACACGTAGGTACTTGTGACAAATAGTGACCCTAAAATATATTCAGGGAAAGGGGATTACACACCTAAAATAATCCCTAATCACCCTCTAGGTTGCGTGGCGCGAGAAGTCAAGGTAGTCAGAGTTCAGGTGCACTCCTCCCTCCCATCTGGATGCAGATCTCTCTATTCACTACTGGGTGACTCAGCCTGTCCCCTGAAATTCCCCAGCCCTGTCACTCACAGAAACCAGACATAGGAATACACAAACTAGCAGAGGCAGGTTTGAATGGTTAGACAAGCAAATACCTACTTTCTAAAAGTGGTATTTGCAAACACAGAATATTAAAATAAACTTTACTAAAAGATGTATTTTATTATTCTGAGTTCAGACATACTAAACTCGAATTTCTACCATGTTCTCTGAGCCTGTTAGGATTATAAAATGTAATAATTCTAACAGCCCATTCTGGTCTATGGAGAAAAGGTAGCCTTGCAATAGTGAAAAACAAGAATGGCTTTAATTCACTATTGGGACATGCCACACACACCAGGGCTTGTCCTACCTTATACTTACAATGCACTCTGCCCTTGGGCCTACGATAGGGGTGACAGATATGAAGGGTGCACTTGCCCAGTCAGCATGACAGTACCAGACTGCATGCAGGCTCTGCAATAGCAGATCTTAGACACATTTTATAAGGCTGCTTCTGTGGGTGGCACAACCAGTGCTGGAGGCCGACCAGCAGCATTTGGATTACACGCCCTGACACACTCGGTGCACTAGACCAGGGTCTGACAAGTAAACCAAAATAACCAAACATGGAATCACCAATCCATACATCAATTTACAATAGGGAGCACTTGCACTGTAGCACTGAATAGCAGTGGCACAGTGACCAAAGCATCTAAAACCTGCAAAAATACATGAGGCAACAGCAAAAAATGGAAGGGAGACCCACGCCAATGGTGCCAGGTCTAACAGTAAGTAAATATCACAATCATTCCTTAAGGCATTAAAAAGACGTTCACAGCATCTGAATGTCCTCACTACCTTCCAGTGGGGACCTGTGCTTGTATATAATTTCTGTCAAGATGGAAGTAATATGGATCACATTGTGTTGGCCATGAAAGTTAATAATAATGACTGACTGCCTCCAAGGATACTAAAGTCTGATTTAGATCCTGGTGCTAGCAATGTTCCATTCAAGGAAATTGCTGTCTTTGCGGCTGAAATGCACTATCTCACTTTTGAACAATAGTGTTTCCTTCTCACTGAAGGAAGCTCGTTTAACGTCTTCCCCTGCACTCTGTATGTTGGACTCTGATAATTAAGTTGGATTGTTGGTAAGGATTATCTCAGTTTTTGTATCTCTGTCCTACTTTCAAAAAGGCCCCAGTGCTTGGAGTGGTTCAGAGTCCTCTGAGAGCAAACAGTCTGGGCCCCCCCTTTTTCAGCCCGCATTGCACCACTGAGCGTAGGGGTCCCACTGGGTTCAGTCTTAAGTCTGACCCTGTTTAATATATATATGGCCCCCCTGGCTCCTATTGCAGAACAGTACAGGGCAAAAATAAAATTGTATGCAGATGACACGCAATTGCTGTTCACCTGTGAGAAGGATGAGGTGCTAAATGGCAACAAAGTCAATGTTTGTTTAACCTAGGTTTTTGAGTGGTTCAGGCAAAATCAGTTGCTTTGCAACTCCCACAAGTCAGAAATTATCTTTTTTGGACATACCCCAGGCGATGAGTGGCGTCAATGGTGGCCTAAAAATCTATCTCCTCCTGAAAGACCAGTCTCTACTGCAAAAAAAATCCGGAGTGAAGTTGGACTCTGACATGACGATGAAGTCCCAGGTTCAATCGGTTGCTGGCACCTGCTTTGGCCTTTTAAAAATGATGAGGAATGTTCTCCCTTTGTTCCTATTCCGCATAGGAAAGCTGTGGTCCAGGCCCTGATGATATCAAGGTTGGACTATGTAAATGTTTTGTACCTGGGGCTTCCAGACTACTTACTAAATCCCCTGCAGGTTGTTCAAAATGCGGCAGCTAGGTACGTGCTTATGGTTGGACCAAGGTCACATATGTCTCCCCACTTAGATCATTGCACTGGCTTCCAGTGAGACAAAGAGTCTTTTTTAAATCCCTGGTCCTAACTTTTAAGGCTCTAAATAACATTTGGGCCCCGTATATCAGGAACAAAATTCAGCCCTACAAACCTCTCAGAATGCTGCTATCCTCCTCCCAGCAGCTGACAATTGTGCCTAAGTTTGACCCTTCTTTAAAAGGAGGACGCTTTTTTCAAGTAGTAGCCGCAAAATGATGGAATGGTCTCCCTTTCTACCCTAGACAGGAACGTGAACTTCTCAGCTTTAGGCAAAGCTTAAAGTCCTGACTCTTCTAACAGTAGTCGCAGTCCAGTTAGTTACCCCTGGTTGTTTCTTCACTTGCTCTGTTTTGGGGTTAAAACAGCGCCGGGACACTCCTTGGAGTAACCGTGTGTTTAACAAATACCCCTATAACATAACATAACATCTGTTTACCCTTTATAAAAAATCAAGGTTGTTTGTACTGCTTATATTAAATGTGCTAACAGTGGACTTTTCCATCTGCAGATTATACTGAATGTCCAGCAGTGGCAATGTTTCACAACAGAATGTCTCTGCATTGCCGAGACTGAAGAAAAAATACAAAAAGGCAGTCTTCTCGCATACAGCATCATTTGACCAATTTATATGGTAAGTAAATCTAACAATCATTCTTTTAGGCATTAAAAAGACTTTCACGGCATCTGAATGTCCTCACTACCTTCCAGTGGTGGCCTGTGCTTGTTTATAATTTCTGTCAAGATGGAAGTAATGGGGATCACATTGTGTTGGTCATGATAGTTAATAAAAAAATGACTGCTTCCAAGGCTACTGAAGCCTGATTTAGATCCCGGTGCTAGCAATGTTCCATTGAAGGAAATTGCTGCCTTTGCGGTTGAAATACACTATCTCACTTTAGAACGATGGTGTTACATTCTCATGGAAGGAAGCTTGTTTAACATCTTGCCCTACACACTCTATGTTGGACTCTGGTACTTAAGATGGATTGTTGGTAAGGATAATGTCTTTTTTTGTATCTCCATCCCACTTTCAAAAAGGCCCCAGTGCTTTGAGTCTTTCAGAGTCATTTACCATTCCCCCTCCTGCTTGCCTTGCAGTCATGAATACAGATAGTAACCTACTGCATAACTTCTGATATCTCATCCTCCTGTGTGGTCAGCTTCCACAAGGACAATTGGAGCGGAGGCGCTCTGACATCATAAAGTTAAAGCAAGATTTTGTCTGACATGAGGGTCAATCTGTTGCCTAGCATGCTGACATCATAAAGCTAAAGCAAGATGTTGTCTGACATGAGGGTCAATCTGTTGCCTAGCATGCTGACATCATAAAGCTAAAGCAAGATGTTGTCTTACGTGAGGGCCACTCTGTTACCTAGCAAGCAGCAGGATACATTGATCTTGGTAATAAAATGAGTAGCAGGGTAGACAGGATGCCCAAATGAAAACCAAGATGGTAAAATTAAAGAAATTAGGGCATTTCTTGAGTGTTCTAAATTTGTATGAAGGTATGTTTGAGCATAAGAGTCTCAACTTCACTATTGCTGAATTGGTAGTAATTGCATAAAATGATGGTGAACATGCTATTCATAGCTTTTATTATACCCTTTAACTGTAGCATAACCCTTCCTCGCTCAACTTATCAGCTGGCTTAAGGGCTACTGATGTACCATATCCTAAAAACAAATGAAGTGAGATGGGAACGCTTCTGCTTGGCTGGTAAAAAGATCTCTTTCTCTATGTCCTAATGTACATGCTACAGTTGTTAAGAGAGTGTTCACAAATGAGGTATGGGATTCAGAGAAGTATGGTAGGTTAAAAACACAAATTGAGATTTTCTAACGTGCTGTTGATTTTCACAGTAATGCCGACTCCGTAGAATTGATCTTTTTACCCTTTATAAAAATCAAAATGTTTTGTACTGCTTATTGTAAATGTGCTAACAATGGACTTTTCCATCAGCAGATTATATTGAATGACCAGCAGTGGCAGTGTTTCACAACAGAATGTCTCTGTACTGCCGAGATTGAAGAAAAAAAATGCAGTCTTTCTGCATACGGTACAACAGGGGGTGGTGATGGACGGAGCATCTGAATCAATCAAACACTCACACCCAGTCAAAAGAACCGGGTTAAATCCATCACCGTTCTTTAGCCCACTCTGCCACCCCAGTTCAGACACGGATCTGGGTTTAATCAGAAACCGGTCCTCGGAAGCTTGCTTCGGTCCAGGGAAGACATGGCTTGGCAGTTCGGGCTGGACTGTTCCCATGAGGCACAGGGTCAGACTGATTTGCGTATAGCCATGTCTGAACTGGGGTGGCAGAGTAGGCTAAAGAACGGTGATGGATTTAACCCAGATCTTTTGACTGGGTGTGAGTGTTTGATTGATTCAGATGCTCCGTCCATCACCACTCCATTTTGTACCGCTTTTGGCCGCCATAAGTGTGGCAGGGTAGGCACAGGTGGGCGGTCTGCCTCCCAAATAATTTGGAACCATAGGGGGTTATGATCGGAATGAGTTCTTCCCAGGTACTCTGATTTGGCAAGGAGCGGGAGCAGTGACTGGGTACCAATTATCCGGTCTAACCGGACATGCAGGTAGTGAACTGATGAGTAATAGGTGTATATTCTGTCTGCGGGATGCTCCGCGCACCATAAGTCATATACCTCCCAGTGTGAGAGCCAGTCCCAGAACGCTTGCGCATTAGACGTCACTGCTGCAGCTCGGAGGGGAGGGAAAGATCGGTCTAGGCGTATGTCCAGCACCATATTGAAGTCCCTGCCAAGCTACCAGGGGAGAATGATGAGTTGTCCCCGAGCACAAGCAGACAATTTTCAGTAATTTCTTAAGAGAAAAGATAAACCAAATCAAATTCTTTCTTTTTCAAAGTCCATTAAATCAGTTCTTTTTTATATTCTTTTTTCTTTTCTCTTCATGCATCAAATGATCTTCATCATGATCTCAATCTTCATAATCCATAGAATTCATACAAAGTGTAGCCAATAGAACAAAAACCAAATGCCAACACGTCACAGGACACAGTCACGCAATGAATTCTTCAGGGCATAAAGATATTTCTCTTCAAATGCACGAAAGCCGATTCCAAAGGTCAAATATTTCTCATATAATAAAAACTCTATCTGTTTTCACAGTTCAAAGATGTTCAAACAGAATAATATAATCATTAGATCTGGGAGAGTACTCCCTACGACATCAGGTGGGTTCCAAATACGTAAGTCCCTGCCAAGGTACCAGGGGAGGCCAACATATGAGTGAAGGACCTGGTTCAAGCTCGCCAGGAAGGAGGGCTGGTCCATGTTCGGGGCGTAAAGGGATCCTAACAGTACTTCCTGACCATTCAGCCGCCCCCGCACTAGGGAGTACCTCCCCTCCTGGTCCACCTTGACGTCTTCAGAAATAAAGGGGACACTCGCCCCCACCCAGATCAGCATGCCGCAGAAAAGGTTGTGCCATAAATTTGCCCCCTCCTACGTCTGCGGAGCCTGTCGAGTTCTAACTGAGTCATGTGTGTCTCCTGGAGGAGGGCAATCCCCATCCCGTCTCGCTGCAGATAGTAGAAGACAGAATAGTGGCGTGACTGGGTGTGCATACCACGGATGTTCCAGGTCATTATATTAGTGTGTGTCATGTGTCTGGACATATCGTGACCGTATAGGGCCCGGGGGAGCACCTCGAAGGGGGGCCTATGGGCACCATCAGGGAAGGGGGTATCAATGTGCCGCAACTGAAACATGAGAACCATAACAAACAGTGTAACTAAATGGGCGAGTCCCCAACAGGACATATGTCCAAACCTCAAGAAGATCCACCACTTAAAAAAGGTGTTTGTCCAGCACAGTGGCTGGCCGGGTGAGTGTGTTGCCAACAACCAAGCTGCATTACGCCCCTGTCTCAGACCTCCCAGGCATTCGAGAGGTGCATGAGGAAGTTTTGGAAGGTTAAACGCGCAGAGCCGGCGCGGACCACCGGTAGAGGAGCCCATGAATGTAGTGATTGCTCAGCGCTGTTCAACTGCGGGCCTACAAGGACACCTGCATACACTGAGCTATACATCATCGCAAGGCAGCGCAAACACACTTGGCAGAGAACACATTGCAGCAGCACGCACAACAATATCTCTAAAAGGATATAGAAGATAGAATATTCAGAGACAGGAGTTCCTGCATGGCTGCCATAGTCCATTGTCACACAATCTGGTCAGACGTTTGGGGTGTCACCACAGGCATTTTCATGTCTTCAGAAAGCACTGTAGATGGGGATGACGAGCCACTCCTTTCCAGGTCACTGTGTGGCTGGGCGTCCGAGAGGGCAACATTGTTTACCGCTCCTAGGGTTGCAACCGCTTCAATTACTTCCTGTCGTTCCAGTTGCATCTTCGCCGGGCTGGGTGCGACCTGGCCAACGCCATGCCCTGGCAGGCCCCTCTTCTTCTGCGCCTCCTCGATCGCTGCTCCTGATACCCACTCTCCTCCGGGCCTGCGGGTCTTGTGCCTTTCCATTGTCCTGTCTCTTCCAGCCAGTCCCACATGTCCGATGGGGCATCGAAGAAGCGGGCAACCTCCTTCGAGACCACTCGGAGGTGAGATGGAAACAGTAAAGAGTAGGGTAGCTCTATTTCTCTCAGTTGTCTCTTCACGTCCATGTATGTGCTTCTCCTCCTCTGCACTGCTGCTGTGTAATCTGGAAAGTAAAGACAAAAACCTCTCCTCGGTATACACTTATAATATGGGTAATACATCCACAATAATTTAAATCAACATTGTCCCAGACAAGAGAGTTATTTTAGCAAAAACATATGCTTATTTATTCATTATATTCTCTTAGGATTTATCATATACAAATGTATCAAGCAATCTACATAATTCATATATACAATATATAAAGTTCTATACAACACTATGTACAACAAGCCCCACGCACACAATAGACAAACCAATTGCCATCAAATATTCTCCATACAGATCAATCAAGCAATCTTCAGCCACCATACAATACGGAAAAACAATCCAAGAAAACAATCAAATATATAACCACACAAAGAAAGACAAGGCGCCGATGCGCGTTTCGGAAAGGACCATGCGTCCACAGTTCCTTCGTCAGGGCGCAAAATGATCTATTTCGCTTTTTCCTAGCAGAATCCAATTTGTATAATAGGCGTGTGATGCTTCTTCTTTTTAAAATAATACAATTAGTCCATCAATACATCATATTTATATACAACGGGGCTTTATTTTGAAATGTCATGAAGATCTGTATGGGACAATGGAACAATAAAGGCAGGATTATAATAACAATACAAATGAAGCAATAGCTCAATCTATACGTTAAAAGGTTGCTGGAAAGGACCATCACCAATATCAAAAGAATAGAAAATGATTTAGGAGAATATCTGCGCCATTGCAGACATAAAAAATCTAAGGGGTAAGGAAAAGGAATACCCGTGTAAATATAATATGGATAAACCAAGCGACATATCCACATTGTATCAAGCGAGAAGGGAGATGTGCAAAAAATAGAGCAGTAAGCTCCAACCACCAAGTTTCCAAGTATATCAGGAAAAAGAATAATAAATGTTACATAAAAACGACTCGTATTCTTTGAAACTCATAACCAAAGAATGAGTATAAAGAGCATATACTGGAGTCGTCAACCATACACCCTCTTAAACTAGTCACACATTCCATGGAATTTCTAACATATCATAAAAGTTCTTGATATTTCCAGGATAAATAGCACCATGGTGTCAAATTCCAGGCTATATACAAGGCCTGGACAGCACGATATTCCCCACACAGATCTTGAAAGGAAAACGATGTCCAGACAAGGAGTAGACGTTACCCTGTGGACGCTGTCAGGATTAAACAACAAAAAAACATAGAAAGTTACAAGGGGGCCCTCAGACGTAGAAAGAGCGTGAGGGACAATCAGAACAAGGGAGCTATTAATAGCATACCTCTTAATTAGATTTAGCTCGTGGTACAGGTACAGAAAATGCACGTTAATATGGTTACCAGCTCCTAAACTTATTCCTGCATACACAAATGGCGGAGAGACACTACTCCATACAAAAAAAATTCTAAAGAAAAAAGATAAAAGAGGGCAATAACTCTCTTGCCCGCCCAAGTAGCACATAAAGTCCTGTTAGGCCAATAGCACATAGAGTAGCGTCTCTAGGGTATCACGCAAGCGAAATCCACTAGATGAATAAGTGGCATGCTCTGCATTAGATCTAAGCGACGATAGCTAAGTCCTTACCTGAAGTAATTTTGAAGAATCTCCAAACGAACGCGGCAAACACTCGCGTGGTGGACAAATGTCCATACCTTTACTCGACTGAGCAGTCTGTTTAAATGCACGCTGTTGGGCCAAAATTCGCGGTAATCTGGAAAGCACATCACTCGCCTGTTCCCCACTTTGAGATCGCCCAGCTTCCTTGTTTCACGGAGCACCACGTCCTGATCGCGGTAATTTAGAAGTTTGAAGAGGAACGGACGAGGCCGGGCTCCAGGCCGGGGTGTCTGCGCTGGCACTCTGTGCGCTGTTTCTACCACAAAATGTGGGGACAGCGCCCCCTTGGGTAAGAGTTCCCGCAACCAGTTCTCAGCGTACTGCTCCGGGTCCTTCCCTTCTTCTCCCTCCGGAAGCCCGACATTTTGTTGGCACTCAACTGGACTTTTTAAGGCACGCTGTCCTTGACCCATCCTGCACGGGCATAGTCATCTCTAGCTCACCTACAATTCTTTTTTCACTCTGCGAGTGCGTACAGCGTTTCAATCTCAGAGTTATGAAAACTTCCATTTTGTTCTAGGCCTCATAGGCCAGAACGGGAACTATTATATAAACAATCACAATCAAACATTAAATATTGAATTATAACCCTTCTGTTTGCCTCCCCCTTACTAAGGTATCCCTGTTAGTTATTACCTAGCAAATAAAGCAACACATATGTGTGATTTGCTCACCTGTCTTCATGTTTTTGCCACAAATAAAGAAACAGAAAGCACATTCATGCCGCTTTTGGTTAGTTTATAGCTGCTGCATTAATTTTGGACATCACAACATCACTTGGTTAATTGATTATAGTTGCAATACAAGCAAATTAGTTTCCCACATGTATTTGTGTGCATTCTACTCTGTTGATTATTTTTCAAAACCACACGATTAGTCCACGTTACTGTGATGAGAAAGTGACTTCATGAGGAGTATACAACATTTTGTTCCACACCTCGCTCCATCACTTGCGATGTTCGATTCAAGGAAATTGCTGCCTTTGCGTATGTAATGCACTATCTCAGGTTTCAGGTTCAGGTTTAAAGTCTTTATTTCGATTTTTAACAAATCATAAAAGACACATTAAAATACAGAAGAATTTAACTAATTCAATTTAAGCAAAAAACAGGAAAGAACAAAACTATAAAAAGATTAAGCAACTAACAAAAGTATGCAAATAAAAAACATTTAAGACAAATAGATAAAACAGGATTAAATCTCAATTAATGAAGAACCTGACTATTTTATAAAAAGATGAATTTAAGTTAAAAAAGTCATTACAGTTCAAGTTCATTGTCAATGGGCCCTTTATATGGCAAAAATACAAGGGATACAGATGAAACAACTAAGTCATAAATCAATTAACTAATACATAGTCAATCAGATTATGACCGATTGTGAGGCATCTTGGTCCTTGGGGCTAAGGCATGTTGTTTTTTTAGCCTTAGGAGCCAAGCCCATCCCAGATATTTTGCCAGACTTACTACAAAGAGTTCGGAGGTGTTGGTCCTAAGCACCCATATTGCTTCCATCGATGTTTTAAATGGTAATTTTTGAAACAAGGCTTTTAACCATTTCTTTCGGGGTGCAGCGTACCTAGGGCAAGCAAAAAGAAAATGCCCTTCAGATTCAATATGACCTGGGCAACATGTACAGTTGGGCGATAACCCTGTAGACCGTTTGTTTAGAAAAGGGTTCAAAGGCAAAGAACCCACTCTAAACTGATGATACAGCTTCTTGTCTAGCGGTCGAGTTATTACGTCCCAATAGGGCTCTCGCGATAGGTCAAGTTTGAATGTTAGAAACCTGCCTGTAAGGCTATTTTTGTTAGAAAGCAGAACTCTTTTTAAGCGGGTCGTGGCCCAATACAGGGATTTGAACTCGTCTTTGGAAGGGAAAACATTGGATTGAGGGGATGTCCAGAGGTGTTCCAAGCCCATGTCATTAAGGATAGTTTTAACAGCAGAAAGCCATGGGATTTTCCCTGAACCCGTAATAGACCTAACTTCGGCCAGTTCCTTTGCAAATAGAGATAGATCTGGAGATGTCCATATCCGTCTCCACAGGGCCACTAGCCTAAATCTAGCCATCTCATTGATCGGTGGGGAACCAAGGTCCAAGCAGAGGGGGATCGAGGGTGTCGACTGCGGGAGGCCTACTAAGTTACGAAGGAATCTACATTGGGTTTTAAACAAGTTAAGCAAGTCCATGTGGCCCCACAGATCCGCGCCATATAAAATGGCGGTAGAGATTTTAACATCATAGATCTTGAGGGCCGGGAGGACCCGCTTTGTAATTGATTCCTTTTGCTCTTTGATGAGGCAACCAGTCAGCCTAGCAAGTTTGAAATGTTGTATGTTAATCTGGTCCTTCCATCTCAGACGGTAGGTCATAGTATCAACCTGCTCGAGGTTTACTCCATTCAACCTCACGGAACTCCGAACTGGATGGTTTTTTGTAAAAACCATGAACTTCGTTTTCCCCACATTAACCACCAGTTTATTGATGGCACAGTACTCCTCAAAGCGGTCGAGAGCCAGCTGGAGTCCGCTACGTGTTTTTGAGAGGATTAAAGTGTCATCTGCGAAGATGAGAAGAGGAAATCTCATCCCAGCCAGCATTGGGGCATCAGTGGGGGTGTCCGTGAAAAACTTGACAACTTGGTCAATAAAGAGGAGGAAGAGAGTTGGGGCCAGGACACACCCCTGGCGGACACCTCGAGTTACGGGAAATGTCTCCGTCACTTGTCCCTGGCCCCCCCACCTCACCCTCGCATAGTTGTCCTCATGGAGTCTAACAATGAGGTCTAATAGTTCTAATGGGCACCCCAGGTTTTTCAGCACACCCCACAGTTTATCCCTTGGCACCAAGTCGAAGGCGAACTTCAGATCGATGAATGCAGCATAGATGGTGCCGCCGCCGAGCCATACCACCTTCCAATAGATCAGGCAGAATCTAAACACCTGATCTATGGTGCTCATTCCCGATCTGAAGCCCGCCTGCATGGATGACAGAATACTCTCTGTTTCAATCCATCCCTGGACCCGTCCCAGGACCATACTTGCTATTATCTTTTGGATCGAATCGATCAAACTGATAGGGCGGTAATTTCCTGGGATGGACTTATCGCCCTTTTTATAAATTGGAACAATTTCGGCTCCCCTCCATGATTTCGGGACTGTGGCTCCAAGGGCTAAGGTGTTGGCTATCATTGTTATATAAGGGAGCCACAAGGCGGAATTAGATTTGAATAAATCTGCCGAGATCAGATCCATACCAGGGGCTTTCCCTCGGAGAGTCAATGCAAGGGCCAGCTCGGCCTCAGCAACTGTGAAGGTTAGTTTTTCTTTTTGGGGGGTCAGCAAGAGTGTATTGCCTGAGGGATTCGTAGTTTCGGGGTCATCGGCTCTAAATTGGGCCGAGTAGAATGATACCCAATCCTCAAGGGGCACATTGTTTCCCGGGGTAGAAGAGTCCGAGCTTTTTCCCCATTTAACTAGATCCCAAAACCTTTTTTGGTTGTTAGTGGAAGATGCCTCCAAAAGATCTGACCAGAACTTATCCTCCCACTCCCGTTTAGCTTCTCTAAGGGTTTTCCTGTAATTGAGCCTTGCGGCTTTCACTTCAACCATATCCCGAGATTTAATGGCTGAAATGAGAGCTGCATGTGCCTCCCTACATTTCCTATTGTACCATTTTTGGGGCAAAGGATTTGTTTTAGTGGGAGCATTTCCGCACGGTAGGGAAAGAAGGGTTTTTAAATGGTCAAAGCATTTAGTATGTACTCCCATCACATTGTTAGCCAATCCAGGGTCCGCCCCCAACAAATCTATTTGCGACATTTCATTAAGCGCATTTTTTACCACAATATTAATGTTGTCCCATAAACACTTGTCCTCCACGACCCGGGACCATTTCAGTCTCCTCCTGTCATTGGTAAGTTGGGCGTCCCCTGTATAGGTGGCAGTTGGCTCCTCCTGTCTATTTAGACCCGGTATCTTCAATGACAATGACAGCGGGTTGTGGTCACTTTCCGGGCGCTGTAATACTGCCATGTCAATTAATAACTGCCAATGTTCCATGTTCAGCAAAATGTAATCAATGCGGCTCTGCCTCTGCCCATTGTCAAAAGTACAATTTCCTTTAATGTCCGAAGTAGAACGGCCGTTACATGCACGAAACCCCTTTTGTAGGCAAAATGCCATCCAAGATACTGCCTCCTCTGTTGCCTTTGCCCTCTTTACCACTTGTAAGTCCGGGATGCCCCAAACAGAGTCCTCTGCCATGCTCCAAGTGTCTCCCATATCAAACAAAGGTTCTATAGTGCAATTTAGATCACCAGCAAGAATAGTGACGTTGCCTCTGTCCATTTCCGTGGTTATATGGTCAATGAAGTTCAACAAGGGTAGACTTCGACCACCAGGCAGACCTCTAGCATAGATATTAACAATGTTCATGATTTGCTGGTTCCCTTTGTTTAGTATGATGTGGAGGATATCCGGGTTCTCCACAGGAAGTTCAGTTGGATAGAAACCCAAGGATTGTTTCACCCAAATCAACAGACCGCCTGAGGCCCGCCCTTTGCCCCCTTTAGTTGCAGGTTTAAAAAAGTGAATATAACCCAACTTGTAAACAGGCTCAGTTGCCCACGTTTCCTGCAGCAGAATGATGTCGTAATTGTCCACAAAGTTCGACCAATCAGTAGAAGCAAGGCGGGCCTTAATACCCGCTATGTTCCAGGACAAGATTTTCAAGTTATCTTTCAGATAGACCAGAGACGGAGGTTGTAAGGGCTGTGCAACTCCCTGAGGCATCCCTTTATCATCTTTAACCTCTAGGTACTTAACACAATCTACTGGAGCTATGAAATTGTCCTTGGTCGAGATCCCCTGGACAGCTACGTGTGATAGAGGGCTAGGTGGCAGAGAAGCTTGACCTCCATCCTCATCTACTAGATTGCTGGATTGATATGGGCGCACCATACTATGCTCAATGGACTCTTGGGCTACTGCTCTAACAAGGAAAGGCTCACTAGATGGATCGTTGAGTCAATCGATAGCCTCAAGGCCAGAGAGGGGGCCAAAGTGATTAAAGAGAAAGGGACGCTGACAGTCAAGTGGAGTTAATGCCAGGGGGTGTCTTATAGCTGGGCCCTTACGGAATAAAGGGTAGGATTGGGGGGGTATTTGCCTGTGTGGATAAAAATATGATAAGGCTAATGTTTGTACATCCCCCTGCCTTGCAAACCTCGGTTCTCGTCGAATGGCATCTACCACCCACATATCTTTAAACGAGATTAAGATACAATCTCCCTCCAAGTCTTTTGACCCATGTCCTGTTGCGTGTTTATCTAGGTTCCTGATCGATACTGTGACCTTATGCCCCTATTCGGCTATAAATCCATTTATTCCCTATATTGGCATAACCGTTCAAGTGCGATTTTCAGAAAGGTCATCTCTGGCCTCACACGAACAGAGCCACATTCCAGCATAGTTCTCTGCCACTTCCTTTGCGACCAATTAGTGCAATGACAGAGCAGAAGTCACTATCTGATATTCCTAGATTAACACTCCGAGTTCTTCAACAAGATAAAAACTCAGCAAATCTGGAAATCCCCGCTTGCTGTGTTTTGATTAGTAATGGAACTCTAATGAGCAACTGATAACTATCACTTCCTAGTGACATCTTTAATTGACGTCTTATGTCCAGCAAACTTGCGTCAAACCCGGCACCTGTCAGGTATAAATATTACCAACGTTGCCTTAAGCAATGTGAGCTGTAAGCTGAAAGCTATCGTGCTGCTGTAAGCTGCCGTGCACTTTGTGTGCATCCCATTGCTGCTGCAGGCAGTACGCTGCTGCTGTTGTCCCTTGGTGGTGAAGCTACTGTTACCATTATCGCTGCTAAAGTGAAACGATGGTGCAGTACGCTTAGGAGCTGAACAGCCGTCCCTCTGCGAAAGAAGCCCAGCAGATTCCAGCTGCCGCGGACGCTGTCCCCCGCCTCCTCCTCCCGACGCGCTGAAGAAGAGCCGCTGCCTTTCTCCTGCAGAGAAATCCAGCTCCAGCGTTTCCGGTCTGCCCTCGCGGGTGACTGGGATATTGAGTGCCCCCTGAAGGAAATACCAGACTTCCATCATTCTATTCAGAGGTATGGTGTTGACTAAACCCTTAGATGAGAATTCTTGAAGCAAACCTTGGCAAAACCAACTTAACTTAAAGCTACTTACTTACTCCCCTTCCACGTGTTAGGCTTAGGTCAGGCACACTGGGGTAGGCGTAGTTAGAAGCACCAGTTGAGTATTTTAGCCTAATGTATATATGACTGTATATATGTTTTATTACTTTTAAACCATTGTATGGCTAAGAAACCATATCAATGCTTTTACAGTTCTATTTCGCAATACTTATCTTACTGTACGTACTTTTTATCATAACAAGTCTTGCAATTGTGGCAATACATTTCTCTTGTACGAGAAGAAAGACTGTTCAATAAATGTTAATCCTTTATTGACAAACGCCCGTTTCTCTATTCTCTACATCTCGTGAAAGTAAACTGCACTAGACTGACTGAGTGAAATACATGTCTATTGTTTCACACGACCCTAGAGATTGACTCTTGATCTGAGGAGCAAAGTTGTCATGTTGCACGGTTGTTGGAAAGCTGAATCCCTTCTTGTCTGTGCCAAGGAAGCTGATCACTTCCTATGCAGAGAAGAAAGTTTCCAGTGACCTCTGAGCTAGTTGGTAACACACCCAATTAAGTTTAGCATAGTCAGTGGAGGCCTGGAATATCCGCAGTTCCACGTCGATACTACTGTTTATGTTATTCCAATGCGCAGGGCCTAGTGGGAAACTAGGAACTACACTACATGGCGCCCAAACGTTTGGTAAGGCGATAAACTAACGCAAGACGTTAGAGTAACTCAGTCGTGCATATTTCACACAGACCCCTTTCTCCCGTAAATACTCCAATAGACGTCTGGAGTGGGTGAAAGGTTAAAATCCGCCCGACCTTAGTAGGAAGAGATTCCTATGTAAAGCTCTGGTTTATTCAACGTTGAAGGATACAGTGTTCCAAAATATTGTGCACCTAATCTTTGTCTCCTTGGAGACCTACTCTGCAAAGCCTGCAATTCTAAGAAATGACAGACAGTGAAGAAGAAAGGGAAGCAGTTAGACTGGCAACCCTACTGATAGAGGAAGACACGAGTCTCCTAGAGACAGACCCGGATGCTATTATCATCCCGGTCCACTTAAGAAGATCTATAACTTTAAAACTTATAGAAAACGGACTGACACCTCAAGGTGGTACAGTAATTTTCGTGATAGAGGCTCACGAGTATCGGCAGACAGAGGTATTCTATTCATGGATAAACTTTCCAGCGGTAAACGCTAGAACTAAAGAGTTTCACTATTACAAAATAGAGAAACCTCCGGAAGAGTACGCTCCTTTCGAGGAGATTGAAATTCCACTTAAATTTCAAGAGCACCTGCTCTGGTTTAATGGCGCCCTAAAACATAATGATCACATTACCAGGCTCGGTCCACTAGGTAGACCAGGAGCCACGTGGCCGGTTCTAGCCAGCTACACACCACATCCTGACATTGTAAAAATGTCTAAGGAAGAGCTGTTAGTACAGCTAAAAACATTAATAAAAATACATAGGCAATTAGTCCAATATGTAATGCGGACTGCAACAGTCCAACCAGCTGTTAATACACCACAGCTGACCCCTCATCAGGGGAACACAAATAAAATTACACCACAGAACATACAGTCATGTCTTGGTAAAACACCTGTAAAACGGGAACAAATTCCTTTCTGGTTAGCACAGAAAATCACTCAAATAGAGGCAGTATTTCCTGATACTACCCCTATTGAGAAACACAGAATCTTGACCATCTGCCTTCCTATGGGAATCGCACCACATGTGGAGGACTGTGACACTTGGGGTACAGTCTTTGCTTCCATTTACACAAAAACACACGGTGTTCCGTCTATGGCGGTAATACCAGAGGTGCTAAAACAGATTCAAACTGAATTCGGTCCAGAGCCCGCTTTAAATCTAGGTATGAAATTACTGAAAGACTTCAAGCAGGTCTCGGCTATATTATTAGCCAACATAAAAGGAGAAGCAGCATCTGTGGCGATCCGCCAGAAGTTGAAGGAAACAGATATAAAAGATCCTGTTGAGCTTGCAAAAATCATAGAAAAGTGCTATGTAAAATTAGGTAGAGACAGCTTGGGTGGGAAACCGGTAAAGCCCCAACTGCTCGAAAATCCTGAAAAATTATTTATTAAAAATAATTTAAACACTCCTAAAAAGAGCTGGGATGGAAATAAACAATCCACTCCCAAGGAAAAAGTTTTCCAGTCCAGAGGAAGATCTCCTCGACGGAGGGAAAGAACTCCGACTCGAGAACGCCAGTCTCCCCAGAGGGAGCCCTCTGAGAAAAGATATAACCTTAGAAATAGGGATAATCTGAAAAAACCTGATAGATATCAAAGTATTGATACACGTCCCTCTCGATCTTTTCCACAGAATTCGGAAAGAAGAGGACGGTCAGACCCAGGAGAGCACACCAAGTCCAAAGACAAGGAACCTGCTCAAAATAAGAAATCTCAATTTCAGAAAAAGAAGGTAGCCAGTATTAGAGTAATCGAACATGCCGAGAATACTGAGGACACAGTTGAAAAACGGGGAGTGGGCATTGACAATGTTGGACAGTGCAGCAGAAATCAGTATAGCACGCAAGATCTTGATGAGTCATCTGGAGACAGTGGACACGAATGAATACATTCAAGTTGAAACTGCCGACGCCAGACTTAGCGAGCCCCATAAAATATACGAAATAACATTGCGTATAGAGGGTGATAAGACTAGGAAAATTAAGGGTCTATTTTGGGATAAACTCTCAAAAGGCTATGATATTCTGTTAGCTGAAAAAGATTGGCCCCCGGAGTTTGTCAGGGAGTGCCCTCGTGGCGAAGAAGTGATTATGCCTGCCTTCTCGAATCACATTCCGATTCACAAAAAATATACATATGCAAGGAAATGGGCAGTGGCCCAGGCACCTGCATTGTATAAACATCATGTAGGATGGGATGAGGACTCTCCTCCTCACAAAATCCAGTTAAAAAGTGAACCAACTGCCCAACGGCAGTATCCCATAAAGCAAGAAGCTAAAAAACAAGTCAGGGAGATCTTAGATCAACTTGAGTACCAGGGGGTGATTGAAACATGCACCTCTCAAATGAACAATCCTTTGTTTCCTGTCTCCAAGCCAGACAATTCATATCGTCTAGTTTTGGACTACAGACACCTTAATACATGTTGCAAAACTTTTGCAGTACAAAACTCGCATAGTGCAGCCCTAATGAATAACATAGTTAGGAAAAAATATAAAACGACATTAGACATTTCTAATGGTTTCTTTTGTCAAAACATTGCACCAGAAAGCAGATATTTGACCGCTTTCTCTGCATTTGGGTCACAGAAAAAATTCTGTCGACTCCCACAGGGGTTCAAGAACAGCCCAGGACTATTCTCAGCTAGGGTAACAGTGTTACTACAAATCTATGATGATGAAGCATTGTCTTACGTAGATGATATTTATCTCACAGACGACGACTTGGATACTCACTTGAAAAGAGTGAACACCATTATACTTGGGTTCGCAGCAGAGGGTTACAAATTCAACTTTAAAAAGTCCCGAATTGCCCATCTGACAGTACTATTTTTAGGGTACGAATTATCAAGTGAAGGGAAAAGCCTAGCGGACAACTTCTTAGAGAAGTGCGCTGTACTCCAAGCTCCAAAAACACTGAAGAATTTACAATCCATACTAGGTTTTCTGAATTTCGGAAGAACTTACATCCTAAATTACGCAGAGAGGGTTAAAGCTCTCTACGAACTAATTAAACCTGATTTTAAACAAATCAATTGGACTCAAAAACACACAGAAATTTTGAGATCACTGCAAACAGACATGTTAGCAAAAACAAAATTAGATACACGTGACAACACGATCGATCTTGTAATCCGAGTCATCCCAGGAAGATGCGGATTCACGTACCTGACCTCTAATGAGGGAGAAAAGGTACCAATTTCAATTAAATCTCACTTGTACACACAAGCAGAAAAAACATTCAGTCACACAGAAAGAACTGTGAAAGCAGTGCAAATCGCATTAGCAAATGAACGAGAACTAGCACACGGCAAACGGATTAATATCCTCACAGCGGAATCCGCCTTCGAGGCGCTATTCAGCCCAGTAAACCTGCCTACAGTGTCACTGGATCCAAAATGGATACAGTGCATAGATTCTCTAGGAGCGGAAGATGTGAAATACTATTTCGCCCCGCAATTCGAAGAGCTGAATGATTTAGAATATGAAGAAGAATATCCTCTGCCAATCGAAATTTTGCCTCTCCCACAATATGCCTGTATAATCTATACAGATAGCTCTGTACAGCATTTCAACGTAGAGAGAAAATCCTACGATGCAGCATGTGCGATTATTAAAGGTCGTTGGCTGTGCGGTAAATTCAGACCGAAAGTAACAAAAACTGAATCTGTAAGAAACTGTTCGGTTCAGAGAACTGAAATCAGATCTTTAAAGCTGGCGCTCGAAAATGCAGAACGTGAATTCCCGACACTTATAGTGTGCGATTCTCATTTTTGCGTCAACTCTTACAACAATAAACTGCAGAGTTGGATTGAAAACGACTACAAAGATGACACAGGTGCCACAATAAAGCATAAATTGCTCTGGAAACAGGTAGCTCTTTTACACAAAGAACTACAAAAGACTCACGTGATTCACGCACAGAGTCTTCAACGTGATGGCGTTCACGTTGCAGGGAATTCATTGGCTAATACAGCCAAAGCGGAAGCAACTAACCCGGCTTCCGTAGCCACAAAAAAGCGTACAGATAAATACATAGACGGGGAAACCATGCTGGCAGTAAAAACGACCGTTAAAGGCGACTGTGCAGCACTACCCGTGAACTATCCACTCAATTATGCATACATAATCGATGCAAACTCCGTTCCTTTTGCTCGAATCCCTGGAGTGGGGGACAGAGTAATTCCAAACACGAACAGGAGAATATTTTTAATAGCAGACGCACATATGGGTTTGGGTCTTAGGCACAGAGAGATCAAGGAATCACTGACTGAATTACAATCAGTATTCTGGTGGCCGGGGATGAGTGTAGAACACCAAATATATGCAAACAACTGTGAAAACTGTAATAGGGATCGCAGTAGCGAACCTTGCTACCGGCTACCAGTAAGAAAGAGCGTAACGCTGCCTACACCCCATCCTGCGTCCTATTAATAATTAAGACGAAAAACACTTAAAAAATGAGGCCTCCTGCGCTCGGCTGACGCTAGAACTGTTATAAAAGATTTGCGAGTCTTTATCGGCACATACGCAATTACCACGTTCCATTCTGATCAGGGTCCTGCTTTTAGCTCTCGAGTTTATAAGGAGGCCATGGCCAGCATGGGAATTGGGTTGCGGTATTCTTGTCCGTCATACCCCGGAAGGGAATAGTGTGGTAGAAAGAAAAAACCGTGACATAAAGCAATCTATAACAGCGAAGGTATTAGGTTCAGGCGCTGGGTGGGTCAAACATTTAATAAGTGTCCAAACTAGTCTTAACAACATGCCAAGAAATTCTCTAAAAGGTTTCAGCCCATACGAACTATTGTTCGGAATTAGAATGCGTATTCAGGACCTCGATAGTCAGATGTCAGTGGTACAAGAAGAAACAACGCACTTTGATGTAAAGGATCGTTTGGCTGTTTTACAGGAACTGAATGAAACAAGAAAATCCTTAAGCAACATAAAGTTAAAGCAACAGCCAACTACCACTGACGAGGCACCACCAGCAACAGCCCCAGCAAGGCCTGTCTGGATTCCAAAGATTGGGGATCTAGTCAGAGAAAAGATCGCGGTTAAGAAGGAATTTGGGCCTTCTTACAGAAAAGCAGTACCTGTCTTGGCAGTCACCGGAACAAGATCAGTTGTGCTACCGCCCCTTGCTGGTAAAAAGGAGAACAGAGTCATGTCTATCGATCTGGTAAAACCACAAGCATGTGGCCTATAATCAACAGTAGGCCCAGTGGACTCCCAAGAAACAACAGAATACCCAAACTTGCAACAATCCAAGAGGTTCAAACTGAAAGACTCATCACATTCGATCAGCCTGCAGTGCACAATGAAGGACTATGCAATAATGCCATGGAACTCGTGCCTCTTGAGACACAGATTGAAACAGTTCGTCAAGAAACAACACCAGTCTACAATGATGTGGCAACAGAAAGTGCTACCGAGAGACAGATTGAAAGTACAACCCCATCAATTGACAGAACTGCCTCTGGTTATTTCATCAACTTCGACAACTTCTCTGAGGATCAAAACGACCCCGAAGTGATGCCAGAAACAAAAAAGACTTTTAAAGAAAAAGCAACGGAACTCTTTCATCAACTGAAGGAAATCTACCTTATTTCCCCTTGGCTAGAGTTCTGGTTCGGTCTAGGTGTATTTTTCCTCCTGCTTTGGCTCATCATGGTACTGTGTTTGGGAAAATTCATTGAAGGAAAATATATTACAATGGACACAGCAAGTCAGAACATCAACCTAGTCCTGAAACCACACAGATCATCCCACGTGAAGAAAAGAGAACTGTCAACAGTAAATGTCACAGCAATTCCAATACCTGGTGGGGTAGTATGGGAGAAAACTGACTATGAGATCTATGGTCCGGTCGAAATCCTGAAGTATCCTCATCAACTAAAGGTTTCCTTAAGTGACTTTGTAAAACCTAGTACATTCTCTGATGATTGGGACTTTAACAGTATTAATGGCATGATGTCTGATTTAGTAATGTCAGCTAGATTCACAGATCATGATTATTTACAAGGTTCATCTAGTTATGAGCAGTTATTCTGTTACACCCACTATGGGGATCATTACTTGCATAAATCTGCACAGCATAGAAATGTTTTTATGTATAATCAATGGGAACATTGTGCTACACCACCTAAAAGCAGTTCTAAAGCATTTTTTGAGAAATTCAAATACTTCTCAGGGTTTAACACCAGTGATGCAGAAACGTTTTATTACAAACTGTTAGAAAAAACAGGAATGAAAACAATGCTGACAAATTCTAAATTGATCTATTCAGAAGCATTTTATGACAAAATGATGACATTTGGTTTTGATTATTGGAAAAATAATATTGAAACGAAAACCATTTGGGGTACAAAGGATTGGCAGGTGCAAGGCATTGAAGCACTATTTAGAACCTGCATGATACCAGAACAAATGTTATTTTTAAATGACACAATACACCAAACATCTTGTCTTGGCCTAGCTAAGATCAAAGACCTTAAAACACCGTCTATACCAAAGCCAATACCTGAAAATACAACTGCAGATATTGAGTTAGACGTGTCACAAATTTTACATTTTAACAGAACACATCCTGATTGGAAAAAGTGGTTAATCTGGCCTACTGACACGAACAGCTGTCAAGATAGATTCCTGAATAAAACACAGGTGTTAAAAATGACCAGATTAGACTCTGGATACTCCCAGAGACAACATCCAGGGATTATAACAACATACAGTGTAGGGAAACTATGCCTTGAATGGCTAACATCATCCACACTGGCTGAAATTAAGCAACACTTGTCTTTACTAAAAGATGGTGCTGATTTGCGCGATTTCATTCTTGGACCACGCAAACAGCGTCAAAAGCGTTTCATAGCGACCAGTATCTATGCTGCTTACAACGAGGCTTGGAAAGTAAAGCAAATTGAAACAGCTGAAAAAATACGAGAAATTGATCGTATTAATTTGGAAAAATCACTTTCTGTAGTGGACAATGGGTTAATGACTCTGTCTTCCAGAATATATTCGTTGGACAATATTGTATCCTCTGCCTTTGATGTGATAGACAGAGACTTGCTAATGTTACAACATGGCCAATCTCAATTACGTTCTATTATAGAATTAGGCTGGACGCTGCAAAATCTTCGTTCAGGCTATGTGCCTTGGCGTTTAATCAACACAACGTCATTATTTTCCAGTTTTAACCTTACTGATAAACAGATCAGTTTGGCACAGAAAGGAGCAGACTATACAATCCTGAGCATCGAAAAACTCGAGAGATTACCATTGACAATGTCAGAGAGTCCTGTCATTGAATGGATAATACACGGAATTATCGCAATTCCGATAACAACTTTCCGATTTAAAAAATGCCTTGAGTACATACCTGCTGGCCAGTATGAACAATTGGGTAAAGGATATATAAAATCTGAATGGAAATTACCATACACACATTCTTGCTACAGTGACAGCGACAAAAATGTATTTCTTAGTGGTGATAACTGTAAACATTCACTAAGCGGTTTACTTTTGTGTCAGGGTATTAATTTACACGGAGCATGTGATGGAAATTCAAACAACCTTTCATGCCACCAGCTAGTCACACCTGCAACTCAGATAGAGCCCTTCTTTATGCAACTTTCGAACGGGAGTTACATTCTTAGAACGGATCACAGATGTTGTGGCCTTGTGCCAGGGAAAAGTTATCTAGTAAGAGTAACATCCATGGTCAAATGCTGTATGCAAGCATTGTTTCCGAGTGGGCCTGCAGACACAGTGACTCCCATCTGACCTCGTCTGAATCTCTATTCTATACGAATTGATACATTAAGCAAAATGAAATCTGTACTTTTACAGACAACAGTGCCTATAACGTCATCAAAAGAGACGTATGATCTTCTAGTTGCAAGGACAGCTACTGAAGTTCATGACCTTTTATCAACAAATTGCCCCGTGCATTTCGTAGAAATGTTCAGCCAACTCCTTAACATGTCTAGTGCAACAAGCATCCCAGGCATATTTAAGACAGTCTTTACGGGACTTCTAACACCCTTCCAGGCAATTTTGGGAATCGTTCCTAATTTTGTACACTCTGTTTTTGGCGGCATACCATTATTTTTGGGACTCGTCGCAGGGATTTTATTTTTGACCCTTCTGCTTCGTTATGGCAAGCCTCGGCTCAGACATAGCTCCCATGGGAATGGAAGAGACAATCCTAGCAATGCGCTACCGGGACAGGATAACTAACGTCCTTGGATTGGCCAGGCTGAGAGAGCTAAACATGACCTGGTTCCTTTCATTCAGACCGATATGGCAAAATTGCATTTTACCTGTGCTACGGTGTATGCTTTGCGGCGATGAATGCGTGTTGGACATCTGTCTTTCACTTCCATCAGCAGTACCAATGGACGTCGATACTTTGCTCAGTCCAATAACGGCTCACGCATTGTGTTGTCCCCAGCGGCTACCAATCCTGATGACGGCATTCGTGGAGACTCCTGTGCTACAACCAAGTGGTAACAGTGGAGCGAGTGACAAAAGCAACATCATCCAGGTACATCGTTCTGTGAGCATTGCTGCTCCCGACTATGATGACAGCAATCATTCTCACACCTGCCACGTTACAGCGCTATCTAATTTGGTTGAACTATCACCTGAATTTGTAGACCAATTCTTTGAGAGCCTGTCTGATACGATGTTCTCACCCATACAGAAACAATAACTTTGGAGAAGCTTTCCGACACACAGCGTTCCCATGAACTCTGAATTCGGCCTTCAGTTTTGATCAACAAAAACTGCATAAAGCTTTGGAACTCTATTTTTCCCCGTTCAAGCATTAATTCTTTTGAATTGGACATTTTTTTAATATTCACCCTTTTTTTGGCACAAACAATTCTTTGCTTAACGTAAAAACTATTCTTAGAGAACAGAAGCTTCACACTTCTATTTCTAAACACATCTAGAGACATAACAACATTACATCAGCCTCTAGTACATGATTATTACAATGCATTTATATGTGATGATTTATCTCGCCCTTCTTCTGTTAAGAGATACTTCATGTGTAATTCTTTTTGCATAATCGTTCATTGATTTCATATGCAATAATTTTTGAATGATTTCTATGCTTCAAAAACGTACAGTACCTAAATTTCACGTATTACAATATACGCCTATTTCGAATGCATTTATGTATTTTGGGGTGGGCCATGTTACGCATGCATCTAATTGCTCTAGTTTTAGTAATTTGATGGACATGAAAACGTGGAGTGGGTGTTGCGTGTTTATCTAGGTTCCTGATCGATACTGTGACCTTATGCCCCTATTCGGCTATAAATCCATTTATTCCCTATATTGGCATAACCGTTCAAGTGCGATTTTCAGAAAAGTCATCTCTGGCCTCACACGAACAGAGCCACATTCCAGCATAGTTCTCTGCCACTTCCTTTGCGACCAATTAGTGCAATGACAGAGCAGAAGTCACTATCTGATATTCCTAGATTAACACTCCGAGTTCTTCAACAAGATAAAAACTCAGCAAACCTGGAAATCCCCGCTTGCTGTGTTTTGATTAGTAATGGAACTCTAATGAGCAACTGATAACTATCACTTCCTAGTGACATCTTTAATTGACGTCTTATGTCCAGCAAACTTGCGTCAAACCCGGCACCTGTCAGGTATAAATATTACCAACGTTGCCTTAAGCAATGTGAGCTGTAAGCTGAAAGCTATCGTGCTGCTGTAAGCTGCCGTGCACTTTGTGTGCATCCCATTGCTGCTGCAGGCAGTACGCTGCTGCTGTTGTCCCTTGGTGGTGAAGCTACTGATACCATTATCGCTGCTAAAGTGCGAACGATGGTGCAGTACGCTTAGGAGCTGAACAGCCGTCCCTCTGCGAAAGAAGCCCAGCAGATTCCAGCTGCCGCGGACGCTGTCCCCCGCCTCCTCCTCCCGACGCGCTGAAGAAGAGCCGCTGCCTTTCTCCTGCAGAGAAATCCAGCTCCAGCGTTTCCGGTCTGCCCTCGCGGGTGACTGGGATATTGAGTGCCCCCTGAAGGAAATACCAGACTTCCATCATTCTATTCAGAGGTATGGTGTTGACTAAACCCTTAGACGAGAATTCTTGAAGCAAACCTTGGCAAAACCAACTTAACTTAAAGCTACTTACTTACTCCCCTTCCACGTGTTAGGCTTAGGTCAGGCACACTGGGGTAGGCGTAGTTAGAAGCACCAGTTGAGTATTTTAGCCTAATGTATATATGACTGTATATATGTTTTATTACTTTTAAACCATTGTATGGCTAAGAAACCATATCAATGCTTTTACAGTTCTATTTCGCAATACTTATCTTACTGTACGTACTTTTTATCATAACAAGTCTTGCAATTGTGGCAATACATTTCTCTTGTACGAGAAGAAAGACTGTTCAATAAATGTTAACCCTTTATTGACAAACGCCCGTCTCTCTATTCTCTACATCTCGTGAAAGTAAACTGCACTAGACTGACTGAGTGAAATACATGTCTATTGTTTCACACGACCCTAGAGATTGACTCTTGATCTGAGGAGCAAAGTTGTCATGTTGCACGGTTGTTGGAAAGCTGAATCCCTTCTTGTCTGTGCCAAGGAAGCTGATCACTTCCTATGCAGAGAAGAACGTTTCCAGTGACCTCTGAGCTAGTTGGTAACACACCCAATTAAGTTTAGCATAGTCAGTGGAGGCCTGGAATATCCGCAGTTCCACGTCGATACTACTGTTTATGTTATTCCAATGCGCAGGGCCTAGTGGGAAACTAGGAACTACACTACAGTCCCACCCAATCTACTCTCCTCACGAATAGTATCTCCGTAGGAGTGGAGGGGGGTAGCGGGCGGTTTTAATTCAGCCAAAAAATAACTTTATTACGAAGGTCGCCATAAGACTCCCTGGCACCAGGTTTTAATCGTGCTACACCTGTCAAGACGATGGTGTGTTGAGCTGCTTCAGGTGGTAAGTCAACACAAGGGGTAGTCGGTCTTTTGCGTCCCCCCTCCCTGTGGTTGGTGGAGGCAGTACGTTGGTCTCTTTGGGTGCTTGGGGGGGCAAGATTTAAGGTAGATTGTGGGGGAGGACCCATGGCTTGACGCCCACCAGTATTTTGTTTAGCCACTGGTTTTGAGTGGGGCTTTGGTGCCTGGGCGTGAGTGCTAGCACCTGATTTGGAAGATGTAATATTAGATTTTTCACCCCCTTTAAGCGTGGCAATGTTCGACCCTGTGGTTTTATTAGGAAGTGTTTTACCCCTTTCCATATTGTTATTACAAGTGACCTTAGTAGATGTTGATGTTTTACTGGCACCCATATTATTTGAACCAAGTAACGTTTGTAGCATCGTATGGTTTGAGTTAATCAAAGCCTCCATACTATCAATTTTTGAGGTCATGAGCCTAGTCCGCTCCAGGACTGGTAAGAGTAATGTTTTAAACATGGCCTCCATTTTTGCTAACAGAACTTCGTCGCTATTAAGGCACATGGGGCAGGTACTTGAAGAGCCCAAAGCCGAAAGGGAAGGACATAGCATATTGTTAAATACAGAGGGAATTAAGGGGTTTGGTGGAAGCTCAGACCCCTGTCTCCTATCATCTTGGGCTTCATTTACTTTAGGGATTTTTAAGTCTCTCTCCCCCGACAATCTAGAATCCAGCTTTCTCTTCTTAATGTTGGGGCCAGGGTTGGGTATAGGATGGTTAGTGGTTTCGACAGGATTAGAGATGTTAGAGTGATTAAGGGGGAGACATCCAGAAAGCTGACTAAAATCAGGCCCCCACTAATCAAGGAATCATTATCATCATCCCCCTGACTACATTGGGAAGCATCTATACTATGCCTTTCTTCCCTCAAAGTATCCACTGTTGGGCTTCCCCCTATAATTTCTAAATGGACAATTGCGTCCGTAGAGGTAGTGTGGACGCAGTTAAAGGCAGCATGTGGGGCAGAGGGCGCAGGGGAGGTGGAAGTTGCTAGGGCCCCAGTGATGATCGCTTGCCACTGATAAGGTCTATTGAGAGTCTTTTCTCTACCATGGCAATTTCCTTTTCCAGGATTCCAGTGGCCCGTGTTATGAAAGCGTCAAGGGGGCCAGACACAACACCCTTGGCGGTGTGGATTTGGACAGTACGTTCCTTCCCTGACCGTAACGGCATTTTATAGGGGGTACAGATGGCGGTGGAATGACAGGCAGTAATAATTACACTAAGGGGCGGGAGATGTTAGCCCCGAGTCCGCCACCTACCTTATGGCCTTCTAATCGACCAGGGGGGGTGGGCCTAGGCCGGACTCTGCCGTACTCGAACGGCCTCAAACGGCCCGCTCTTTGCCCGGTCTTCGCCCCGGTCGCTCCCGCTCGCTCCGGCGCAGCGGCAGCCCTGCCCAGTTATATAGGATGTTGACAGGGCAGGGGGCGTGCCCGGCAGGGAGAGCGGCCACAGGTGTTCCGCGCAGGGGCTCCTGGTCAACGGAGTCCCTGCTAGGCTGCTCGCAGCCCTGCCGGTGCGGGAGGGGTCAGTTGGTCTTCTCGTCTCCTCCCACGGGTGCTCCTGGCACAGCGGGACCCGCGGAGCGGGTCCTGCAAGTTGCAGCTTCCTTTCCCCTCAACTCGGGAACAGGCGGTGAGTTCGCTCCTCCAACGGCACACAAAGAACAAGGTTTCCCGCTGACTTGGAGCACAAAGCAGTTTTTAACTTGTCAGGGGCGTGCCCGGCAGGGAGAGCGGCCACAGGTGTTCCGCGCAGGGGCTCCTGGTCAACGGAGTCCCTGCTAGGCTGCTCGCAGCCCTGCCGGTGCGGGAGGGGTCAGTTGGTCTTCTCGTCTCCTCCCACGGGTGCTCCTGGCGCAGCGGGACCCGCGGAGCGGGTCCTGCAAGTTGCAGCTTCCTCTCCCCTCAACTCGGGAACAGGCGGTGAGTTCGCTCCTCCAACGGCACACAAAGAACAAGGTTTCCCAAAATGCACCCCTGTCTCACCCCTCTTTTAACGGGCCAAGGATCTGTGAGCCTACCATCTTTGTTATAGCGCACAGAAGCTATGGTGTTCTCATGCATGGCTGCCAAGAAGGAGACCAAAACTGCATCTAGACCCATTCCATGGAGCATCGCCCATAACTTTGATAGATTTACAAGATCAAAGGCAGAGGATAAATCCATAAATACCAGATGCAGGTCCCCCCGCTTAGCGACCATGTACTTTCCAATTATTAGGTGGAGATTGAGACATTGACCCACGGTGCCTTTGCCCTGCCGAAAACCATATTGGAGAACTGAGATGATATTATTTTGATCCAGCCAATCAATTAGTCGGGCAAGGACAACTTTCCCCACGATTTTGGCTGCGGAGTCCAAGAGAGATATTGGCCTATAACTGGGTGGGTCATCTCTGGCTCCTTTTTTAAAAATCGGAATAATAACTGCTTTAGCCCAAGACAGGGGAAAGCCAACATGGGCAGCTGCGTTAAAAACCTTGGTTAAGATTTTAGACGATAAAATAGGATCCGCTCTATAAAGGTCTGCTGGGACACCGTCAGGGCACCCGGCGCTTTTCCACCTGCTGTTGACCTAATTGCCTCTATTACTTTGTCTTCAGTAAAATACAAAGGGGACGAGACAGACCCACTGTCCACTGTCCATCCTGGGGAGCCTTACCTAACGTAGGTATAAACACTCTCAAATGTTGTACCCATTTTTCGGGAGCGATGTGACAGTCAGAGACAAGATTGGAAGATTCGTCAAAGATAGGGCTGTTCACCACGGTCCAGAACCTGGAGCTGTTTGATAGGACACTAGCTTGGCTTAGCTCCTCCCAGACCATCTCTCTTAGTTGTTTCTTCCTGCTCCCTACAACAATTATGTATGCCCTCCTTGCCTCCTTAATCCTGTCTGTATCTCTTGGTTTCCCCTTGAGCACATCCATGAGAGCTTTATGAGCTCTTGTGCAGTTAACATCAAACCATTTTTTACTTTTTAAGGGCCTAGTTTTATAGGGAATTGTCAGGTTGGCCGACACTTGTTTAGTAATACGGTCAAAAGCATCCAGGACAATTACGGGGTCAGCCTCCTGGTCTGACAGATGCCGAACTCCTCTGAGCAAACACCGGTTAAGGTTTCAATGAAGCTATCTAGGGTGATTGAATCCCATCTTAACTGGCGTGCTTGATCTTTTGGCACTATGTCACCATTACTTGTGTGAGCCAGGAGGCTAACTTTACCCATAGCATGGATGTTGAGGTTCAGTGGGTTGTGATCACTTAGGCAATTGTCCATTACCTCAAATATGCCTAAAAGGTCCCTCATAGAACTGGAGACTAGAATATAGTCAATACTGCTATGATGGCCATGGCCAATATATGTGGGTATTGGAGTTGACGAATACCCCTGAGTTGGGCAGATCAAATTATGGTCAGATAAAAGACTCTCTAGGAAAATTCCCGAGGCGGAATGGTCAAAGTGCGTTATCCTTTGCGGGGAATATTCCTCATCTAATTTTAAAAGACAATCAATTGGACAGACATGAATATTAAAATCACCTAGTACTAGTGTGTGCTAATGCGTGTCATCTGTGGACTCGTAATCAATCAAACACGTGGAGAGAGACCTTAGATGCTCTAGGTCATTATCCCTCGTGAAAGAATTATAAAAATTAATCACTAACAGAGTTGGTAGATTCTTGGCTGTTAGTTCAACTGCTAAAATATTTGAAGAATATGAATCCATTAACTTGACTTTATATGTTAATTTCAAGTTTACTAAGAGCAACAGCCCCCCAATGGCTCGCCCCATACTGGACGGTATAGTGTGCTTACAAAATGTTGAAAAACCATCCAAAAAATAAGAATCTTGCGCATCCCACGTTTCCTGAAGGGCTACTATATCTGCACCAGCAAGAAATTGCTCCCAATTACTGTCTCCCCTTTTGGACGTAAGACCGGCTATGTTCCAAGATAAGATTTTTAAAGTATCCTCCCTGGAGGCGCAACCAGTCACGCTGGAATTAGGATATGAATGTAAATTGGGGCCAGATGTTCCCACTGGTGGGGTCATGAGTGGAATGGTAGGCGCAACAGAAAGGGGGTGAACCTCTACCACTGCCCTATCATTTGGAACGTTCACCGGAGCTATATTAATGACATTCAGTCAGTCTTGATTATCAAGCCCGGATAGCACCTCAAACCTATTTATATTCAGTGTAAAGCGGGGTATCTCATTTAGGTTTTTCTTCAGGGGTTTATAAAAATAGCACAATGGCAGTGCCCAAATAGAGGTAGAAGATAGTGGGCAATGATCCTCGGCCTTTAGAATCATTTGAGCAACCAATGGAGTCCGAAAATTGACAACGACACAGTCCCCCCACTATGGTCTTAGGAGACTGACCCACCCACGCTACTCTACGAACCATAATAATATCATTGAACATAGCTGCTCTAAACGCTTTGTGTCTAGTCAGCCAATCGGCTGTTTTATTCCTCAGCTGTCCCCAGGATTCAGTTTGGTCGGATCTTAGCGCAGGAACACCGGCCAAGACCACGACCAGAGGACAATCCGCCAGAGGGAGATCTAAAATATCCCGAGCAGGCTTAGTGGGCACATGGGGTAACGATCTAAGGCCATCCCTATGTGGTGTTTGTACAGCCCTGGCTTCACTATGGGTGGGCTCCTGGGGGAGCAGAGTTTTGCAACCTAATTGCACCCCTTTTAGCCCACTCATCCCTTGGGAGCTTGTTCTCAATTGCGAAGGATGTCCCGCAGTGCCAGATAGACGCTGCTGGACCTGCGATTGGTCAGTACGCACATGAGAAACATAATTTTCTGTCACTTCGTGGGCCCGTTCCCTGATTCGTCCCCCAGGCCTTAGTATAGAGGATGCTTCTGGGCTCCACCCCCCCTACATGACAATTATTGGTCCTGACCACCTCTGGATTCACAGTCAGGTAAGTGCCTTGTGTCAGGAGAAATAATTTTTCCTCAATTGCCCCAATCTATTCAAGAAAGGCGCTAGAAGCCCCGTAATCAGAGACTCCATATGCTTCCAGTAATCTAAGTTGCTTTCTTGTTCCCCTGCCATTAAATTATCCACATTATGAGTGACGGGGACACCATTCGCAGGTCACAAAGACAACTTTCCGCTATCCCCCGATTGAGATTTAGGTTTGATTTCAGCACTAGCTCTGGGCCTCAAGGCAGTCCTACCCCTTGCACGCTTAGCAGACGGTTTCCCGGTTCCCCCCTCTTGGGTTCGATCTATCCCTGGATTAGAAGCACCTCCCGTGGCTTCATTATCACGAGTCGATCTTTTAGATCTGGTGACGCTATCACCTCTATCTACCCTTGGTGATTTTGATGGGGGTGGTTGCTGGGTGGTCAAAGCAACAGGGGAAACTGACACAGGAACCTGGGATGGCCCCAACGAGGCCCTCTGGTTGGTTACACCAGGGGAAAGAACTATAACCAGGTCACTAGAATCCCCCTGGGATGGTGTTTCTGCTGCACCCACGTCAGTGCTCAATTCAGTGCGACAGGGCCAGCCAAGCCAGCATCGGCGGGATCTGAACTGGAACAAATTATGGGTTGAGGAGCTGCCACTGGTGATTTTGCTTTAATGATGGCCCCCAAAGATGATCTTTTTTGCCCCATAAGCAGCCCCAGGGAGAGTTTTTTCTCTGTTAAGAGTATCTCATGCTGCAAAACAGATTCTGCCCTATTTAAAAAGGCATCTAGAGTGCCTACTATTCCACCCCCAGCCCTCTACCCAGTTATTTTGCATTTGGTGGCCATTGAACATATAATTAAAGTCCACAAGAAAGAGAATAAAGTCAAATAAATGTCACTGACCAAGTCCTTTACAGTGCGCACAGTACGATGATCGGGGGGGGTTGGCCCAGCCCTGCCTACTCCGGGCTACGACGGGCGCGGGCAGCGCCCAGGCACGTCCTGCGCTGCGGGAGGCTGAAAACTGTTTTAAGCGCCTCCTGTCGCTTTCAAATGACGCATGTGGACTGCGCCACTAGGGCTTCTGGAAGTGGGAGTCCTCTAGACCCGCGTCTGCAGGCTGGCGGTGCGGTACAGATCGGCAGACCAGACGGAATGCCCCCGGAGCAAATGGCAGGTGAATCCGTGCAGCATGAAGTGTGGCGAAGGTAGGCAAATGAGTCAATTTTCCGGCCCAGGCTTTTTACTACTGGCAATGGGATTGGAACCACACCCAACTCCGGAGGCCAAAAAATATCACAACAAGGGCTATTTTGGCTGGAACAACAAGCACCTCGGTTTTTTCCAGGTTGACTTTCAAAGAATTGGCTGCCATCCAGTTAACAGTAAACCTGAGTAGATTTTTTACTGATTCTTGAACTTGGCCGGTGTTGTCAAGTCGGACCAGGAGATTGGTGTCATCAGCGTAATTAAAGACCTGGCAGTCTCTGCGTGTGAGAGCCTCCACCAAGGGCTGCAAATAGATATTAAAAAGCAGTGGAGACAATGCAGAACCCTGGGGGACTCCACAGGTCAGGGAGCCCAAGTTCGACAACTGCTCACCTATTTGAACTCTCTGAGTGCGATCAGTCAGGAAGGATCTCAACCATTGAAGTGCTTGCCCCTTTATGCCCAGATTCGACAAATGGTTCAGCAGAATGTTATGGCTGACCGTGTCGAATGCTGCTGACAGATCTAATAAAATCAGAGCACTCTGATGTTTATCGGCCCTAACTCCAAGCTCGTCCAGGACGGACACCATCACCAGCTCTGTGCTATGGTGTGTGCTAAAGCCCGCCTGTCTAGAGTGGAGCAGATGGTCGTCATCTAAGTATTTTGCGAGTGTTTTCAAGACGTGTTGTTCCAATCTTTTTGCTAGAAATGGGAGCTGTGAAATGGGCCTGTAGTTTTCTAAGGCTGTTGTCAGCCCCTGGTTTTTTCAATAGAGGGGTGACCCTTGCTTCCTTCAAGTTGGTTGGTAAGTAGCCCAGATCTAAATACTCATTGAGTAATCACAGGGCCTGCCTTTCCAGACCCGGCAGAGCCATTTGGAATATCCCCGGATGACAGGGGTCCATTTGAGAGCCTGATTTAATCTGTTTTGCTACTGCAGCCAGGGTGGCAGAATCAAACCTTGGGAAACTAGCCAACTGGCTGCTAGGGCAAGGAGGGCTAGTCTGATCCATAGCCCTGGAGTCAATGGGGTTTGTGGTTATTTCTGGGACATTGTCCAAAACCTTTTGGAGAAAGAAATCCTGGAATCTATTGCAGGTAGGAAGAGCGATTGTGGGCATATTTTCCCCTTTTTGGCTCAGTTCCTTCAGAATGGCAAAGATCTCTTTTGTTTATTTCCTGCCAAAGTAATCCTTGCCTCGTAAAATGCCGCCTTCTTACCTAGGATAGCTGATTTATACGTAGCAAGGAGGGCTTTGTGGGTTTTTAATTCTGTTGTTTCATAATTAAGTCTCCATCTCCTCTCAGCTTGACGGAGAAGTTTCTATTTTACCCTTAGTATCTCATCAAACCATGGGGCCGCTTTCCCTTTTTCTCTAAACCTTTCTTTCCGTTAAGGTGCTAGTGAATCAATGGCCTGTTGTAACCGGGAGAATAGGGCTGCACTTTTGTGGTCTATGTTGTCCTCACTCACCACAGGGACAATAATTGAGTGGAGCCGAGTAACTAAAGAATCTGCATCAACATTTTTCAACAGTCTGACCTTCCTCCACAACGGTGGAGGTCGCAAGAGTGGGCTGTCACTAGGGACCCAACATCTTAACAGTGAGTGATCCGACCAGGCACAGGGACTGATATCTGTGATCTGTGCCCGCGTTTGTGAAGACCAGATAAGGTCTAAAATATTACATTTAATGTGGGTAGAGCTATTTACCAGTTGCAACATATCCATAGAGCTCATAATCGACTCAAATAGAGCTTCCATAGGTTCTCTTTGCGTCTTGTCCCAATGATAGTTAAAATCCCGCACTACTATGAGGTGTTTATATCTGGAACATAGATCAATTATAAGCTCCAGAAAACCATCATTGAAATCACGGGTGGATCTAGGGGGCCGATATACTACCATCAGTATCAGGCAGGAGGATTTCAAGGACATTTTTATCCCCAAAACATCCGCACTGTCACAATTTTCCACAAGTATTTTAGGGACCATAAGGCTCTTTTTAAACAAGACCGCTACTCCCCCACCCCTGTAGTCCCCTGGCCTATTGTGCCATACCGCATCAAAATCCATTGGCAGGGCTGCCACAACATCTGGGGTAGAAGAATCCCCCAACCAGGTTTCAGTGAGTGCCAGAATATCAATCTTTCCCTCTTGTAGTAGGGTAAACACTCAGAGATGATGTTTTTGCAAGGAGCGAGTATTAAGCACCGCTACCTCCAGTCCAATACCCGTAGGGACTCTGGTCTGACCCGGAGTCCTCCGGGCCCCCTCCACCTCAGTATGGCCTTCAGTAGGGATTCAGCTCGCAACCTTGCTTGCACACTTTCCTCTAGCAAATAACCATCCGCCCTGAGTGCCCATAAAGTCTCTGTCGCGTAGGTCAGTACCCGGGCAGGGGAACTGGCCCCTGGTCCCGGACGGGTGCAGACGGGCTTGCCTTTGACACGCTGCCGGCACACCCTTGCGTGTGGGCCCCATCTGCTGTTTTTATGGCAGCAGCGTCAGAAACTAGACCGCTACCCAAGATGGCGGCGTGGCCTGTGCGACCGGAAGTAGCAGCGCAACCGTCACCCTACACTCCCTCCACACAAACAGCACTTCGAGCTGCGGTGGACCGGGGAGAAGTGACTGGGATGAGGCTGAAGAGGTAAGGTAGACCAACACGATATGGGCAGAAGAAAAGTTTAAAACACACAGTAGCTGTATTTCAGACAGCTTCTAGAATTCCCACTGTATGCGCCTCAAATTTGATAAGAAAATAAAAACATTCAAAGTATCATCTGTGAAGAGCTCCGCGTTAGCTGCTCTTCTCTATGTCCTACTGTACATGCTACAGTTCTTTAGAGAGTGTTAGCAAATGAGGCATGGGATTCAGAGAAGTATGGGAGGTTAAAAACACAAATTGAGATTTGATTTTCTAACGTGCTGTTGATTTTCACAATAATGCAGACTCCATAGAATTGATCTGTTTACCCTTTATAAAAATCAAGATTTTTTGCAATGTTTATAGTAAATATGCAAACAGTGGACTTTTCCATCTGCTGATGATACTGAATAACCTGCAGTGGCAGTGTTTCACAACAGAATTTCTCTGTATTGCCGAGACTGAAGAAAAAAAAAGAAGGCAGTCTTCCGGCATACAGCATCATTTGACCTATTTGTATGGTAAGTAAATCTCACAATCATTCCTTTAGGCAATAAAAAGACTTTCACAACATCTGAATGTCCTCACTATCTTCTAGTGGGGGCCCGTGCTTGAATATATTTTCTGTCAAGATGGAAGTAATATGGATCACATTGTGTTTTATTTATTATTCAAGAGTTTTATATAGCGCTGGCTAGACCCGGAGGTATCAAAGCGCTTTACATGAGGTTCCACAGAAATTACAATTACAAGATTACATCAGTTCCAATTTACATCAGTTGCTCGACAAACAATTGCAAGAGACATAGAATACGAGATAATTGAAGTGTAGAGGGGAAGGGGGGAAGGGTAAAGGGATAGGAGGGAGAATACGGCAGAGAGACGAAAAGAAAGTCTGTCCAAAGTCCGGCTGGGTAGGCGACGGTCGAGAGGAAGTCCCAAAACCCATCTCCTCTATAGCTATCATTGGCCAAATAGCTCGGTCTCAATGGGAAAAACAATTAAAGGTACATGAAGGGCAAAATAAATGGAGCGTAGAGGGGAGGGGGCATGGAAGGAGAGAAAGGGGGGTTAGGGGAAGAGACAACATGGAGAGACGAAATAAAGTCTGTCTAACGGCCGACTGGGTTGGTGACGACGAAGGAGGGAGTCCACGGTCCATCACCCCTATAGCTAAACCAGGTGCTCCATTGGGCATTCAACAAAATAGTTCAGTCTCAATACGTTGGGAGAGGAGAGAAGGAGAGACCTAAATAGAGGGAGGATGCAGGAAGAGACGACAGGAGAGACGAAAGGAAGTTTGGCTGAAGACCGACTGGGTATGTGACGTCCAAGGAGGGAATCCCCGACCTGTCTCTCCTATAGCTAAACCACGTAGCTCCATCGGGCATCAGACAAAGTAGCTATATCTCAAATGACGAGGGAAAAATTCACAGATAGACCGGGTGGGGAATGAGGGCCATGTCAGGTGAAGGCAGAGGTCAGCAACAGGAAAGTGGAGAGAGGAGTAGAGCGAGGCGATAAACTGGGTGGGGACTAGGGCCAGGACAGGTGAAGGCAGAAAGGTAGTTCAGCAGGAAGTTCCCATGTATCTGGTGGGCTATAGATCGCGGTCCTGATGTTGCGTCACGAGGTCAAGGACCCTGATGCCCACCGAATCCACATCTTGCTGCAGGGACGACTAAGCTCCGACCAGTCCGAAAGTAGATGATCCATTTAGGATTTAATGTCGCAACTGATGTTACTGCGTAGTTCAGCTTTGTAGTCCTTGAGTATGTTCAGGCTATCCGCTTTTTGAGGATCATTGTTGCTGCGCCTGTGTCCTATCGAAGTGTAGATCGTTTTTCAAAATTTGGTAAGAAGTCTGAGACCTTGTTTAAAGACTAGCCCGTCGCCTTCTTAGGCGGCATATGGATCAGCCCCCAGAGCGTTTGGGACTGCGATGGTAGATTAGCGCTAAATTCAAGGCTTCAGACAGTCGAGGCACGTGAATATGGAAGGCCTCGCATCCGGGATATGTTGGGTCAGTCGGCTGGTGCTCGGTAGTGAACGTTGTCAACACCTGGCAACCGGGTCATCAGGAGGGAAGCTGCGTACCCGAAGGCAAAAGTATTGTGGCGGTCTCTCCAGAGGGCATAGCTGGATTATGCAGTGCATGCAAGGAGAGGACAATATGTGATTCCCAGATGTTGATGCTCACCGAAGGGCCCTGGGAGGGCTGGAACACATTGTCAGTGAAGCCTGGGAAGTAGGGTAGGTGTGTTATGACTCCGGCACCGAGTAGTTAAGAGATCCAGCACCCCAGAGGTTAAGAAGACACCCTCACCAGAGCCATCCAAGCGGTGTTCCCCTCGGGCTGTCTTCCGCCAGCAGCCCCAGTCACGGCCATGAAAGAAGGGGACTCAGGTGGCCCCGCAGCTGGAGACGTGAGCGCCAGGTAACACCGCTATTCAAGGCGGCGGGGCCTCCATCTTAAGGTCAGGAGCGCAGGGCTAATGAGGCACAGTCCAATATTAAAGCCTCACAGCAGCCACAACCAACCCCGCGCTGCCGCTCACCTCGATTCCGTATCTGCTCCGCTCATTCAGGCGCCTGCAGCAAGCCATCCAAGGGGGTGTCTGCAAGAGCTGACCCTGTCCCCAGGGCCGATCGCTCCTCGCACTGCACGGCTCCCTGTGAGTTCACCCGGTCTCCCCCGCTGCCACTGCGAGTTCGCCGCTGCCCTTGCTCTTGAGGTTTTTATTTCAACTGTATCTCTGTAATTCCTGTGCCTGCATCTGTATTTTATGCCCTGTTGTAGCCTCTGTTTTTTTCCTGCTTTTCGCTGCCCTTGGGACCGTCTTCCCCGCTCTTTACACCCCCCCCGCTCCCCGCCGCTGCTCCCCTGCGGCTCGCCCCTCTTCTCTTCTGTACCCTTCCCATTCGCCACCCCGCTCCCGCCTCCCAGCTGCTCCTCCCTCCCACTTCGCCATTTATGGCGGAGTCCACACGAACGCGCAACGGGCGCGCCGATGGCGCTACTAAGGCGTGCCAAAGGCAAGCCTGTCTACGCCCATCCACGCCTGGACCACGCCCAGCACCAGAACCCCTGGACCTCGCCAGACCCAGACCAACCGACTGAGAAACGACACCGCCACCCTCAACGCACTCAACACCGGAAGCCCGCCCGCCTGCTATCAAGCCACCCCCAGACGCACCTATGGACTCTTCACCTGTCAAGCCTGCAAGTTCACTTGCCTCCAAACCCACTCCACACCTGCCAAACCAGGCAGCAACATCGACCACCTCAAATACATCCTCCTCAACACCCGCTCCGTCCACATCAATGCCATCGAACTCTGGAACCTCCTAGACACAACAGCCCCAGACGACGCCTTCCTCACGGAAACCTGGATGAACGCCTCCTCGCCACCCGACATTGCCATAGCCGTCCCGGACGGCTACAAAATCAATCGGAAGGACCGCACCAACAAAGCAGGAGGAGGGATCGCCAGCATCCACAGGGACTGAACTACACTTCCAGATCCTCATCGACCCTCAGACCACCCTCAGAGGAACACTCGTCTACAGACCCCCGTGCCCACGCACACAATTCAGCGAAACCATTGCCGACCTCAACAGTCCGCACGCCCTAGCCTCCCCAGAATATATCCTCCTTGGAGACCTGAACTTCCACCTAGAAAACAACAACGACAACGCCACCGCTACCCTACTCGACAACCTCGCCAGCCTCGGACTCAAGCAACTAGTGGACTCCCCCACTCACCTAGCCGGCCACACCCTCGACGCCATTTTCTCAGCCAGTAACAACATCACCTTCAACCACGCCACAGGACTACACTGGACCGACCACAGCTGCGTACACTTCACATTCAAGAGGACAACATCCCACCAGCACACGCTTGGGATCACCTGTAGATGCTGGAGCAAAATCACTGTGGACCAGCTCACCGCGTCACTGAGCCAGAACCCACCTGCCGACACCAACATACCCTACACCAACACCGCTGCACTCAACCTCACACACTGGATCACCAACTGCGCCGAAGACCTCGCCCCACTAAAGAACACCCACAGCAAGACCACCTCCAAAAAACCGTCATGGTACACATATGCCCTCAAAACCACAAAGAAATCCTGCCGTAATATCGAAAACACCTGGTGCAAAGAAGGGACTACGGAAAACCTGACTGCCCTCTAAACCTTCACCCAAGAATACCATAAGCAGATCCGGAACACCAAGAGGACCTCACTCAAGGAACGACTTGACAACAACACCCGCAACAGCAAGGAACTTTTCAGCATCATCAGAGTTCTCCAACCCCGCTGCCAGCAACGACAACATCACCCCTACACAAGACCTCTGCAACTCGCTCGCAACATTCTTCCACCGCAAGATCGCAGACATACACGACAGCTTCGGACCCCAACCTCCACCCCCGGACACCAACCCAGCAACCACCTCCACCACCATCAACTCCTGGACTCCCATCTGCAGCGAAGACACCATCCACGTCATGAACACCATCCACTCCGGCTCCCCCTCCGACCCATGCCCTCATCACATCTTCAACAAGGCCAACACCATCCTCGCACCCCACCTACGGAACATTATAAACAGCTTCTTCACGTCAGCAACCTTCCCTGAGAGCTGGAAGCACGCTGAGATCAACGCCCTCCTAAAAAAAAACACTGCAGACCCCAGGGACCTCAAGAACTTCTGGTCCATCTCACTTCTCCCCTTTCCGGCTAAAGTCATCGAGAAGACCGTCAACAAACAGCTGACTACCTTCCTCGAGGACAACAACTCGCTCAACCCCTCCCAGTCTGGATTTTGGGCGAACCACAGCACCGAGACCACCCTCATCGCAGCCACAGACGACATCAGAACCCTGATGGACAACGGGAAAACAGCCGCCCTCATCCTCCTAGACCTCTCAGCAGCCTTTGACACCGTGTGCCAACGCACCCTAATACACCGCTTCAACAACACAGGCATCCAGGGAAAGGCCCTGGAATGGATCTCCTCATTCCTCACCGGCAGAACCCAGAGTATCCGACTCCTACCCCCCCCTTCCGCTCCTCGGCAACCAAAATAATCTGCGGCGTACCCCAAGGATCCTCACTCAGCCCAACACTCTTCAATATCTATATGAGCCCCCTCGCCACCATCGCACGGAAGCACAACATCATCATCATCTCCTACGCCGACGACACCCAACTGATACTCTCCCTCACCAAGGACCCAACCACCGCCAAATCAAACTTCCAGGAAGGGATGAAAGAAGTAGCAGACTAGATGAGACACAGCCGCCTCAAACTCAACTCCGACAAGACGGAGGTCCTCATCCTCGGACAATCCCCCTCGGCATGGGACAACTCCTGGTGCCCCCGACGCTGGGCTCTGCACCAACACCCACGGATCACGCACGCAACCTAGGTTTCATCCTCGACTCATCGCTCACAATGACCAAACAAGTAAACGTCGTCTCATCATCCTGCTTCAACACCCTACGCATGCTCCGGAAGATCTTCCGCTGGATCCCCACCGAAACCAGAAGAACAGTCACCCAGGCACTCGTCACCAGTCGACTGGACAACGGGAACGCCCTCTACGCCGGAACAACCACCAAACTTCAGAACCGTCTCCAACGCATACGAAACTCCTCCGCACGACTCATCCTCAACATCCCCAGACCCGACCACATCTCTACCCACCTGAGATACCTCCACTGGCTCCCCGTCAGCAAGAGAATCCCGTTCAGACTACTCACCCACGCACACAAAGCACTCCACAACATGGGCCCAGTATACCTCAACAACCGACTCACGTTCCACGCCCCCACTCGCCGGCTCCGCTCCAACAACCTCGCCCTCGCCGTCGTCCCACGGATCCGCAAAGCCACCGCAGGAGGAAGGTCATTCTCCTTCCTTGCAGCAAAGACCTGGAACTCCCTCCCCACGCACCTACGACTGACACAGGACCACCTCAGCTTCAGGAAACACCTCAAGACCTGGCTCTTCAAATAGTAGCAGCACCTCATCCCCCAGAGCCTTGAGACCCTAACGGGTGAGTAGCGCGCACTATAATTTCCATGATTGATTGATTGATAGAGCTCTCTCCGCATCGGAGCTTACGCCGCCATTTTCGCCACTTAGTTAAAAGTATCATGTTCTCCACATTTATTAAATGGCTTCCTGCAACACCCAGCTCGTGCAAGTCCTTGTTTTGCAGCTGCTGTATCTTGTAGCAGTTGACCAGCAAAGGGCTGACTACAATGTCACCCACATTTCCATAGAAGTATGGTAACGTACCATAGCCTTTGAGAATAACAGGTTGCACGTCTGAATTATTTAAAAGGTTCTCAGGAACAATTACAGTCTCGCCTGCATGGATGGGTTGTGGTTGCAGAATAGCACTCATCGTTGATTGAGAAAGTGGGACCGTTCTTGCAAGTGGTCGGATGGCAGGGACTTGGACAGGTAATGCAGGACCAGTAACAGGAGACCCCGGAGACCAACCCCGGTGTCGCTTCTTTGTTGGGCCATAACTAGCCATAGACACTTGATCTATAGCCACACAGCCCGGGCTAGGAGACGTAGAATGTGGCACATGTCTGAACAGCACTGTATTCCTCCCACCATTATTACTGCCATTAGCAACGCTGGTGCTGACTGACATTCACAGTAGCCTGCCGGCACTCAGGCATTACTCCTTTTTCCGCGGATCGCTGATTCACACGACCGCGGCTTCTCAACGGCCATTGAGCCGTTCCCTTACTTTTGAGTGCATAACCACTTAATGAATATCGACAAGACCTTAAAACAACAAGGATTCCGAGCGTGCCCAGTACTGGCATCATCATTGGCTTTCTGATACTTTGGAAGGCACTTGGCACAAGCCTACTCCCACCCGATTGAGACGCCCTTACTGGATTGGACCTAGCTGAGCCCTAGCTGTGGCCATCGAGCCCCTATCCGTAGAACTAAGGGACTCCCCCAGGACGTTGGCGCCTATTTTCCTGCGTCCAAGTGAAATTCAAAATCCTCACCACCGATAGAGGCTTATGTAATTTTTAAACCAGGCAAAACATTCATTTAAGTCTTGAAGATGATCCCTTTATAATTTGAGCACGGATCGAAACGTCGACTCCTCTGAGTAGACATACTTTTAAGGAATTATATCTATGTCTGTATGTACTACTTCAGGAGATACTGCCAATTGTGATTTAAAACACTACCCTGGTTGCTCATGCCCTTTGCCTGAAACACCTTTTCTTTTCTATCCTCTCTCTCATCTTTCTCCGGTACGGTACAGGATTGTGCCTTACTGCAATGAAATGTTTATTGCATGATTGTATTCAGAACTAAAAATAATTCATTTGATTAATAGATTCCCTGTCCGGCTGGACAAGGGAGATAAAAATATAGGAGCCTATTGTGGTCTATATCACATTGTTGTAATACTTCATTTACGCTTAGGACCTTTGTTTCCCAAAACTTAGCTGATACCCATGGTCCATAGCTACCCGCTGGGTTCCCCTTGTTCTTTCAAAAAATTAGCAACGTCAGGGGCACGTAACGTAAGAGGGACTAAGCCGAATGCCTTCCCTATGAGCTGCCCCGGCAAAGCCAGTGACTTTACGATGCCTTTGTTTCATGGCACAGACAGGTCCTGGATCAAACTCAGGTTAACAGCAGCAACTCCTTTGGCTGTTCTGTATGAGGTGCACTCTGTCTGCATAAAGCCTGACTTGTACCCATTAGTCGTTTCACTTTCTGACGTTGAAGAAGGAGACCATGAACAGTTGGGTTTCGTGGAATGGCTACCTGCAGGCGAAAGCCGACTTCTAAATTCTTCTCTATTGCCTTTCCAGCAGATGAGGGGGCCCTTTGACAGAGCTCCTTGGGAGTTCCTCACTATGTAGTACTTTAAGTGCTTCTTCTTCTTCGGCTGAGTTGTGAGCTTCAAGTTGATATGGTTCGAGAACTCCATGAAATATCGAAATCCCCTCTCACCACAACCTACGCAGTTTCTGGAGAAACCTAGAAGTGCATTTTTTCCATTGTCATCTGGTAGAAACCGTTTGTCAACAGCACTCACCAGTATGTGATCAGGAAGATTTGGGGCCAGATGTAGGTAATTTTATTTTACCACTTCTTAAATACCGAATCATACCGATTCGGTATTTAAGAAGTGGTAAAATAGAGGGGGGGAGATGTAGGTATTTCAGATTCGGTAAATACCGAATCGTTAAGATTCGGTATTTACCGATTCTGTAAATACAGATTCGGTATTGCTCATTGATTCCTATGGGCCCTGAAGCCCATAGGAATCAATGGGCAATACCGAATCTGTAATTACAGATTCGGTAAATATCGATTTTAGCAAGGGTGCAGGGGGTGTCACTTTGACACCCTCTAGCACCCCAAAGACGGGCATGTGTGCTATGTGGCACACAGACATGCCCTAAGGGCATGTCTGTGTGTCACATGGCACAGGTGTGCATGCGCACATGTGCATGCACACCTGAATTCGGTATTTTGCCACCCAATTGGATTGGGTGGTAAAATACCGATTCTTAAAGCCCTGTGGCACTCTGACATGTGCCAGCTACATCTGCATTTACAGAATCAGTATTTTACCGAGTCTGTATTTACCGATTCGGTAATTTTACAGAATCGGTAAATACAGAATCTGTAAAATACGGATTCTGTAAATGCATGCCCTACATCTCAAAATCCAATTACCGGTCGGTAACGGCTGAATTCGGCCGTTACCGACCGGTAATTGGTCACCTAAATCTGGCCCTTGGTGTTTTAGCTCAGACCAGAAGAAACCCTGCTGGCCTGGTACCTCGATCTGCTCCAGGCACACTGACACCAACCGAAGGTCTTTTCCAGCGAGACAAAAACCGTCTGTCGTGCAAGCACCTTCTGGGGCTGGTTTCTGGGCGTACGGGAGAGGTGGGCTATTGGTATCAGACATGTCTTCCTCTTCCTCCTATTCCTCTATTTCGGAGACCGTCTGGCCGGTGGTAAGATCGAAGCTGCCGTTCTGCGTGCATCAGTGGCCAAGTTCTTTATTCAAGTCCTCCACTCTGGGCTTCACGTCTGAGCCAAAAGCAGATACACAGTTACCTTCTGGGGTGAGAACAGGATGTTCGGGTTCTAAGTAGAGCGGAGAAAAAAACGGCTTTGGCACAACACTGCTGCACCGGAGCGACGCCTCAATGGAATTGTGAAGTGCTTCCTCAAAACGGCCAGATTTAAGTTGCCCAAGAAATGAATTCCCCATAATCTACTGCCAGTGGTTTCAGTATGTTGAAAATGCATTCATCTTGGTTTCGGGGAGCCGGCCATTAGAGAGGCCCGAGGCCAAGTTGCCTAAAGCCTTGGCTATCATACACCGCCTGGGAGCTTCGAGGCTGTAGCCGGCTAAAGCCTGATTTAGATCCCGATGCTAGCAATGTTCCATTCAAGGAAATTGCTGCCTTGGCAGCTGAAATGCACTATCTCACTTTAAAACAATAGTGTTACATTCTCACGGAAGGAAGCTCATTTAACGTCTTCCCCTGCACTCTGCATGTTGGACTCTGATACTTAAGTTTGATTGTTGGTAAGGACAATCTCTGTTTTTGTATCTCCGTCCCACTTTCAAAAAGCCCCCTGTGCTTGGAGTTGTTCAGAATCCTTTACCATTCCCCCTCCTGCTTGCCTTGCAGTCATGAATACAAATAGTAACCTACTGCATAACTTCTCAGTCAAGAATCTTTATTCGATTTAGTTAAAAATCATACAAAGAGATAAAACATTAAAATACAAATAGAGACTATTTACAATATCATACAAATCAGTGCATACAACGGGGTACAGTTCCATAATATGTATGAAAGGAGCGAGTTAATTCATTTTATGCAAAATTTAAAAACAAAACTCATTTAGAGGGGCCCATTACTATGTTGCATTTTTTTAGTTCTAACTGCCGCCACCAAGAAATTTGCCATGCAAAATGTAATACGGATCTCGTTCAGTGATTGAAGATAAAGCAGGGCTGGTCTCACCTGCGTGAAGCCAACCTCCTTTAACACAGGCAACAGATATTTTTTCCTATGCTCTAAAAACAAACCGCAAAACATGACGAAATGCATGGTGTCCTGAACGGAAAAATTATCACAACAACAGGGAGGGGCTAATTCTGGTTTTTCCCAGGTTTTAAAATTACCCAGATAAAAATGTAATAAATTAAACCTAAATTTTGTCAGGAGAAACCTATGAAATGGCTTTGTAACAACACAAAGGTAAGGTGCTAGTGCAATGGAATTTACAAGCGAATAGTGTTTCCTCACTGCAGGTTTCTGCTGTTCCCTTTCCTCACGCCCCACTCTTGCCCTACTCATGAACTGCTTCTTGATTGTATCTACATCCTGTTTCTAGATGTCCAGAGGGGATGTGAAGAGTTCCGGGCGACCCAGATCTGAAAAAGACTTCTTCAGGTAGGCCAACCATGGCACCCTTTTGGAATGGTCCATAGACATGACATCAGTCATAATCTTTTGATTAAGGGACATTCTTCATTGAGCCACGTCTTTAGCCAAAAGATCAAGGGTGCCATGTTCAGTCTATCAGTGACGAAATCTAGGCCCACCTCCATATTTTATGGAAAAAGTCGGTGTGGACTGTGGGACAGACAGGAGGGAGCATATAAATCTGTTTTCCGCCTTCTGTGTCGGTTCAAGGTTTACATAACCCCATAGGGGTGAACCGTATAATGCCAGTGAAACAGATTTACTATTATACATTTTTAAAAGGGCTTCCATCGGCCTAGCTCCCAACCTATTTGCAAATCCCATGAGGGCTGCTGATGATCATAACTTCTGATATCTCATCCTCATGTGTGGTCAGCTTCCGCAAGGACGATTGGACCTGAGGCGCTCTGACATCATAAAGCTAAAGCAAGATGTTGTCTGACGTGAGGGCCACTCTGTTGCCTAACAAGCAGCAGGATTCATTTATCTTGGTAATGAAATGAGTAGCAGTGTAGACAGGATGCCCAAATGAAACTAAAATTGTAAGATTAATGAAATTAGGGCATTTTTTGAGACTTCTAAATTTGTATGAACGTAATTTTGAGCATAAGTCTCAACTTCACTATTGCTGAACTGGTAGGAATTGCCTAAAATGATGATGGTGAACATGCTATTCATAGCTTTTATTATTCCCATTAACTGTAGCATAGCCCTTCCTTGCTCAGTTTATCAGCTGACTTAATTGCTACTGGTGTGTACCATATCCTAAAACAAATGAAGTGAGATGGGTACTGTGATGGTTTTAACCTCTATCAAGAAAGGAGGTAGGGAAAGTTTACTTGTGCAGAATTATAACTCTTATAATTGGAAACACACTTCTCCCAAAACAGTCTATAGTTGGTTACTATTTATTTCTTACAGACCGGACAGTTGGAGTGTATCACTTATAAACAATGAAGGAAGAACTAATCAGTCCTGGAATACAGTCTTGGCTTAGAGTCTCTCAGGGTGGGTTTTCCTCTTCTAGCTGCACTGCTTCCACACAGTGACCAAGGTCGGTACTTCCCAAAAGGCAAATGGAGAAAAGAAAGGACACTACAGTCACTATCTGTCTGTTTTATCTATAGACTATGAGGTGCTCCACTTCACCAACATTCCGAGGTCACCACAAGTAGTGAGGTAGAAAGGGTACCGGTTGGGAACAGGTAAAGGGTATAGGGTTCTTGGGTCAAGGGTGTGCCAAACATGTACTAGCAAGTGCCCTCATTTGCGCCAAAACCCCCACAAACCCTTTCCCTCCAATCTCCTTTTCCACCCTTCCCTCCACGTCACTTGCCTGGCGGTACGGTCCCCTTGGACCATAGCATTGGGTACCTCGGTGTCCTGTGCCCTCAAGGATCTACCGGATACAAGCGCGGTGTATGTTGGAGGCTCTCTCTCTTCTTGAAGTGTTGCGTCGACTTCTGCGGGTCTTCCGACAATCTCCTCTCTTCTCCTCTCCACGTCCACCGCCGCTCCGCTCTTCAGCCGCTCAAAACCCTCCTTCGTGTCCTCCTCTCCTCTCGCCGCGTTGCTAATCACCCCCGACTCTCCACACCTGGGGTAACCCTCGTTCCGCTCCTCCACTCGTCTGTTCTGTCTCTCTCTCCTCCCCGCGAGAGTGGACCGCTGGATGTTGAGCCGAAGGGCGCCCAGGCGGGCGCCATCTTGAAGTTCTCGGCTTTCCAGTGTTCCTGCCAGCCTATATCACATTGCCTCTCTTCTTGGGATGGACGATCGGGCCATTATGACAAAGGGAACCTGGATAAGTAGTCCACATTTCCTTGTAATTTTCCTTGTATGTGTAAAGTCTGAAAGGAAAAAGGTTGTAAGGCCAGGAACCATCGTAAGACTTTAGCATTGGTATCCTTATTAGTGGCTAACCATGTCAATGGGGCATGACCTGTTACGAGGAAGAAGGTAAGTTCTAACAAATAGTACTGTAGGGATTCCATGGCCCACTTAATGGCAAGGCATTCTTTCTCCATTGTAGCATATCTGGTTTCTCTTGGGAATAGTTTCTGACTCAAGAATAGCACTGGCTTAAGTAGGCCTTGGGAATCTGGTTGTGATAGTACTGCTCCCAGTCCCCTATCTGACGCGTCGGTTTGTAGTACAAGCGACTTCTTGTAGTCAGGACAAGTTAATACTGGGGCATGACATAATAATGTTTTTAAAGCCTCAAAACTATTTTCATGCGACTGACCCCACTTAATTTTGGCTCTGGAAGGTTTGTCTCTTAGTAAATCTGTAAGAGGGCTTGCCACTTCTGATAGTTGTGGAATAAATCTTCTATAATACCCCACTAATCCCAAAAAAGCTTACTTCTCTTCTAGTGGTTGGTTTTGGAATATTTTGAATGGCTTCTAACTTATTTATTTGTGGTTTGAGGGTCCCCTCATTGATAGTATACCCTAAATAATCAATCTGATGAGTTCCCAATGTGCTTTTCTTTGGATTCATGGTTAGTCCTGCTTGAGTCATGGTGTTAAATAAGTTCTTAAGGTGTTCTAAATGAGTCTCCCAATTGGGGCTGTGTACTACGATATCATCCAAATATGCAACCGCATATTTTTGGTGTGCTAGCAGTAAAATGCCCATAAGCCTTTGAAAAGTAGCCGGAGCTCCATGGAGTCCAAAAGGCATGCCTTTAAATTAATATAACCCGGAGGGCGTTGAAAAGGCTGTCTTTTCTTGAGCTGACTGGGTTAAGGGTATTTGCCAGTAGCCTTTGGTTTAATCGATGGTAGACATGACCTGAGCCTCCCCCAATCTTTCTATCAGCTCATCTACCCGGGGCATGGGGTAATTATCAAATTTGGAGTGAGCGTTCACTTGTCGGAAGTCCATGCAAAAACGAATGCTTCCATCCGGTTTGGGCACTAACACGATGGGAGAGCGCCAGTTACTCTTAGAGGGTTCAATTATACCGGCCTGAAACATCTTTTCAACCTCTTGTTCTACTGCCTCTCTTCTAGCCTCAGGAATGCGGTATGGCTTGACATTTACCACCTTTCCTGGTTGAGTTATAATGTCATGGGCTACCAAAGATGTCCGCCCTCGGCTACCTGAACTAAGCCCGGGGTACTGTTCCGGCAGTTGCTCTAACTGATGTTTTTGGTCAGCAGATAACTTAGGTCCCATGGTTGGTGTTTCTTCTTTCTCAGTAATATCAACACTCTGGGGCAAGTCTAATGTTTTATGGATTGTTACATGATTAATCGCTTGCACTGCCTTCTGGTCTTGGGGCACAGCCTTGGGTTCCTCCCATTTCTCAAGTAAGTTAATGTGATAAGTCTGCAATATTTTATTAGTATGTGGTAGAGCAATTCTATAGGAGACTGGAGTTACTTTTTGTAAGACAGTATAGGGTCCTTGCCATGTTGCTAACAATTTCTTATTAGAGGAGGGAAGGAGTATTAAGACCTTGTCCCCTACTGTTAATTCTCTCATGTGGCTAGAGCGATCATTCTGGGTTTTCTGTCTACCTTGGGCCTTTTCCATATTCTGGTGGACAGTGTCCCATAGCGTATCTAGTGTTTCTTTTAAGGTCTGCACGTATCCAAGTAAGGGTTTGCCCTCATCTTCCTCCTCTGTCCACTGTTCAGCTGCCATGTCTAATAAAGTGCGGGGTTTCCTCCCAAACAGAAGTTCAAAAGGAGAAAATCCCGTCGATTTTTGTTCATGTGTTCGAATTGCAAACAGCACTAAGGACAACTTCTCCTGTCCCAGTCCTTTCCTGTCTCTCCTATCAGTTTCTTGAGCATAGTTTTAATAGTTTTATTGTACCTTTCCACCAGACCATCCGTCTGGGGGTGACACACTGCCGTTTGAATTTGATGGATTCCTAAAACTTTACACACTTCTTTCATCAGCTTAGCTATTAAAGGAGTTCCTTGGTCTGTTAATAGTTCTGAAGGGAGCCACACTCGGGAGAAGAAAGATACCATAGCTTGAGCGACCGTCACTGTAGTCATGCTTGTGAGAGGAATGGCTTCTGGGTATCTTGTGGCGTAGTCTACTAGTACCAATATGTATTGGTGTCCCCTAGCAGATGGAAGAAGGGGTCCTACTAGGTCCATTCAAAACCCATTGAAAGGGAACATCAATAATTGGTAAAGGATGTAAGGGTACCTTTTTGTCTTAAGAGGGAGTGACTAACTGACATTGTGAGCAGGCAGCGCAGAATTTGGCAGTTTCCCGATACACCCCCGGCCAATAGAATCTCTCTAGCAGATACTTCAATGTCAGTTCTTGTCCGTAGTGGCCTAACCCCTGTTTGGTTGTGTGCTAACTGTAACACTTGTTCTCTGAAGGCCAGTGGTACTAGTAACTGCTCCATCTTTAACCCCCTGTCCTTCACTGGCTCTGTATAACAATCCTCTTTTTACAAAGAAATATGGTCCTACCTTCTCTTGCTCAAACTCCTGCACTTGATTCCAGTCATTTGCAAGGGTGCTGTCATCTTTCTGGTCTGCACGAAAACTCCGAGTCGGAGTATTGCCATTTTCTGGAGAAGAGAGTAGACATGAGGCAAGATTTTGAAATGCAGAAGCGCATCTCTCCTTGTCTCTTCTTTTCTCATTTTTAGACTTTTTTCCCTATCTCTTGGACTAGTTATATTTTCACAGGAAAAGGGAGCTTCTTGTAACCAGTCCATTTCCACTTCCTGATTCAATACTGCTGTCAGATACTCATGAAACCGTGGTAAGTCGGTACCCAGCAGCAGCTTTTCTGGTAATTTGGGAACTGCTCCTACCTTCCTTACCTGAGGATATCCGTCTATCTATAGCAACACTTCCGCTAAGGGGTATTCTTTAATGTCTCCATGTACACAGGAAACCAAAACTGTTTCCTCTAAACAAATAGAGTGTAATGGTACTAAGTATTGTACCACCACGGTCTGATGACAACCTGTATCTAGTAAGGCTTAAATAGTTTTACCATTAAGGCGAATGGTCTTATACCTTCTTCTAGGAGCCCCAGTTACTAGTACTCTGCCTCTTGACCACCCCACCTCCATGGGCTCTGTACTGTCATTGTTTAACGGGCAGTTACGTGAAATATGTTCCCACTCTGCACATCTAAAACACTGAGAACCCATGTTAACTGGACTAGTAACTTTTGGGAACATTTTAGGACTAGTTTTGGGCGCATAAAAGGGTCTTTTCTCTCCACCCTCTGTGGAAGTTCTCGGGGTAGGTTTGGGAAAATTAATGGGGGCTCTGCCTGTGGAAGCTTTAAAGTCGGGAGACCGATGATATGCACAAGCCAATTCAATGGCAGACTGGGTTGTCAGTCCCAGATGTTGCTTTAGCCATGCTCTGGTGTTACTAGGTATGGCCTCCAGATATTGTTCTAGATAAATTTGTTCAGTGACTTCTTCCATTGAGGTAGCATGAGGTTGGAGCCACAGATTCCCCAGGTCTCTAACCCGATGATATAAGGCCCGTGGATTGTCCCCTGTGACCCATTTTTCTTTACGAAAGCGGGTCCGATAATACTCATGGTCACAACCCAATCTTTCTAAAATTGCTTTCTTTATCTCTTGATATGGGGTCACTCCAGCTGGGTTGGCCGCTTGGTACGCTGCCTGTAATTCTCCAGATAGTAATGGTGCTATATATTGGCCCCATCATACGGGCGGCCAAGTAGCAGTAGCAGCAACCCGTTCAAAGTTAGTAAAGAAGAAATCGGGATCTTCCCCTTCTTGAAATTTCTGCAAAACACTCCCAGGTATGTTAGGATGTACTCGAGCATTAGAAATAACGTCGGTGAGTTGCAAAATGGCTGTATCTTGAACTTTCTGATTGCTGGTTAACAGAGCAGCCTGTTCTTTTATAGCAGCTTGGAAAGACTCTTTCTTTTTGAGCATTTTGATTCTGCTGCTCTAACACCAATTGCAAATGTCTCTGTCCTTCGGCTAATTGGGTTATCATATCCTGCACAGTGACAGGTTGCGTCATCTTCTTTTAGATGATAGTATCCCACTTCTGACACCACTGTGATGATTTTAACCTCTATCAAGAAGGGAGGTAGGGTAAGTTTACTTGTGCAGAATTATAACTCTTCTAATTGAAAACACACTTCTCCCAAAACAGTCTATAGTTGGTTACTATTTATTTCTTACAGACCGGACAGTTGGAGTGTATCACTTATACACAATGAAGGAAGAATTAATCAGTCCTGGAATACAGTCTTGGCTTAGTCTCTCAGGGTGGGTTTTCCTCTTCTAGCTGTACTGCTTCCACACGGTGACCAAGGCCGGTACTTCCCAAAAGGCAAACAGAGAAAAGAAAGGACACTACAATTAGCTATAGACTATGAGGTGCTCCCCTTCACCAACATTCCGAGGTCACCACAAGTAGTGAGGTAGGAAGGGTACTGGTTGGGAACAGGTAAAGGGTATAGGGTTCTTGGTTCAAGGGTGTGCCAAACATATACTAGCTAGTGCCCTCATTTGCGCCAAAACCCAACAAACCCTTTCCCTCCAACCTCTTTTTCCACCCTTCCCACTACGTCACGTCAATCTCGGTGTCCTGTGCCCTCAACGATCTACCGGATACAAGCGCGGTGTATGTTGGAGGCTCTCTCTCTTCTTGAAGTGTCGCGTCGACTTCTGCGGGTTTTCCGACAATCTCCGCTCTTCTCCTCTCCACGTCCACCGCTGCTTCGCTCTTCAGCCGCTCAACACCCTCCTTCGTGTCCTCCTCTCCTCTCGCCGCGTTGCTAATCACCCCGACTCTCCACACCTGGTGTAACCGTCGGTCCACTCCTCCACTCGTCCGTTATCTCTCTCTCTCTCTCTCCTCCCTGCTAGAGTGGACCGCTGGATGTCGAGCCGAAGGGCGCCGAGCCGAAGGGCGCCCAGCCGGGCGCCATCTTGAATTTCTCGGCTTTCCCGTGTTCCGGACAGCCTAGATCACAAGTACACTGCCACTTGGCTGGCAATAGATCTCTTTAGCTATGTCCTAATGTACATGCTATAGTTGTTTGTGGAGTGTTAGCAAATGAGGCATGGGATTCAGAGAATTGTGGGAGGTTAAAAACACAAATTGAGTTTGATTTTCTAAAGTGAGGTTGATTTTCAAAATAATACAGACTCCATAGAATTGATCTGTTTACCCTTTATAAAAAGCAAGATTTTTTTGTACTGCTTATAGTAAATGTGCTAACAGTGGACTTTTCCATCTGCAGATTATACTGAATGACCAGCGGTTGCAGTGTTTCACAACTGAATTTCTCTGCATTGCCGTGACTGAAGAAAATAAAAAAAAAGCAGTCTTCTGGCATACAGCATCATTTCACCAGTTTACATGGTAAGTAAATCTCGCAATCATTCCTTTGGGCATTAAAAAGACTTTCACAGCATCTGAATGTCCTCACTACCTTCCAGTGGGAGCCTGTGCTTGAATATATTTTCTGTCAAGATGGAAGTAATATGGATCACATTGTGTTGGTCATGATAGTTTTTTTTTTAACTCTTTATTCAAGACCGATCAAAGCATTGTATACCATTTACAAAATAACGTAAGCATCCATCAGTTAATTTTAAAATTTTCTCCCCAAACCGAAAGACTAGCAGCTGCCCCGGTTAACAGTAATGTGATCTTTATTTCCACCCGTGGGGGGAATCTACAATATCCCTGCAGTCTCTCCATATAATACAATAAAAGGCAAACATTTCCGCCTCCCACCCACCCTCAACATCCCACCCATGTCCCCTCCTGTCTCCTGGTCGCATTAGAAATCCTCTATGTACTGTTCAGTTCAAACGTCTTTATTTCGAAATATTTCATCATAAAAGACAATCATAATAATTAGCTATAACATCATTCCCTAACCATTAAAAACACTCTGGCAAGACAAATAATCGTGTAAAAATTATGTTACAACAATATAACATATATACAATTAAAGACGTACTAAAATATGTTTATAAAAACAGATTTGAGAAAATAATCAACTATCTGTAAGGTGCTTGGCTCTCATAATCCACGACCAACCCAAGAACTTTGCAACTGCAATGACCACTCGTTCTGTTGTGTCGGTCCTCATAATCCGCAGCGCCTCCAGCTCCAACTGTGTTCTCAAATTTTTACAAATAGGTTTTAACCATTTGTTCTGGGGTGCTGAATAGGCTGGGCACAAAAGGAGATAGGTCCTTGACGGGGCTGAGGGAGGGCTGGACCCCATATAATCTAACATACAAAAAATTGTCCCCTTCTCAGTTTAATTGTGATTAGGGACCAAATAAACAATTTTATTAAATCTGATCCGGTATATTTATTTATACCTTTTAGGCATGTTCTTTATACAAAAATTATTTCAAATGGCAGAAAGAGAATACACAATACAAAAAATTACTGACAGTCTTACTCAATAAACAATTAACACAAAACACATTACGAAAATATCCAAACAAATAACATTAATATTACATCCAACGAACAATACACATTGCAGTGCAACAATTTTGCAATATAATAAACCATTTCAATAGTCAAAATTATTTTCATGAAGAGAGCCAATTCATTACAAGAGCAAAAAAAGCATGTATCAATTTTATCCTAAAGCACACTAAATGTTGTAATTAGCTCTTGCTGGATTTGCCGACGCGTTTCAAGTTCGGGCCATAAATGTCCAAACCATCATCAGGGCTCTGTTATTTTTCTGTTAGGATGTAAAAAAACAAAGTTTTAATACAACCAGTTGGCCTCTTTTCTGAGATATCACCGTTTGGATAAGAGATAAATGTACCTGTATGTTCCTATGTAGATGACCTGTAATGACTTCTATTAGTGGACACAATCCTTTTTTCAGGTCTCAACTGGGACAACTTTTTCACAAAAACAATCTAGGAAATTAACAAAACATTTTTGTCCACATTTACAATACGTAATCATGGGGCATTACAACAACCTATTCTTATATTTAAGGAATTCATACCTTAATCTGAGCAATCTTGCGATGCAAGGATAGGCGGAGGAATAACTTTTTCTTGTGCTCTCAATCCTATTTAAACATCACATAACCTGCTTTTAGCAACCAAGTATGTTTTGATGAAACTTAAGGTGCTTGTATACATTATGTACTACTCGTACCTGTCAAACACACCATGTGAAGATACTTCGTCTTCTCAATAATAGATGCCACGTCTACCTGTTTGGACAATACACTTATGAGTGCATGGATTTAACACAACGCAGTTCATCTAACTTTGGGGCCAGATTTCGAAAGCTCTTGTACCTGTATTTTTGTAGAGCGAGGCGCCGCCTCTCGCCCCCATCTACCGCCCCGTCCGGGGCTGTAAAGATATCGGAATCGCTTTCCTTTTACTGCTCGCGTGTTCCGATTTTGAAAAAAATCCGTCGTTCTCTAAAAAGAGAAACGCATTGTCAATCACCTTGCGGTTCTCGGGCTTGTATTGTAAACAAACGCGGCCTGTGCGGCCGTTTGTGTGGCATTACCTGATTCTATGGGCTGCTTCTGCCGCATACACACGGTGCTTCTCAGTCGCTCACTGCTCGTTTGTGGAGCCGGCGGCCATTTTACAAGAGTATAAGGTCCTTGACGGGGCTGAGGGAGGGCTGGACCCTATATAATCTAACATACAAAAAATTGCCCCCTCGTCAGTTTAATTGTGATTTGGGACCAAATAAATACAGAATACATGAAAATGTTCACAAGTCCATACCACAGCTAGGCTTAATTTATCAGGTTGTGAGTAGGCATGTTCTGTTTGGGAAACCTTTTACTTGTGTATGCCACAAAATGACACACCCCTGCACCCCCCATTTTGAAACGCGGCGATCGAACAACCCAGAATTGCCACCCACAAACACCTTCAAATTCTAATACACTCCAAATCCCATAATGCATTTATCACAATAGCGGTGCCTTTATACTCTTGTAAAATGGCCGCCGGCTCCACAAACGAGCAGTGAGCGACTGAGAAGCACCGTGTGTATGCGGCAGAAGCAGCCCGTAGAATCAGGTAATGCCACACAAACGGCCGCACAGGCCGCGTTTGTTTACAATACAAGCCCGAGAACCGCGAGGTGATTGACAATGCGTTTCTCTTTTTAGAGAACGACGGATTTTTGTCAAAATCGGAACACGCGAGCTGTAAAAGGAAAGCGATTCCGATATCTTTACAGCCCCGTACGGGGCGGTAGACGGGGGCGAGAGGCGGCGCCTCGCTCTACAAAAATACAGGTACAAGAGCTTTCGAAATCTGGCCCCAAAGTTAGATGAACTGCGTTGTGTTAAATCCATGCACTCATAAGTGTATTGTCCAAACAGGTAGACATGGCATCTATTATTGAGAAGACGAAGTATCTTCACGGTGGTGTGCTTGAAAGGTACGAGTAGTACATAATGTATACAAGCACCTTAAGTTTCATCAAAACATACTGGGTTGCTAAAAGCAGGCTATGCGTTGTTTAAATAGGATTGAGAGCACAAGAAAAAGTTATTCCTCCGCCTATCCTTGCATCGCACGATTGCTCAGATTAAGGTATGAATTCCTTAAATATAACAATAGGTTGTTGTAATGCCCCATGATTACGTATTGTAAATGTGGACTAAAAATTTTTGTTCATTTCCTAGATTGTTTTTGTGAAAAAGTTGTCCCAGTTGAGACCTGAAAAAAGGATTGTGTCCACTAATAGAAGTCATTACAGGTCATCTACATAGGAACATACAGGTACATGTATCTCTTATCCAAACGGTGGTATCTCAGAAAAGAGGCCAACTGGTTGTATTAAAACTTTGTTTTTTTACATCCTAACAGAAAAATAACAGAGCCCTGATGATGGTGTGGACATTTATGGCCCGAACTTGAAACGCGTCGGCAAATCCAGCAAGAGCTAATTACAACATTCAGTGTGTTTTAGGATAAAATTGATACATGCTTTTTTTGCTCTTGTAATGAATTGGCTCTCTTCATGAAAATAATTTTGACTATTGAAATGGTTTAATATATTGCAAAATTGTTGCACTGCAATGTGTATTGTTCGTTGGATGTAATATTAATGTTATTTGTTTGGATATTTTCGTAATGTGTTTTGTGTTAATTGTTTATTGAGTAAGACTGTCAGTAATTTTTTGTATTGTGTATTCTCTTTCTGCCATTTGAAATAATTTTTGTATAAAGAACATGACTAAAAGGTATAAATAAATATACTGGATCAGATTTGATGAAATTGTTTATTTGGTCCCTAATCACAATTAAACTGACGAGGGGGCAATTTTTTGTATGTTAGATTATATAGGGTCCAGCCCTCCCTCAGCCCCGTCAAGGACCTATCTCCTTTTGTGCGCAATTTAGAGCGGATACCCTATCCGCGAGAGACTTAGGGGCACAACGTATAATTAAAAAGTGGAAGGATCCTAGATCCTTCGAATAATATGGCAGAGAAAGACACACTCTCTTTTAGTGAGAGTCATATCCAGTCTCTCATAGCCTCTTCACAGTTTGGCTCTATCTCTTTAAGTACCACTGCAAAGCAACAGAACGAGTCCGAAAAATTAACAAGACTTTGCAAAAAACACGTGAGAACTGAACTTCACGGATACTTCTTATTAAAACATCTACAGGGTGGCACCATCCCCTGGGGACTTCAGGTAAAGAATATACCTGTGATCTTCGTGGACGACGCTGAATACAAAAAGGGATTTAGCTACATCAATACTAAATGTAGCCGAGACTTGATGGTTCAAACTATCGAGACGGCCAAAGGTTATGCACAAAGGAATTGGAGGAAATAGAGGAGTTGACAAAAGCTATAGCTGACAACCCGGCAGTCACTGACGCCAAGACTCTTCTTGACAAAATTCAAAAAGACATACAGGTGATTAAGGATATCACGATAAACAACAAAAGTTTGAAATATGAGAAGGATATTAAATCCTTTAAAATAGAACAAGTGTATCCTTTTCTAAAAGAGGATTACTATACCCAGGCAGAGTCACGCAGGGCGCTTCACGACTACCAAGGTAGATCTCAAAATCGTTTTACCACCTTCTCTGAGACTTCGTCATCAGATTCATCAGACCCAGATTCAAGAGGCAATAATTCACGCAAACAGGTCTCTTTTTTAGAGAGGGGCCAGGAAGGAAGAACCAAGTCCAAAGCCCCGTGGCAAATGAGAACACGCAAACGATTTTACCAATCATAAGTAAACCCAATGTAGTGGTGAATTTATCCGAACGGATATTAACAAGACAGGAAGAATCCTTATTGAATTTAGGCTTGAAATTTGTCCCCTGCAAATGTTCAGACTTTACCAAATTGAAAATAGAAACCTTAGACTTTTGCAGGAAATTAAGGCTTAAAGCCTTCTTTTTCAACCAACCGGCTTCTCAGAATATAGAGACAACAGGATTGAGAAACAAATCCAAATTTGTTCCGTATCAAAATATTCTGAAGCAAATACAAGCGTTTGAGCAAATCATGCTCTCTTCTATCAACAAAATGGAAAGAACTAAGAAATACGTGCCTCCAAACATCAGTAAGGGTGAATTACATGCAATACAAAGCCTTAAGGAAGACCCCTCCCTTGTCATAAAACAGGCTGACAAGGGCGGAGCGGTCGTTATCTGGCCTCGCGACAAATATGTGGCTGAGGGACTCAAACAGGTCAACAATACCACATGGTATCGAGCTCTAAATGAGGATCCCACAAAGCAGATCCAGGGATTGATCACCGAAGCATTAACACAAGGGAAAGAGGAAGGCTTTTTGGGTAGTAAAGAATTAGAATTTTTGAATAAAAAATTTCCTCGAATACCGGTCTTATATTTACTCCCCAAAATACATAAAAACCTAGACGAACCACCAGGGCGCCCGATTGTGTCGGGCTGTGACTCCTGCTTGGAGCCAATATCCAAGTACGTGGATTTCTTTTCCAAGCCCTTTTTGAAGGAGGTCAAATCGTATCTCAGAGATACTACAGATTTCCTAACAAAGGTGGAAGGAACTAGTTTTGACCCATCTAAACATATAATGGCGACCATGGACGTTACGTCCCTTTACACACAAATTCCTCAGGAAGAAGCATTAGAGGTAATTGAGTTGTTTTTATACAAAAGGGAAAAGCCACACAGAGTACCTACTGCATTTATTTTAAAGCTTGCAGCAATAGCATTACAGAAGAACTACTTTACATTTAACGATCGGTTCTATATGCAAATCAAGGGCACTGCCATTGGGTGTCCTTATGCCCCAGAAATGGCAGTGCTCTACATGGCACAGTATGAGTCCTTGTTTGTAGAGAATAACAACCCATACAAGGACAATATCATACAATGGTGGCGGTACATAGACGACGTCTGGCTCCTGTGGCAGGGGAGCCAGACCGAACTCCTGGCGTTCCATGACTGGATCAACAATAGACATAGTGACATCAAATTCTCTATTGAGACAAGCACTACGAGAATGACGTTCTTGGACGTCGAGGTCACCTGCGAGGATGGCAAATTGAAAACATCTCTATATAAGAAACTGACTGATAAGAATACCATTCTCTATCACAAAAGCTACCACCCCAGAAGCCTGAAGGCCAATTTGCCGTATGGGCAAATGTTACGTATCCGGAGAAATTGCTCCGAGATAGGGGACTACGACCATCATGCCCAGACTTTCTGCAATGAAATGATCCACTCGACGCTGTCTTCTCATCCAGCAAGGACATCAACTTCAGCCACACCACAGAGCTTCAATGGACGGACCACAGCTGCGTCCACTTCACCTTCAAGAAAACAACGACCCACCACCACCAGCAACAGACCGCCCGCAGAAGCTGGAACAAGATCACAGGAGACCAGCTCGCCACCTCCCTGAGCCAGCACCCTCCTGCCAGCTCAGCGAACCCCAGCCAGGCCGCCGACAACCTCACGAAGTGGATCAGCAACTGCGCGGACGAACTCGCCCCACTGAGGACCCCGCCCAGCAGACCCGGCAGCAAGAAAGCCCCATGGTTCACCGACGAACTCAAGAGCTCCAAGAAGAACTGCCGAGCCCTCGAGAAAGTCTGGAGAAGGGAACCGACACCGGACAACAGGACCTCCTTCAAACTTGCCACCCGGAAACACCACCAGCTGATCCGCGCCGCCAAGAAAACAGCATTCAAGGACCGGTTGGACAACAACGCACACAACTGCAAGGAACTCTTCAACATCGTCAAAGAGCTTTCCAACCCCAGCGCAGGAAACAACGACATCACCCCATCGCAAGACCTCTGCAACTCCCTGGCTTCATACTTCCACAACAAGATCGCGGACATACACAACAGCTTCAACAACCAACCAACGCACACCATGACCGAACAACCACCCCCCACCACCACCCTCCACGCCTGGACCCCGATCAGCACCGAAGACACCATCCGCACGATGAACTCCATCCACTCCGGATCACCGACCGACCCCTGCCCTCACCACGTCTTCAACAAAGCCGACGCTGTCATCGCACCCCACCTGCGAGACATCATCAACACATCCCTCGACACCACCATCTTCCCCGAGAGCTGGAAACACGCCGAACTCAGCGCCCTACTCAAGAAACCAACAGCGGACCCCACCGACCTCAAGAACTACCGCCCCATCTCGCTCCTCCCGTTTCCAGCCAAAGTCATCGAGAAGACCGTCAACAAGCAGATGGCCGCTTTCCTCGAGACGAACGGATCCCTCGACCCCTCACAGTCCGGCTTCCGAGCCAACCACAGCACCGAGACCGCCCTCATCGCCGCCACCGACGACATCCGAGCCCTGATGGACAATGGAGAAACAGCGGCCCTCATCCTCCTAGACCTCTCCGCGGCATTCGACACGGTCTGCCACCGCACCCTAGTGCAGCGCCTCAGCAACGTCGGAATCCAGGACAAGGCGCTGGAGTGGATCACCTCCTTCCTCGACGGGAGAACACAGAGAGTCCGCCTACCACCGTACAAGTCAGAGGCCACCGAAGTCATCTGCGGCGTCCCCCAAGGATCATCTCTGAGCCCCACCCTCTTCAACGTCTACATGAGCCCCCTCGCGGCCATCGTACGCAAACACAACCTCAGCATAATCTCCTACGCCGACGACACCCAGCTGATCCTCTCCCTGACCAACGACCCCGCCGCCGCCAGAGCCAACCTGCACGAAGGGATGAAAGAGGTAGCCGAGTGGATGACGACCAGCTGCCTGAAACTGAACTCGGACAAGACGGAGGTCCTCATCCTGGGCCCCTCTCCCTCCGCCTGGGACGACTCCTGGTGGCCTCCCGCCCTGGGCACCGCACCCAAACCGACAGACCATGCACGCAACCTGGGCTTCATCCTGGACTCCTCCCTCTCCATGACCAGGCAAGTCAACAACGTCTCCTCGGCATGCTTCAACATCCTACGCATGCTACGGAAGATCTTCTGGTGGATCCCCACCGAGACCAGGAAGACCGTCACCCAGGCCCTCGTCACCAGCCGACTGGACTACGGCAACGCCCTCTACGCCGGGACCACCGCCAAGCTCCAGAAGAGACTCCAGCGGATCCAGAACGCCTCAGCCAGACTCATCCTCGACATCCCACGAACCAGCCACATCTCCGGACATCTGCGAGACCTTCACTGGCTCCCCGTCAACAAAAGAATCACCTTCCGCCTCCTCACCCACGCACACAAAGCCCTACACGACCAAGGCCCGAGCTACCTCAACAGCCGAGTCAACTTCTACGCTCCCAAACGCCACCTCCGATCAGCCAACCACGCCCTCGCCGCCGTCCCCCGCATCCGAAGAGCGACTACAGGAGGAAGGTCCTTCTCCCACCTGGCTGCCAAGACCTGGAACTCCCTCCCGACCGACCTGCGCCTGACCCAAGACCACCTCTCCTTCAGGAAGAAGCTGAAGACCTGGCTGTTCGAGCAGTAGCGGCTCCCCCCCCCCAGCGCCTTGAGACCCCACGGGTATGTAGCGCGCTTTATAAGTGTCACTGATTGATTGATTGATTGATCCATAGGGGATATCCACGGAAGCTCTTGAAGAATTCTTACAAAAGGGCTAGGTTTACCCCTCGGGAAACCTTACTACAAATCAAGGAGAAGAAGGAATTAGACCGAATAGTATGCGTCACGACTTTTGGGCCCGACACGCACAAGCTTAGACAAGCGGTCCTTAAAATTTGGCACCTGTTGGAAGACCTGGAATGCCCTTTTCCGCGCCCCATTTTCGCATACAAAAAGAATCAGAGTTTGGGACAACAAATTGTGAGAGCAGATCTCCTGAAGTCCCAACCGAAACATGATGTTCTTGCGTTATGGGACATGAAACCATTAGAAGGGCACCATAGGTGCGGCAATTGTGTTTCATGTGGTAGCACTATTGAAGGTACTGAGTTCCAGCACCAAGGAGTGAAGTGGAAACACCTTGGTTTCTCGAACTGCAAAATCAAAAACGTAATTTACGTGATCTGCCCATGTTCTAGGATCTATATAGGCAAAACAAACCAGCAGGTCAACCTCCGAATAGGACAACACAGGTCAAGGATCAAAAAGAAAATACTCACAGCCCCTATGGTTGAACATTTCGTTGAAATGTCCCACAATGAGAATGACTTTAGGTGGTCTGTTTTTCACACAATGAGTCACGTACAGCGCCCGCTGACATTGATAAGATGCTACTTGAAAAGGAAGCATACCTTATTTTGAAATTTAACTGTATAATGACTGGCTTAAACAACATGTCAGAATTGTCAAGAATATGAGACTTTGCGTCATACCGCCAGATTGTCACTGTTAAGACGGCAATATGCCGCTGGCAACTATACAATACTAATTGTTTGACCCAAGGTGGTGCAAACCAATACCGAATTGTTTTAACACTTTTTCTAATGACACACCCCTGCACCCCCCATTTTGAAAAGCGGCGATCGAACAACCCAGAATTGCCACCCACAAACACCTTCAAATTCTAATACACTCCAAATTCCATAATGCATTTATCACAATAGCGGTGCCTTTATACTCTTGTAAAATGGCCGCCGGCTCCACAAACGAGCAGTGAGTGACCGAGAAGCACCGTGTGTATGCGGCAGAAGCAGCCCGTAGAATCAGGTAATGCCACACAAACGGCCGCACAGGCCGCGTTTGTTTACAATACAAACCCGAGAACCGCGAGGTGATTGACAATGCGTTTCCCTTTTTAGAGAACGACGGATTTTTGTCAAAATCGGAACACGCGAGCAGTAAAAGGAAAGCGATTCCGATATCTTTACAGCCCCGGACGGGGCGGTAGACGGGGGCGAGAGGCGGTGCCTCGCTCGACAAAAATACAGGTACAAGAGCTTTCGAAATCTGGCCCCAAAGTTAGATGAACTGCGTTGTGTTAAATCCATGCACTCATAAGTGTATTGTCCAAACAGGTAGACGTGGTATCTATTATTGAGAACGCGAAGTATCTTCATGGTGGTGTGCTTGACAGGTACGAGTAGCACATAATGTATACAAGCACCTTAAGTTTCATCAAAACATACTGGGTTGCTAAAAGCAGGTTATGTGTTGTTTAAATAGGATTGAGAGCACAAGAAAAAGTTATTCCTCCGCCTATCCTTGCATCGCAAGATTGCTCAGATTAAGGTATGAATTCCTGAAATATAACAATAGGTTGTTGTAATGCCCCATGATTACGTATTGTAAATGTGGCCAAAAATTTTTTGTTCATTTCCTAGATTGTTTTTGTGAAAAAGATGTCCCAGTTGAAACCTGAAAAAAGGATTGTGTCCACTAATAGAAGTCATTACAGGTCATCTACATAGGAACATACAGGTACATTTATCTCTTATCCAAACGGTGGTATCTCAGAAAAGAGGCCAACTGGTTGAATTAGAACTTGTTTTTTTTACATCCTAACAGAAAAATAACAGAGCCCTGATGATGGTTTGGACATTTATGGCCCGAACTTGAAACGCGTCGGAAAATCCAGCAAGAGCTAATTACAACATTTAGTGTGTTTTAGGATAAAATTGATACATGCTTTTTTTGCTCTTGTAATAAATTGGCTCTCTTCATGAAAATAATTTTGACTATTGAAATGGTTTAATATATTGCAAAATTGTTGCACTGCAATGTGTATTGTTCGTTGGATGTAATATTAATGTTATTTGTTTGGATATTTTCGTAATGTGTTTTGTGTTAATTGTTTATTGAGTAAGACTGTCAGTAATTTTTTGTATTGCGTATTCTCTTTCTGCCATTTGAAATAATTTTTGTATAAAGAACATGACTAAAAGGTATAAATAAATATACAGGATCAGATTTAATGACATTGTTTATTTGGTCCCTAATCACAATTAAACTGAGAAGGGGGCAATTTTTTGTATGTTCGAATAGGCTGGGCAAGCAAAAAAGAAATGGCCTAGTGACTGTTTTTGGTCCTCACACCAGGGGCAAAACTCATTTGTCTGTCCAAGCTATTTACTGGTGAATGATCTCAACGGAAGCGACCCGACCCTAAACTGGTGAAAAAGCTTCCTATCACCACTCTTGGTGATGGTATCCCAGTAAGCCTCTAGAGAAGGGTCAAGTTTGTGCTGTAAAAACCTACCTGACAGAGAGGTGTTGTCTGTCTGTGCTATGAGTTGTTGTCTTACTGTGGACCAATATAGAGCTTTGAATTCCTTTTTTAAGGGGAAGACATTATTATTCGGAGCGATCCAGAGATGGCTTAGGCCCATATTTTCCAGGAGCATTCTTACTTTTTTGAACCAGAGAATATTGCCCGAGCCCACCACAGATCTGACATCCAAGATTTCATTAGCAAAAAGTGCCAGTTCTGGGGTTGTCCACACTCTCCTCCACAAGGCAACCGCTCCGAAACGTGCTACATCATCAATAGGGTGACAACCCAGGTCAAGTAGCAGTGGCTTCAAGGGGCTGTACTGGGGAAGGCCAACAAGATTACGAAGGAATTTATTTTGAACTCTGATTAATGGTGACAGGTCCGAAAAAGCCCATAAGTCTGCGCCGTACAAGATCGATGAACTCATTTTAGCATTGTAAATTTTTAAAGCAGGACCTATCCTTTTGGTCAGTGAGGTTCTCTGTTCCTTAATTAAGCACCCTGTTAGCTGAGCAAACTTCAGAGAGAGTATCACGCTGGGGTTTCCAGCTAAGCCTGTTTTCCAATACAACCCCTAGGTAAGTCATGACTTTAAACTACTCTAACACACTGCCATTCAAACTAACGTGGCCCAACTGCGGTCTATTTTTAGATAAGACCATAAATTTAGTCTTTGTTACATTGACCTGTAGATCATTATCTTGGCAGAATACCTCAAACCTGTTTAGGGCGGACAGGAGATCCTTCTGCATTTTAGATAGAATAAGGGTGTCATCTGCGAAGATAAGTAGTGGGAACTTATTACCGCCTAGACCAGGGGCATCTGTAGGGAATGTTTCGAAGTACTGCACTACCCTGTTAATGAACAACAGAAAGAGGGTCGGTGCAAGTACGTACCCTTGACGTACACCCCGGGAAACTGGAAATCGCTCTGTAACCTGCCCCTGTTTGCCCCATCTAACCTGGGCGAAGTTTGCTTCGTGTAGTCGGATTACTATTTCAAGGAGTTCTAGGGGCATCCCCAGTGTTCCCAGTGCATCCCATAGCTTAGCTCTTGGAACTAAGTCAAAGGCAGACTTTAGGTCTACAAAAGCTGGATAGATAGTTCCACCACCCAGAATAACAACCTTCCAATAAATTAAAATAAATCTAAATACCTGATCAATCGTGCTTACACAGGATCTAAAACCAGCTTGTAAGGGGGACAAGAAATTCTCTAGGTCCATACAAATCTGGATCTTAGCAAGCACCATCCTAGCTATAATTTTCTGAATGGCATCTATTAAACTGATGGGGCAGAACGATCCCCCTTTTTAAATATAGCCAGGATCTCAGCTCCTAGCCAAGAATCTGGGATTTGTGCACCCTTCGCGATAGCATTGGCAAGAAAGGTAATGTAAGGCACCCAATTAATTAAGTCAAATTTAAATAGATCTGCCGGGATGCAGTCCATACCTGGTGCTTTTCTTCCTTGTACCATCCTCAGTGCGTTCTCTACATCTTTCCCAACAAACACTAGGGAGTGGCTCGGGTCAGTACTTGTGGGGAAAGAACAGGGGGGGGGGGGGGGGGAACTGTCACAGGTTCAAGTCCCCTAAACTGAGACTCAAAATATTCGACCCAAACTGCAGCACACACCTGGTTATCCGGGACTTGGGATTCCACTGCGCTTCCCCATTTAACTATCTGCCAGAACTTTGTCTGGTCTCTCGACCTACTTGCCACCAGTAGATCCTGCCAGTACTGATCATCCCAGTCCTTTTTGGCCTGTTTTTGGATTTTCCTGTATGTAATCCTTGCTGTCCTAATGTACTTGGTATTCCGTGATTTAATGGCTTTCACCAGAGAGCCATAAGCAGAGCGGCATGATTTATTGTACCAATGATTGCCTCGTTTAAGAGATGGTAGTTTACTGGGTTTGGCACTTTTGGAGAAATGGGATTTCAATACCCCAAAAAGCTGCTCATGAAGAGCACTAGTTTTAGCAATCTGGTCTTCCTGTAAGGCACACAAAGTGGTAAAAACCTCCTGAGAGATCTTGTCTGAAATTAGGGGATCATCGACTACCCTATCCCACCGGACCCTACGCCTATCATTGGAAAGAAAGGCTTCGGCTGTTACTATCTCGGTGGCTCTGACAGTCTCCAGACCGCCGCAGTCTCCAGACCGCCCGCAGTTTTTAAGCTAAGTAAGAGCGGGTTATGGTCGCTCTCTGGGCGGGCAGATATTATCATATCCTCGAGAAGGGACCAGTACTCAACCTTGATTAGAATATAATCGATTCTGCTTGAATTGATACCATTATCAAAGGTTACCCGACCGGATTTATCAGACCTGGATCGACCATTAACAGCTCTCAAACCCCGCTCGAGGCAGAAGCCCAGCCACTGTATGGCCACTTCTGTCCACTTCTTTATCCGATTTAGGTCGAGGCAGAGGATATTCTACTGTGCATCTTCCTCTGCTAAAATATCTTCCCCCACAAGAAGTAAGGGTTCAAAACTATAATTGAAATCCCCTGCCACAATCATGAGGCAATCCATCCCGACAGAGTTGAGAATGAGATCCAGCTCTTTAGTAATTCCCGAGTTCCGCCCCCCAGGCTGGCCTCTAACATATATATTAATAATGATGATCTCCATCTTATTCGGCCGCGACAGTCTTATAACAAGAATGTCGGGGTTAAGCACCATTACTTCAGTGAACCTGTAGCTAAGCGACTGCTTCACCCAGATGGTCAGGCCACCTGACGATCTACCTCTTTTGCATCTAATAGCAGGTTTAAAACAGTTTAAATACCCCAGGCGATGGAAGGGATCAGGGGCCCAACTTTCTTGGAAAATCAGGATATCATGGTTCTCAACACAATCTATCCACTCTGCTATTGAGGTTTTACTCCTCAGGCCTGCAATGTTCCGCGAGACAATTAACAGGTTTTCCCTAATAGCATGCTGAATCTGACCAGACTCCGACGGATTTACCCCTATTGGTCTCCTTCCTGCAATAGGGCCCCCACTTGCTGAGGAGCCTGGGCACGACCTCACCGAACCTTGTTCGACCGCATCACCCCCCCTAAACTTCCTCGCTACGATCTCTCCGTCATGCACTGGGGGCATCCTGGGTGAAGGGCAGATGCCTAGACCACTACCAACACTATCACCATCCACCACTGCATGACCCTCAAGGTGATCCGCATCCCTACTCAGTTGGCATGCTGTATCTTCCCTTCCCATTGGCTGGACCACCATAAAACCCCTATAGTTGTTCTGAAGTCAATTCACCCCCTCTAGACCAATAAGTGGGTCAAATAAATTTGTCAGAGGCATATGATACTCAGCCCTGTCAAACGGTTTTACACCAAAAGATCTAATATTACGAATAAAGAGGTGGGATTGGTTGGTCCATGGTAAGCATAAGCATAAAAGTAATTTAGGCCCAGGGTTTGAACATCTCCCACTCTGCCGAACCTAGGATCATAGCAAATGTACTCTACCACCCTAGGATCTCTAAAGTTGACAATTACGCAGTCACCCTCTATATCCTTCTCTCTACGACCCAACCAACTCACCCTTCTAACATTTAATATCTCTGCGTCTGAGGAAGGGGAGAGTAGTCTGTTCCGGTTGAGCCAGTGGGTGACTTTGTTTTTCAACTCCCTATGTGATTCAATTTTATCAACTCTAATCCCCGGAACTCCCACCAGAATAACCGTGTACGGTACTGACTCTGGGGGGAGTTTGATACAAGGCAGCCGCTGTTTAGTACCCTCGCTTCCCTGTGGAGTTGTCCAACTAGGCGGTATCTTCCCTACCCGCACAGAGGGCGCGGGCTGGCTACTTGCCACCTTGCCAACTCCCGTACCCTTTTCTCCGGTAGGACCAGATCAATCCATCTCTACGGGGCGCATCTCAACACGAGGTGGGGGGTTTTGGTTGTTGGCCCTGTCATTTTGGACTGGTTGGGCAGACTCACTACCACTTCTAAGCCCTGGGGGACAAAATGGGTGGGCTTTGGCGCTTGGACCCTCCATGCCTTTCGCTATCCTTTCCAACGCGCTAGAGTTAACTAGTACTAACTTTTTGAGTTGCTCTAGTTTTGAGTTAATCAATTTAATTCTCTCCAAAAGAGGTAGTGTCAGTGATTTAAATAATTTTTCTACTTTGTCGAATAGCCCGTCATTTGCACTACTTAGGGTAGGCAGTTGATTTGGACGCGGGATAGCCATAATTGGACTAGGGGACTGAGCAGTATGTTGTTATGCCGGGTTTGAGATGGCTGTTTTTGATATTTTTGCCTCGCCACCCTTCTGAGGACCACCCCCTCTTTTCCTTTTGCCTACTGAAGGAATTGCCGTTAGTTTTTTGCCGGCTGGTATCGCCCGATTTTGGATTTTAGTTGTGGCACTATTAGGCAGGGGAATTCGAGGCCCTACTTTGCGACCCACTAGAGACAGAGCAACCTGTGGTTATATTTATTGAAGTATTGACCACAGAAGTATCAAGCCCAACCAGCGATAGGCTGGATTTCGGACTCAGGGTGACTAGGGGGACAGCTGTTCCTGGTTGTTCTGGGGTAGTAGCAGACCCGATGGTACCTAAAGATGAACGCTTCCCCGTTAAGAGATCCAAGGACAAGCGTTTCTCCGTTAGGGCTATTTCTTTTTCCAATACCACTGCAACCCTTGTAATGAATTGATCTATGGTACCTGTAACCGCCTTCCCCCCCCCCCCCCCCCCCCCCCACCCCCGGGGTGGAAAGTGTAACTTTTCGACCCTTCCCAGAGTGAGATGCCATTAGAGATGATGGGTAGGGGACTCAGGCACTGGAAATAACAATCAATATAGACAGAATGTTTAGATGGATTCGGGCTGGGATGATCTGCAGCGCAACAACAATAGGTGTAACGTTAGAGGGAATACTCTACACAAACCCGGACTTAGAGGGGTGGCCCAGCCCGGCCTCGATCGTCCTCGGACGGGCTCATATGGGCCCGCCCTTGGCCCGGGCTTCGCCCGTGCTGAGCCTGCACACGTCCTGCGTATCGTGGGCCTAGGCGGTGCTAAGAAGAGGGAGATGGGGGTGGGAAGAGGGCCCAGCTGCGGTGGATGATTGCAGCTAAGCCTGCTGGTCCTCGCAGTCCCCTGCCAAAAGTTTCACAGCAAGTTCAGCCCAAATCGGCAAGCAGTTCACGATATCCTCAACACAGGGACCAAAGAAGGCAGGTTATGTAGAGAAAGTCACTGCACCACAAACTGCTGCGAGCGGCACCCCTCTATGTACTGTCTCGCAGCTATTATTGTAAAGACATATACTGTTGTGTAAGCAAGTCAAGTTGTCCGTGCGGTGTTTCAGGCTCATGTGTTACCTAACCATGCTATCACTCACCCTGTCCAGACCCTACGCTCGATCACCCTGCGATGGCACTAGGTCTATCCCTTCCAGGGCCATCAACATGATCTCCCTCTCCTGTGCTATGGGATACTTCCTATGAACTTTCTCCTCCTCCCGTCTCAGCGTCATTCCCTCTGCTCTGCCCCACTTTACCAGTTCCATCTGCCATGCGGCCGTCCCAGTTGGTCTGGGGGATTTCCACCTCTTTGTCAGAGCCCTGATAGCTATCAAAAGAGCCGGATCGAAGAATCTCAATTTGTCCTTCAGCGCCTTGGACCTTTTGCGGAACCCCACTAGGCAGTATAGAATCTCTTCAGGTACAGGCAAGTGAGTTGTATTTCTCAGAACCTGACATACCCAAGCCCAATATCCACGAAGACAATCAACACAGGACCAGAGCATGTGCAGGAATCCAGCCTCCTCTACTCCGCAACGTGGACAGCAATGGGGGGAGTCCGGGAACATTCTATGTAGCCTCTGAGGGGACAGGTACGCCCTATGCAGTACCATTGTTTGTATAAATCTAAATTTCACATTCCGCGACACCCTCCTGGGATGCTCCAGAATAAACTGCCATGCCTTATCTGTGAGTATTATGTCTGCGTCCTGAGCCCAAGTATCCCGAAGCATATCCAGCGGAATTGCTGCGTGTGCTCTGACTCCAGAAAATAACCAGCGCACAAAGTGTCCCCCAGCCCCCATATAATAGAGCAGGTAGACCATTTCATGTTGCGCGGGTTTAGTTCGTTGTGGTGCCCAGGTGTTCTGAATGTAGTGCGAAACCGTGGCATGTAGCAAATACAATCTAGGGGGAGCGCCTGTAATTTGAAAAAAGGACTCATGGTCTAGCAGAGTGTCATCACCAAAAAAGGCCCCCACCTCTACTACCCTAGCCTCCGTCCAGGGGCGCAGTATGTCTTGTGTTAGCCTGCCCTGATGCGTCGGGATACCCAATAAGGGAATGTTCGCCGCGTATAGCTTTACTGATGAGGTGTAGGACAGTGCTCGTCTCCAGCACAATATGGCCGTGTGCAGGAGCGGGTGACAATCTGGATGAAGCCGCCTTTGTGGTAGCAACAAGAAGTGCCGCTCTCCCCGTGCCAGTCACTCAGGTGTATAGTCGATCTCATGGAGGTTCCTACCGGCCACCCAATGTGAGAGCCACTGGAGTTGGCTGGCATAATAATAGCCCCGAAAATCTGGGACCCCCAGGCCGCCCGAGTCGGTTCCCAACTGGAGCTTGCGAAGGCTAATGCGTCTCCGACCATTGCCCCAGATCAGAGTAGTTAGAATGGTATGAAGTGTGGTAAACACTTGTTGGGAGACGGTCACAGGCATGTTAACAAAATAATACAAGAGGCGTGGGAACATAACCATCTTAGAGATTGCGACTCGGCCCATAATGGACAGGGGCAAGGAGATAAAAAAAAACCATGCTGCTCCAGAGCACGCTTAATATTACCATCAATTTGGTCTTCTGGTGATCTATATACCTGGATCCCCAGATATTTGAACGTGGTCTGTGCGACCGGTATCTCGTGCGTCCTGAAGCGGATGGAAGTGGGGTGTAGTGCCTCATTGAAATAAAAGCCTGTCGATTTTGCTGGGTTGATGGCCAGGCCCGATACTTCCTCAAAGCGACAAAAAATATCAGAAGCAGGCTCTCTCTATAAGTCCCTGAGGTACAACAAGATGTCATCCACGTATATGGATATCAAATTATGCGTACCCCTGATCGATCTACCCATCTGGGCTTCATGAGCCCGGAGCGCTATAGCCAGAGGTTCCGGTGCCAAAACAAATAAAATCACGGACAGGGGACATCGCTGTCGGGTGCCCCTGTACACCGAGTAACTATCCGACACGCACCTGCCCGTACGCGCCCTGGCCGAAGGGTCTGTGTACAATAGTCTAATCCACCTCAGGAGGGAGTCAGGGAGGCCAAAGCGCCTCAGGGCCTCAAACATAAACGTCCATGACAGGGAGTCGGACGCCTGTTTTAGATCTAACGCTATACAGCCTGCCCGGGGATATTCCTGTGGCGTGCTTGTCATGAGGGCATGCAGTCTCCGAGTGTTCAGGGACGTACTCCGTCCAGGGAGGAACCCGCATTGATCCTGATGCACCAGTGTGGGTAGGTGGGATTGTAAGCGCAGGGCTATGGCCTTACTCAGGATCTTATATTCCGTAGAGAGCATTGATAAGTGCCTATAATTTGCCATGTCCGAGGCATCCCTGCCGGGCTTAGGTATTGATGTAACTAAGGCTTGCATCGTCGTTGCCGGTAGATGTCCTTCCTCAAACGCTTCCCCGAACACCTTATCCAGGACAGGCGCTAGAGTGTCTAGGTATGTCGCATAGAACTCCACTAGGAGTCCGTCTGTACCCGGTGTCTTATTGCAGTTAAGGGAACTAATTGCCACCCGTATTTCATGTTGCGTAATGGGCCCGTCCATGTCCCTCTGTGTATCCTCCGACAGGGTAGGGAACGGGAGGCCATGCAGGAGCACAGACACCTGTTCTGGGTCCTCCAAGTCAAAAGAAGCATATAATGCTCTCAGGTGGTCGTGGAACGCTTTGTTAATCTCAGATTGCGTGCGGGCCAAACCGCTGGACACGTATCTGTGTTATCACGGGGGGTCCAGTCGGTCCCGTAGCAGGCGGGCCAATAGTGTACCTGATCTATCAGCATCAGCATGCTGACGGTGTAAATACTCTTTATAATCAATGTTTCTCAGTGTCTCCAATACTTCCGTATGATCTATATTCCCTTTCTGCAGCTCCCCCTTCTTCTCAGGATCTACACTCGTCTCCCTTTCCAATATCTTTAGGCGGTTCTCCACCTCACAGAGTTTCCTGTAAATTTCCTGTCTGGATCCTACCAACTGGCCTATGGCAGCTCCCCGTACCACAACATTCATGGCATCCCATACTACTAAATTAGAAGAGGCAGAGCCCCAATTTTCTCTAAAGTAATTAGACAATGTGTCAGAGAGCGTCGCGCGGAAGGGACCATCCTCCAGAAGGAGCGGGTTGAGCCTCCAGGTAGGTACAGGGGTCGGCACCCTTCCGCAAAGGAGGCTGAGGGACAGGGGTCTATGGTCAGAGAAAGTTTTGGCTAGGTACTCTGGGCTCCCGATCCTAGAAATCTGTGACCGTGAGCATAGAAATCAGTTTATCCGAGTGTGGAGGTTGTGTACGGTGGAATAGAATGAGTATTCCTTGTAATCTGGATTCAAGGCACGCCATGCATCCATCAAGCCCCAGCCCTCCGCCCAGGTTAGAAGTACTTCAGACAGCCGTGAGGCTCCAGTCATTTGGAGGGGGGGTGTGATCTATCCAGATCCAGGCTCAGGACAATGTTCCAGTCTCCGCCCAATACCCAGGGGACGTTCGCCCAGTCCAAGAGTGCCAAACCAACTGTGTGCAGAAATTTATCCTGCACAAAATTCGGGGCGTATATACTGCCGAGTACAATTAATTCACCATCTAGGGTGCCTTTCACCAGAATAAATCTACCCTGCTCATCTATTTTCCTCTCTATCTCCTCAAATGGCGTCCCATGTCTGACCCAGATAGTCGCCCCCCTGGAGAAGGCCGAGAATGTCGTAGAGTAATTAGTACCTCTCCACTTCTTTCACAGTTTCTGGGCTTCTGATACCGTAAAGTGGGATTCCTGGAGGAAAGCAACTTGTGTGTGATGCTTAAGCAGGAAGGAGTGGATCTGGTGTCTTTTCTGTATCGGCCCAAGCCCCTGCACATTCCAGATAGTGTATTGATAAGATCCTACTGCATCAGCCATAATCATCTATTGCCAAGCATAAGAGTGTCAGTGGGCTCACAGCGCAAGCCCATATAACTAACGACCAGGAGACTACATATTCGAAAATTCCCTCCCAAAACTGAACAAACAAGGCGCAGCAAAACAACACTGCCGGGCCAAACATAAGAACAGTAAACAAATAAGTCCAAGGACGAGTGCGTTCGCCATTGGGGGGGGTGGCAAAGCACTACTATGGTCATCTGTGTATTCGCACCGGGTACCGCTGGCTCAACGGCGTACCGTCCTGGTGGCACCATGTTAGAAAAAATCTGCACGTAAACACGTACTGCAGATACCCTCACCATGTGAACCAATAGACCCACTAGGGTCGCACTCAACCAGGGTTCCCTCCCTACTCATTCCATCTCACAAGTGCAAGGAAGCAGCGGGTATGCACATTATAAACAGCGTTCAATACTTATTACCAAACCCATGGATATCTGTTTGGACTATGAGTCAACAACAACAGCAAGCAGTGAGCACAAAGTAAAAGATAACGTGCGCTGCAGGTAACCAGTCCACTCCAAACGAAGCCGTGTATCCCTTTAGTTGTCCAGCATATCATCTGCCGCTCGGGGTGTGACAGTAGGGAACAGGATCACACTGTTGTCCGAGTCAGAGGGGACCGTGCTGTCGTCTGAGTTCGTCGGTATCTTCCCCGAATCCTCTCTGAACATGCCCACCATCGCCACAGCACCAGACTGATCCTCCCTCTGTTGTTCCTGTGATGAGCCAAGTTTCCCTATGCTCCTCCTTGCATTTAGGGAGTGCTCTCTTTCTCGACCCGAGTCTCTCCCCGAGCCACCGGTAGCTATATCCTGAGTAGCGTCCTGACTCCCGTTGATGCCCATCACCTCCAGCCATTCCTCGACATCAGATGGGCTCTCGAAGAAATGTGTTTTCCTGCCATGGATGATCTTCAGTCGGGCTGGGAAAAGCAGTGCATATTTCAACTTGGCTCTTTGTAGCTTCTTCTTTACCTCCACATATGAGGAGCGCTGTTTCTGGACCGTATTGGTATAGTCTGGGTAGAGGGACACCCTTTGGTGTTCAGGCGCGCCATCAAGACTTTTCTATTCGCTTAGCCTGTATTATTCTGCTTTGCTGTTGTTTCATTTTTTTGGCTTATTGACTGAGTTGTGTTTTGTGTACCTTGCAAAGCGCCGGGACGCCCCTTTGCTGGGGCAGCTGAGCGCGGTATAAGTGCAGATAACATAACATAACATATTGGAAAAGGGACTTCTCACTGGCTTTCTGCAACAAAACATCCCTATCTCGGTAGTTAAGTAATCGTGCTATCAAAGGGTGGCCTGATATGGGCCTACCGGTCGGGATCCTGTATGCCCGTTCTACACAATTGCCGTGATAGACCCTCCATAGTAGCATTGTCTCGGAACCACTGCTCCATGAAATCCTCTGCATGGGCCCCCCTCACAGCGTTCAGAAGGCCTATGACGCAGACGTTGTTGCGGCGATTCCGACCTTTCCGCGTCCTCCACGCGGTCCATGAGGGAGGCAACCTGCTGCTGTAGTTGCTGAATAGAGGTGGATTGGTCTGCCACAGTCGGTGTGAGTTCGGAAAGGGCAAGTCCCTGGTCTTTTACCTTGTCCGCCAATTCGTCATGGTCTGCCTTTAACAGTGATAGATTTGTGGTTAGGGCCCCCAGCTGATGTTCCATTGCCGACCTAGAGTCCAAAATTTCTTTCAGGATTAAATCCAGTTTGTTCTCCTGCTGATCGCTGACGTGATCTGACCCAGAAGCACTCGGTGGAATTCTCCCTTCTCCAGTGCTCTCCGTGTTGCGCGTGAGCTCTTCACCTCCGCGCCCCTCCGCCACCTTTGCCCCCTTTTGCACCATGAAGTTCCTGAAGTGCGCCGAAGCCGTACTTTGTAAGATAGGAGTCTTCTGAAGAGAGCGAGCCCACCCTCCATGGCGGTGTATGTCAGCGGTCTCTTCCGACCTCACCAGTTCCTCCGTGAGTGTCCACTCGTCCCGGTCAATTCGCCCCTCCCTCGGGCTCCACACCGGGTCCCAAGAGCCAATATTCACAAAGGCGGAGGTCGCAAGGTACCAGGGCCTCCAGAGTCCTGTCGGGCGCCAGTGAACTCCTGCTCCCCGCCCACGGCGACACCCAGGCCAGCAGACCCGCACTCTCAGCGGGCTTTGCTCCACAGGTCACCTTCCCTGGGCCCGCAGGACACAGCCAAGAAGAAAATGAGGCAGCTCCACGTGTCTCCCCTCACCGGCAGTCTCACCTCCGCGGGCAGCCAGTGTCTCAGCAGCCCGGCTGTTCCGTCCCTCCGATGGGGTCCGGGCCGTAACTTTGTGGCGGGATGGGGGGGGGGGGGGAATTCCCAAGATCAGTTATTTCCCCATGTCGCTCTCTCTTCTGCGTCACATCACCAGTGCCTGGGAGCTCCGCGGGTTCCTCTCTTCGGTCACCCGCCCCTGCTCTTTCGCGTGCAATGTGTCAGTCCTCCACCGCTACCGGACCTCCGCAAACACGGGCCAACCCAGTCCCGTGGCAGGCCCCAGCAGACTCTAAGAGCTGGGGTCGTCACTCAACGCCTCCCTGTGGGGTCCGGGTCTCCTCCCCCTCGAGATCCTGCGGTGTCACAGGTAGGCACCTCGTAGCCGCCTCCGGTCGGGTCACACAGCGTTCCAAGTGCTCCGGAGCGCCGGACCGATCACTTCCGGTCCCGCTCACCCCAGTGGCTCCGGGCTCGCTCCAACTGCAGCTCCCGGCTTCTTCCCGTATGCGTGGCGGTAGGCCCAATCCTCTTCTGACTAACATTATGGAACACAATCTGTACGCCGATGGGTCACCGTGTCGCCGCAGGGTTCCGGCGTCGATCCGCCACCTTCCGCTGTGGGCAGGGTTCCAGCAGCCGCTTTTATTCAGGATTTGCCGCCAGGCAGACCCGAAGCACTAGCAGCAGCCGACCACATTCGTGGCTGGCTAGACACGCCCTCGTGTTGGGCATGATAGTTAATATTAGACTGACTGCTTCCAAGGCTACTTAACAATGATTTAGAATCTGATGCTAGCAATGTTCCATTCAAGGAAATTGCTACCTTTGTGGCTGAAATGCACTATCTCCCTTTCAAACGATAGTGTTTCCTTCTCACGGAAGGAAGCTCATTTAACGTCTTCCCCTGCACTCTGTATGTTGGACTCTGATACTTAACATGGATTGTTGGTAAGGGTAATCTCTATTTTTGTATCTCCGTCCCACTTTCAAAAAGGCCCCAGTACTTGGAGTGGTTCAGAGCCTTTTACCATTCCCCCTCCTGCTTGCCTTGCAGTCATGAATACAGATATTAACCTACTGCATAACGTCTGATTTCTCATCCTCCTTTTTGTGGCCGCTTCCACAAGGACAATTGGACCTGAGGCGCTCTGATATCATAAAGCTAAAGCAAGATGTTGTCTGACGTGAGGGCCACTCTGTTGCCTAACAAGCAGCAGGATACATTTATCTTGGTAATGAAATGAGTAGCTGGGTAGACAGGATGCCCAAATCAAGACTAAGAAATTAGGGAATTTTTTGAGACTTCTAAATTTGTATGTACGTAATTTTGAGCATGAGAGTCTCAACTTCCCTATTGCTGAACTGGTAGGAATTGCCTAAAATGATGATGGTGAACATGCTATGCATAGATTTTTTTATTCACATTAACTGTAGCATAGCCCTTCCTTGCTCAGTTTATCAGCTGACTTAATTGCTACTGGTGTGCCATATCCTAAAACAAATGAAGTGAGATGGGTACGCTGCCACTTGGCTGGCAATAGATCTCTTTAGCTATGCCCTGATGTACATGCTACAGTTGTTTGGAGAGTGTTAGCAAATGAGGCATGGGATTCATAGAATTGTGGGAGGTTAAAAACACAAATTCAGATTAGATTTTCTAATGTGAGGTTGATTTTAAAAAGAATACAGACTCAATAGAATTGATCTGTTTACCCTTTATAAAAATCACGATTTTTTGTACTGCTTATAGTAAATGTGCTAACAGTGGACTTTTCCATCTGCAGATTATACTGAATGACCAGCAGTTATAGTGTTTCACAACAGAATTTCTCTGCATTGCCGAGACTGAATTTTTTTTTTTTTTTAAAAGCAGTCTTCTGGCATACAGCATCATTTCACCACTTTATTTGGTAAGTAAATCTCACAATCATTCCTTTAGGCATTTAAAAGGACTTTCTCAGCATCTGAATGTCCTACCTGCCTTCCAGTGGGGGCCTGTGCTTGAATATATTTTTTGTCAAGATGGAAGTAATATGGATCACCTTGTGTTGGTCATGATAGTTTTTTCTTTTTTTAAACAGATTTTATTGTGTGAACTCACATATCATGCATATCTCTGACACCCAGAGACAAATGCCACCATCAATGTGCTAGCTATTACTTTAGACACATGCATAACAATGAATATCCCTAAACACCCCCCCACTGAAGAATTAGTGCCACAGAATGTAATCAATGCGCAACCCCCCCTCTCCCCCCTCCCACACCCTCCCTGTGTGCCAACTCGCCCACCTGACGCATAAAGTAGCAAAACATTACATGCCATGTACAATCCATACCAACTGCCACTGTTCATGGTCCGTGTCTTCATATCGTCGGGAGGGTGGCCTCCTCGGGCTGTGGGTCAAGGTCCAGACCACTGTAGTCCACCCACCGCTTCCAGATTTTGAAGTGCTTCCGGGACAGCTCCTTGCTAGAAATACAGGTTGTTCCAAGCCCATACAATAGTCCATTCCGTTCTTCCAGGCCTTGAGTGACGGAGCCTGGGGGGCTTTCCATGCTTTCGCAATATCACGTTTCGCCAGCGTAAGTCCTAACAACATTAAATGACGTTTATACCGGTTTCCCCCGACCCCCGCCATGACATGCAGCAGTGCTAGTTTGGGGTCCCTCTGTATCCTCCAGGCTAAGACTTCGTCTAGGCAACGATGGACCCCATCCCAAAACCTTTGCAACGATGCGCAGTCCCACACCATATGTAGTAATGTGCCAACTTCTAACCCACAGCGAAGGCAGTCGGGGGACGCCACTAGTCCCGCCTTCCACAGCCGCTGTCTGGTGTAATATGTGCGGTGCAAGTATCTGAACTGGATTAGCCGCAGGCGCATGGATATGGCTGCTCCCCTGGGACTCTCGAGGGCTTCAACCCAATCCTCCTCATCTAGTTCCCCGACATCCTGCTCCCAGTGGGCCCTAAGGCCACTCAGATCGGAGGAGCAATGCCGCACTAACATCTGGTAGATACGTGATAGTTTTTTGTCAGGCAGCTCACCCATGAAGATTTTCGCTTCAATGGGACTGAATTCAGGGATCTGCTCCAGGCCAACTAGGGAGGGCGCCAGGGCATGGCGGAATTGAAGGTATTTATAGAACTGGGTGTGGGGCATCCCATAGTCCTCCTGTAAATTCGCAAAGGATTTGAGGGTATCGACGGACAGAGCGTTGCCCAGGGTGGAAATGCCAATGGCGTCCCAGCCCCCGAAGCCCGTCAGGGCATCCAACTGTGGGAGCCTTCCATTGCGCCAAAGGGGGGTTTCCTGTGTAAGGACATTCCACCAACCCGTCCACCGCAGCCCCTGCCTCCACACGTGAAAGACCACCTGCGTGGCTGATGGGAGGGACCTCCGAAGGGGTGCCGCATACAGAAGCGTATTGCAAAAAACACAGTTGATGGACAGAATGCAGAACAATGTCTTACATTCACCCCAGTACAAAGATCTGGGCCTAAATCCATCATTTTTTTGCACTCCACTCCACCCTAGGTCAAACAATGGCTATATGCAAATCAGCCTTGACCCTGTGCCTCATGGGAACAGTCCAGCCCGAACTACCAAGCCATGTCTCTCCTAGACCGGAATCAAGCATCCAAGGACCGGTTTCTGGCTATCAGCCTTCTTCAGGCTGGATAGCTTGACTCCAGTGATGTGGAGAGCCTGGAACTCACGTCTGAGCATACCCAGCCCACTCGGGGTGAAAATTGCAAAAAACACAGTTGATGGACAGAATGCAGAACAATGTCTTACATTAACCCCAGTACAAAGATCTGGGCCTAAATCCATCATTTATTTGCACTCCACACCACCCTAGGTCAGACAATGGCTATATGCAAATCAGCCTTGACCCTGTGCCTCATGGGAACAGTCAAGCCCGAACTACCAATCCATGTCTTTCCTAGACCGGAATCAAGCGTCCAAGGCCCCCCGCCTATACCGGCCCCCGGCAGCGCCCCCCCGGTCACGCACAGTTTCTGACTCCTTCCCACCGGGGCCCGATCTCACCCCCGAATTCCCAACTGGGGTCGCGCAGCACTCACCACTGGTCTTCGCCGTCAAGCAGCCGCAGGCAGGGCTTCAGTAGGCACTTTCCTCCCCACCGGGGCTCTCCACTGCCGCCGCGATGGGCGCTTGGCTCCAAATGGCGGCGCACTCTGTCAGCCCCACCAGGGCTCAGTCTATGCTCATTTGCATGGGGTATCGCACCTCCCTGCAGGCTCCCAGCGGCAATGGTGATGGCGCAACGTGGTTCTGCACCCGGGGCAAGCCCCAAGGCTGTTCCTCCTCACCACAGCCACCGACCGACTCACTCCCGCTATGCCACTCCAACGTCGGTATCCCAGCTATGTATGGATCAACCGGGCCCAAGGCCCTCCAAGCACCCCACAGACCCTCGGCTGGTGGCTGCTGACTCCCCAAGGTGTCACCAGTCCTCCTCTCCGGGACCCGATTCGGTCCCCAGGAACTCACAGTACACAACAGCAGCTCGTGCAGCTCATCTCCCGTACCCCCGGACGGCCATCTGTCCCGCAAGGAGGGCCCCGTCCAAACCGCGCCGGCCAGGGCCTCCCGTTCCGGGCCCGCAGGAGGGTCAGCAGCTCTCACCACCACAGCCGACTGTTCTCAGCCCTCCGCCCCACGTCTCCAACCAAGCGCCGCATCCGTCTGGGCATGTAAGTGTAGGGCAGTGGCCCACCGCCAACATGGCCGCCCCCGGCGCGCCCCTCCTGATTTTCCGGTGGGGCGCCCCCACAACCGCCCAGGACGAGGGAGGCAATGCGGCGCAGGAGGGCCCCGGGCCACCCGAGCCCCCAGGAGAGATCGTGCGTCAGGTCTTTCCTACCGCGGCGTCGGTAGTCTCAGCCAGGCAGGGCAGCGCCAAAATTGAGGTCCCGGCTGCGCAGGCCCCACCGAGCACCTCCGGACCGGCAGCACCGCCCAGTGATGTGGTCTGCACAGAAGTCGCCACAGGAGCGCTGTCCGCTGAAATCTGCACTCGGCTCCAGATGTAGGCGCCGCACCCCTCTCCACACCAGCGGCAGCGGACACGCCCGGACCCAGCAGCCCCAAAATCGTGGTCCCGGATGCCTAGGCCCCAACGGACCCCGTGGGACCCCACCGCGTCGCCGGCCCGCTGCTCCTCCTCCCGGGTCTCTGTGGGCTGGAAATTTCACAGAGTGCAGCCCAGCGCCTCCGCCACTGATTGCCGTTGCAGGGGACTCGCACTGAAGACCAGGGCCAGGATAAATGTTCAGTAGTGTGTCAGGCTGGTCGGAGCTCAGACTCTAAACGACCGCCATGTTCGTCGGTTTGGCCATGCCCCGTTGGTCATGATAGTTAATAAAAGACTGACTGCTTCCAAGGCTACTTAAACATGATTTAGATCCTGATGCTAGCAATGTTCCATTCAAGCAAATTGCTGCCATTACGGCTGAAACGCACTTCCAAGGCTACTTAAACATGATTTAGATCCTGATGCTAGCAATGTTCCATTCAAGGAAATTGCTGCCTTTGCGGCTGAAATGCACTATCTCACTTTAAAACGATAGTATTATATACTCGCGGAAGGAAGCTTATTTAATGTCTTCCCCTGCACTCTGTATGTCGGACTCTGATACTTAAGATGGATTTTTGGTAAGGATAATCTCTATTTTTGTATCTCCGTACCACTTTCAAAAAGGCCCTAGTGCTTGGAGTGGTTCAGAGTCCTTTACCATTCCCCCTCCTGCTTGCCTTGCAGCCATGAATACAGATAGTAGCCTACTGCAGACCTTCTGATATCTCAGCCTCCTTTTTGTGGTCAGCTTCCACAAGGACAATTGGACCAGAGGCGCTCTGACATCATAAAGCTAAAGCAAGATGTTGTCTGACGTGAGGGCCACTCTGTTGCCTCACAAGCAGCAGGATACATTTATCTTGGTAATGAAATGAGTAGCAGGGTATACAGGATGCCCAAATGAAAACTAAGATGGTAAGATTAAAAAAATTAGGGCTTCTAAATTTGCCGCAGTATTGGAACTTTCATAGATTCCCATGCTTTGTATCATTCCCCGTCGTCAGAATGGGAGCCTCGATAGTATCACAACCATAGAAACAAAAGAGAAAAAATAGGCCTAGGCCTCATCTCCTTTTGTATCCTATCACCCTCTTTGTGCAAAAGAGACCAAACTTTTGTCAGGACCAATCAGAACAGCCTCACCCCCTAGAACCTTCCTGAGAGAGCTCCGAGCCTCAGATTTTTCTACCGCACGTTGTGCTAGGGAGTCTCCACTGAGCTCTGCTCAGTTTTTCTCATTCTAACTGTTATTTCTTCAAGTTTTCAACTTCAATCAGGACTTGTCTGACAAAGAGAAGAAGGCCTTATTCAGGTCCTGTGCATCTTGTGGAAAAAAGCGTCTCTTTGTGGAAGAAAAGCATGAAAGCTGTATCTATTGGTTATACCCTGACCACAAGGCCACAGACTGCAAAATTTGTAGAACCTTCTCTACTAAGACACTTCGTGACAGAGAGGGGCGGCTTTTGACCTGGCTTAAAAAAATGAAGACTCGGAAGGAGGTTCTCTCATCAGAGGAAGAGGATGCAACATCTCTGGCTTCCTCTCACAGATCCAAGAAGAGGGGTAGGTCTCCTCCAAGTTCTTCTTCTGCTGAGCCCCCTTCTAAAGCCCCTCATAAGATCTCTGATAGGTCTGGGAGGGCTAGTCCCCTTAAATCTCCTCACGGAAGTGAAAAGGAGAGGCAGGGACAGGGACAGGCTGCTGGATTACTTACAACCTCTAAGGACAAAAAGGAGGTTTCTATCTCTTCTCCTCCGTCCAAAAAGGAAAAGACTAGTGACAAACACTCTACTGGCACTCCAGGATCCGTGACTGAGAAAAAACAGCGTCCGTCGACGACAAAAACATCAGGTACGTCGACGACGATTACTTCTGTGAAACTTCCCGCTGCTTCCTTGGCTCCGTCGACGGGCTCGTCGTCGGTAGCGGTTTCAGAGTCGACGACTTTGTCGTCGTTCAATGTTCCTGGTTCGTCGACGATAACATCTTCAACATCGACGATGGTTTCTGGTAAGCTGCTGTCGACCGCATCGTCGACGACGAAAACTACGTCGACGACGACAACGACTTCGACGGCAATGATGGTGATGACGACGAGTTCGTCTACGAGACCGTCGACGATCATCCCGTCGGCGACCAAGACTCCGTCAACGAGGTTTTCTATGCCGTCGACGACTCCGTCGACAATACCGTCGACGATATCCACACCGTCGACGACGGCTCCGTCGACGAAGCCGTCGACGGGTAAAAAACTGCAAATTCCTCTGCAGAGGATGAAAATTACACCTGAGATGACGTCTCCTCGACGAGTTTCGGAACATCTGCCGATAATGCTTCTGGATGACGATTCGGAGGAGGATGAGGAAAATGAAGGCCGTTTTGGGGATGCCTACAGTCCCTCAGACTTAAATGTAAAATTACAAGAGACTGACACGGAGGAATACTATGAGCAATGTGACCAACAAATGCATCCATATGTTCCACAAGGACTACGTCCACCTGGTTTAGGACAGGACATGGTGGCTATGCCCGCCTCTTTAATTTCTGACCTGCAGTTGATGCTGCAGGACTATAGGAACAGGTTTCCTTCGGAACAGTCAAAGCAGTCTACGCAACCTCCACTTCAAGCGTTGCCGCAAGCGCAACCAGTAGTCGAACTTTCTCCCTCGCAAGTGGTGTCTCTCACACCACCAAGGTCATTCCAAGGGTCCTTTCCCAGACACCGGATCCAGGACCCTCCTCTCCTATTCAGCAGGATACCTCTTCGGATGATGAGGTGCAAGTGGATCCCTTGACTGATCAACTACAGGACCCACACTTCGATCAAGGAGACAGTGGGTTGCAAGATCCAGACGCCACTGGTCGGGATACTTCTATTTCCCCTCCAGTCGATATAGGGGGGTTCCATAACCTAATGGAGAGAGCTGCAAAGAGGTTTGGACTACCAATTTCGAAGGAAGTGTCTGAATGCTTCCTGTATGACTTTAAAGATCAAAATAGAAGGTTGGTCAAATCCATTCCGATTATTGAGCATGTGTGGGAGGAAGGTATGAAAATAATGCACAATCCAGCCACGGTGATTCCAGTTCTCCCCAGGTTGGAAAGGAAGTATAAGGCTCCAGATGGCAGTTCAGCTTGTCTTCTTGGTCAGCCAAAGCCTGATTCGGTGATATCACAGGCTGCTCAAAGCAAGTCCAAGAACCCATCAAACCTTTGACTGCTCCTCTGGACAAGGACGGTAGGCGCCTGGATAACGTGGGGAAGAGGTTTTCTTCCATGGCCAGCTTACTGGTTCGTGCAGCAAATGCTCTCGCCATTCTAGGCAGATACGATCGCCAGATGTGGTGTGACATGGAGCCGTTTGTGGAACAACTGCCAGACTCCACGAGAGAAGAGGCAAAGAGGGTTCTGATGGAGGGAGAAAAATCATCCTCTGAAGTTATCGACTGTGCTATGGACATAGCGTCCACGGCTTTTCGAGCATTGGCAGGGTCAGCTGTGCTTCGTCGCCAAGGTTGGTTGAGAGCCACCTGGTTTCGTCAGGAGGTCCAAAATAAGATCCTGGACCTCCCATTTGATGGAGAGATGCTTTTTGGTAAGCATGTTGATGATGCCCTGCAGAATATAAAAAAGGATACGGACACGGCGAAGTCTTTGGGATCACTCAACTACCGTAAGGTCCCATTTAAAGGCGCTTGTGGCAGAGGTTTCTCTTCATATAGAGGCAACACCCAACAGAGATATTCCTCTCAGTCTTTGCAATCTTATAAGACTCAATATTCAAATCAAAGGCATGGACAATCGGCTTCTTACTCTCGCCAAACTCCACAAGGACGTCAGAACCGTCAGGGACGCGACAACACCAAGAGACAATAGTGGCCTCCTGGCTCTACCTACAGTTCCTCCTCTTCCAGTCACATCAGTGGGGGGCAGGATATCATTTTGCCTGGACAGCTGGAAGTGTATAACATCGGACCAGTGGTTCCTGAATATCGTTCAGAGTGGCCATACATTGGAGTTCCAAGACCTTCCTCCAACGAGAGCTCCGGGCGCCACCCGCACAAAATATCTGGGACTGCTCCACCTCGAAGCCCACCAATTGTTCCTCAAAGGGGCAATAGAACTGGTACCTCTCTCTCAGAGGGGCAGAGGTTTTTATTCCAGGTTCTTCCTGGTTCGGAAGACGGCAGAAACTTTGCGCCCCATACTAGACCTACGAGAGCTCAACATTTATCTCATCAAACTCTCTTTGAGGATGGTCACTCTCCAAGAAATTCTTCCTCTTTTGAACCCAGGCGACTATTTGGCATCCCTGGATTTAGAAGATGCGTATTTCCACATTCCAACACACCCAGCTCACAGACAATATCTGCGATTCACAGTGGGAAAGAGCCATTTCCAATTCAAGGTGCTTCCGTTTGGCCTTCGGTCTGCACCTCGAGTATTCACCAAAGTGTTGGCACCAGTAGCAGCTTTTCTAAGAAAACAATCCCTGGAGGTTTTCCCTTATTTGGAGGACTGGCTCGTCAAGGCTCCATCTTTCAAGGAAACCTCTCAAGCTGTTTCGACTTGCATTCAGTTGTTCAGTCACCTGGGCCTTCAATTGAACAAACACAAGTCAGTTTTACAGCCCTCCAGATCCACAAGGTTCCTTGGGGCCATTTTAGACACGACGCAATGCACAGCTCGTCCTTCAGAAGAATGTCAACAGAAGTTGATCATAACGGCTCGCCAACTGTTCCGCAAGAAATGCCTTTCAGTCCGGCAATACAAGTCCCTGCTCAAGTCGATGTCATCGTGCATACCATTAATAACTCATTGCAGGCTGCGAATGCGTCCTCTGCAGGAGGAGCTAGACAAACAATGGTGTCAGGCAGAGGGATCATTCAACGACAAGGTGTTGGTGACACCAGAAATGAGAAAGGCATGCAAATGGTGGCTAGTGCAGGACAATATCGCACAGGGTCTGACGTTCAGAGTTTCACCATCCCCTCTGATCATGACAACGGATGCCTCTTTGGAAGGCTGGGGATCGGTGCTCCGAGAGCTTCAAGTCAGCGGGCACTGGAGTCCAGAACAACGTCAGTGCCATATACATTTTTTTGAGCTAGCGGCCATTCGTTTGGCTTTGCAGGCTTTCCTTCCCAGAGTCCGAAATCATACAGTGCTGGTCCGGACGGACAATACGACGGCCATGCACTACGTCAACAAGCAAGGAGGAACGAGATCGCAAACTCTGTCCAAAAAAGCTCAGAGGATCTGGGATTACGTGATTCTAAACAACATCAATTTGAGATCCGAACATCTGGCAGGCTCTCTCAATGTCAAGGCGGATGCCCTGAGTCGCAAGACAGAGGTGAATCACGAATGGGAGTTGAATCAATTCACTCTGGAGAGTGTGTTCTCGGTCCGGGGGACACCAACCATCGACCTTTTTGCCTCTCCGGTGAACGCCAAATGCAGGTTTTACGCAAGCAAGGTTCACCATCCGGAATTTCTGGGGAACGCCCTTTCGATGGCCTGGTACAGCGCATTCTTTTACGCTTTTCCACCAATTCCCCGCATTCCTCGAATACTCAGGAAAATGAAAGCGGAACCGTGCAAGATGATTCTCATTGCACCAGCTTGGCCCCGGCAGTTTTGGTACACAGAACTCATTCTACTCTCCCAAGCTCATCCAATTCGCTTACGACCAATTCCTTCCCTATTGTCGAGGAATCAAGGACAAATTTACCATCCGGATCCGAGATCACTGCACTTGACAGCGTGGCTCCTGAACACAGAAAGTTCCGTCATCTGAATCTCTCCCAGGAATGTAGGGATGTTTTGTCCCAAGCTCGAGCACCGAGCACTAATAAGACTTACAAGGCTAAATGGAAGAGGTTCTGCCTGTGGTGTCAGAGACAAGATCTCCATCCTTACAAATCTCTACCTCATCAACTTTTGCCATATATACTATCATTGGCAAAGTCTGGGTTGGCGCATTCATTTGTTAAGGTTCATCTTGCAGCCATATCGAGGTTTAGGAGCAGTTCTTCAGGCCCTTCCTTATGGTCCTCTAGGTTTATTAAATAATTCTTAAAAGGCTTGTTTCGAATGTATCCTCCAGTTTGCCCTCCTCCACCAGTTTGGCAACTCAATCTCATCCTGGCTCAACTCATGAAAGCCCCTAAGCAGTCATTTGTTTATACTGCGTTTTTGCGCTGTTCTGGTTTTTAAACTGAAAGAGGCTTACAGCTATTAAAGTTTCCTTACTGTGAGTTCTCTATTCTATTTTAACTTCACTTTTCCCTACACTTTCACCCTTTGCACTGCACTTGGTCCCATTTGGTGATCCCACGCATGGTCAACAAGCGATTGTGGGCTTGACCCCAGTCCTGCCAGGCGGATCTGGAAGTAGTCTCAATGATCTAGAGACACCCCAGTCCAGCCCTGTGGATGACCAGATGAGAAAATAAGATCACCAACAAGATTTTGATGGTAATCCATCTCTGGATCTTGGGTCTCACCTACCTTTGCTGGTGGTCACATGCGTAGGATTAATAAACTCTATAAAAAGACCATTTTTGTTATTCCAACTAGTATTTTGATGACTTAATAATCCGTATGGTCTCTTGAGCACACTTGTCTCCTTTGCTTTTTCAGACCCCCAGGTTTCTTTGTATTTGTAGTATGTGTATCAGGGGATGACAACCTGGGCAGGTCTCCAACTTCCCTTAGACCCTCCAACCCCCGTTCGTGTTGTCTCAACTCATGAAAGCCCAGTTTGAGCCGGTGCACAAGGTGGACTTGAAATTCCTGTCTTGGAAACTTGCCCTCCTCTTAGCTCTAACATCAGCGACAAGAGTGAGTGAGCTTCAAGCCCTCTCCATAGTGCATCCATTCCTGCAATTCAAAAAAGATGTGCTTATCCTTCGCACCAATCCGAAATTTATTCCAAAGGTGCCGTCTGAGTTCCACTTGAATGAACCTTTGATTTTAAAGTCTTTCTTTCCGCCCCCTTCAATGCCTGCGGAACGCACATTGCATTCTTTGGATGTTCAAAGATGCTTAAAATTCTACTTAGAGCGCACACGACCCTTTCGGAAATCATCCCAGTTGTTTGTGTCCTACAGCACACCACGGAAGTGGTTTCCTTTGGCTAAGAGTGGCATTTCCCGCTGGATCTCCAGTGCGATTCAATTATGCCATCAGGAGGCGGGCAAGCCTTTGGACAGAAAAGTCAGTGCACATTCCACAATGTCTGTGGAATGTGCAGGGAAGCAACGTGGAGCAGTACACATACCTTCACGAAGCACTACTGCCTGGAGTCTGCAGGACGAGACGATGCGGCTGTTGGTCAAGCAGTGCTGCAGAATCTTTTCCATTGAGAGGTGAGCTTTCCCTACAAGCCCTCCATCCTGGTGAGCACATTTTGTTTCTTGTTTGCTATGCTATAAGTTTATATGCTTTATGGTTATGTGATGCCATGTATCTACAAAATATGTCTTGGTTATTACTGCTAGCTATTCTGATACAAAGCATTGGAATCTATGAAAGTTCCAATACTGGGGCAAGAAAACAAGTTACTTACCTGTAACTTTGGTTCCCCAGTATTGGTAACTTTCATAGATTCCCATGTGCCCACACTCCTCCCCTGGGAAAGCTCAGTTTTTTTACAGAGATAGTGGCGGTTTGAACAACGGCTACGAAAATCTGAGGCTCTGAGCTCTCTCAGGAAGGTTCTAGGGGGTGAGGCTGTTCTGATTGGTCCTGACAAAATTTTGGTCTCTTTTGCACAAAGAGGGTGATAGGATACAAAAGGAGATGAGGCCTAGGCCTATTTTTTTCTCTTTTGTTTCTATGGTTGTGATACTACCGTGGCTCCCATTCCGACGACGGGGAATGATACAAAGCATGGGAATCTATGAAAGTTACCAATACTGGGGAACCAAAGTTACAGGTAAGTAACTTGTTTTCTTGTAAGAAGGTCAGTTTGAGCATAAGAGTCTCAACTTCACTATTGCTGAACTGGTAGGAATTGCCTAACATGATGATGGTGAACATGCTGTTCATACCTTTTATTATTCCCATTAACTGTAGCATAACTCTTCCTTGCTCAACTGATCAGCTGGCTTAATTGCTGCTGGTGTACCATATCCTAATCATGACACCAAATTGTACCTAGGAGTCAAAAAGAATGAGTCATTCAACATGGATCACAAAACCAATACCATACAGATAACACCAGTGGGAACACACCATGCAAGCTAATGTACAATGCTGGCCAAGTAAAGGCTCAAGAGCATGTGGAGAAAATTCCCATCAGAAGCCACACTGTACCGCCCTCTTTCTCATCATTTGGGTTCTCCTTACCCAGGAGACAAAACAAAACGGCCGGTCTGATGTTACCGTGACCGATATAGATGTGAAAAGAAGGTAGTATATGTTATTCAAATGTTGAGGTGGCGACTGAAAAAAAGCAGTGTGTGATGATAGGAGTGAGATAGTGAAGGATTTTAAAATTAGGTGAACCGGGTAGAAAAACAATTTTTATTAGTATCTCCCAATCCCTAAGGTTAAAAGGCAAGTGCAAGTGCGGGTTTGAAATAATAACCGTACTTAGTAGTGGTCAACATGTTTCTGCATTTAGAGACAAGAGTTTTAAATGCATTCTTCAGGACCTGTTGTTTTAAAACTACTGCTTTTCGTGAATAGTAATAAAAAGATATCACCTGAGAGTCCCAGGTTGTGTGCTCAACCATATACTGTTATAGCATCGTACCAAACGGCATTGGATCCAACAGAAAGACAGACAAGAAAAATAAAAGAACATGTGTGTATCATATTCCCGTGGTTAATTTTGAATATTTTATCAAATAGAACCTCAGTGTAATGACGCCACATTCACACATGCTGGAAAGTGAATTCCAATACAAACACTCACCCATATATGATGGTTGAGGAGCTTCACCCCACCTGGCTGCGGCTCAGGTATGAGGAGCACCGCTCTAGAATTGAGTTTTAAAAAAATGAGTTTAAAAAGAGAAAGGGGCAATCATGGCTTAGTAGAAAATCCATCGAGTGGTACATGGATTACTTATGAGTATTCACTGCTTATACCGATCCTATAGAATCAGATATTTGACTTTTAAAATCAGATATTTGACTTTTAGCTCAGTTGAGGTCTCAATATTTTGTATAGTATAGTATGTTTTATTGCATATGTAGAGTATCACTAAAAGTCTAGCAATGCCTCAAGACGTCCGTCTTGCAGTTTCACAAAAAGCAAGACAACATACTGGCCACATTTACGTGATACATATAACAATAAAACACACATCCCTGGCTTATTTAGCGCGTTTCGCAAGGTACTCGTTTAAGAGTTTACAAGCATGCAAACAAACACACTTGCGCTACGCTGCCTATGCATTTCAGCTGCCGTCCCCACAGGGTGGAGTTAACGAAAATCATCTGCCTAGCGTTTAGCGTGTTAAGAACGCGGATATAAGGCAGCCGGCTTACCTGACCGTCGGTGTCTCCTGACAGTCTTCCGAACTGTCTGGGGGGGCACCGGTTGTTTTACTGGTGCTGTGTTTATCCGGCCGCTTTCGGAAGGTGGAGTCACGTGATCGGCTGTGGTCACGTGACTCCGGAATGCCGGGAATTGTAGTTCAAAGAGCGTTTCGCCGTGGTTATGGTAAAACCAAGCGCTAAACCTACAATGTGTGATAAAAACCTGTCATTAAGCCTGTTGTGTTGGCTGTTTTCGTTTTTTAACCATATTTCATGTATTATAGAGCGGCATAATACCATATGTAGAAAAATATTATTTTCGGACAAATAGTATTTTTACTGAATCTTATGGGACTCGCTGATTAGGATTTCTTATCAACCTTTATATATAGTATAATGACACAGTCTCATATGTCCAAAAACTTCTAAGAAAGGTGTTCCTTATAATTGATACTCAATGTGTATGATGGAAAGGCGAAAACCAAAGGCAAAAACAAGTCTATTAGGTCTATATGCTGGACAGTGTATCATGGTAGTTTAGAGGGACATCCAAGGTATCGGCTCATTGAGTCCCTCCTTATCACTGTTCAGTCTGTAGACCCATTTCTGTTCAATTTTGAACAGAAAACGACCAGTGTCAGTGCAAAATTCAGGAATCTGTGGTTGTTCTAAGACAGTCCAACAGAATTCGTCAGGGCCGTGTCCTTTCTCCAAAAAATGTGCAGTTAGGCGAGTGGCCTGTTTGCGACACCGTACTGTACTCTTGTGTTCTTGTATTCTTGTCCTTATTTTTCTAGTCGTCATGCCAACATATCGAAGTTGGCACGGACATGTTATCAAATAAATAAGGTTACTGCTGTTACAGTTGGTGAACCTAGTTTGTGTCCATGGTCTGTTTGTCCCTATGTCTATGCTGGTTGATTTGCAAGTCTGGGGACATACTGAGCAAGCCCCGCAGGGATGGTGGCCTATGACAGGCGGCAGATCCCACAATGTGCCCACTTGTCTTGGTTCTTTATTCCGTGGGCGTGTGTGGACTAACTGGTCCTTGAGATTTTGTCCTCTTTTGAAGGCAAAGAGAGGTAAAGGGATGTCATCACCCCCAGTTTTTAAGATCAACCAATGTTTTTTTATGATCCTTTGCACTTGATTGGATCTGCTGTTAAATGTATTTACAAAGGTGATGCGGTTGGTTTTTTCTTTGGGAGGATGTATCTCAAGTAGAGATTCCCTGTTGTTGTTAGATGCCCTCTTTTTGGACTGACGAATGATTTTCTTTGGGTAGTTTTTTTCACTGAGTTGTTGTTCTAGGTTTCTCGAGTGGATCTTAAAAGCCTCTTTACTGGAACAGTTCCTTTGCACTCTGAGAAACTGGCCAAAAGGTAAATTGTCTCTTAATGCCCGAGGGTGACAACTATCGTATCTCAACAGTGCATTCCTGGCCATCGGCTTGCGATAGAGTTCAGATTCAAGGCCGTTCGGAGTCGCGTGAATCTTCAGATCAAGAAACGCCAGTGCCATCCGACTATATTCAATGGTGAATTTAAGGTATACATTTCTGCTGTTCAACCATCCATGGAAAGACACAAGATTTTCTTCTGTTCCTCGCCAAACCACCAGAATATCATCTATATATCGTTTCCATACGTGTAGCGATAATAGATAAGGGTTAGCAGGTGTAAGAACCTCTTGTTGTTCAAAGTTATGAACATATAGATTCGCCAGGCTGGGAGCGAAAACACTACCCATGCTGGTCCCAGATGTTTGCAGGTAGGTAGTGTCTTCGAAACGAAAGTAGTTTTCTTTCATTGCGATCTCTGCTAAATTCATAATGAACCGTGTTGGAGTGATAGACTGGTGGATCGCTATGTTCCAATAAGTTGCCCACAACCTCCAATGTTTCAGTTTGCGGAATCGATGTATACAAAGACTCTACGTCAAACGATACAAGAATGTCAGTGTCGATGTTAAATTGTACAGTTGGAAGGAGTCTCAAAACATCTTTCGTATCCTGAAGGAACGTAGGCATGGCCTTGACCATAGGATTCAAAAAATAGTCAACAAAAGTCGACAAAGGTTCCAAAATAGAGCCAATGCCTTTTGGAACCTTTGTCGACTTTTGTTGACTATTTTTTGTATCGTTTGACGTAGAGTCTTTGTATACATCGATTCCGCAAACTGAAACATTGGAGGTTGTGGGCAACTTATTGGAACATGGCGATCACCAGTCTATCACTCCAACACGGTTCATTATGAATTTAGCAGAGATCGCAATGAAAGAAAACTACTTTCGTTTCGAAGACACTACCTACCTGCAAACATCTGGGACCAGCATGGGTAGTGTTTTCGCTCCCAGCCTGGCGAATCTATATGTTCATAACTTTGAACAACAAGAGGTTCTTACACCTGCTAACCCTTATCTATTATCGCTACACGTATGGAAACGATATATAGATGATATTCTGGTGGTTTGGCGAGGAACAGAAGAAAATCTTGTGTCTTTCCATGGATGGTTGAACAGCAGAAATGTATACCTTAAATTCACCATTGAATATAGTCGGATGGCACTGGCGTTTCTTGATCTGAAGATTCACGCGACTCCGAACGGCCTTGAATCTGAACTCTATCGCAAGCCGATGGCCAGGAATGCACTGTTGAGATACGTTAGTTGTCACCCTCGGGCATTAAGAGACAATTTACCTTTTGGCCAGTTTCTCAGAGTGCAAAGGAACTGTTCCAGTAAAGAGGCTTTTAAGATCCACTCGAGAAACCTAGAACAACAACTCAGTGAAAAAAACTACCCAAAGAAAATCATTCGTCAGTCCAAAAAGAGGGCATCTAACAACAACAGGGAATCTCTACTTGAGATACATCCTCCCAAAGAAAAAACCAACCGCATCACCTTTGTAAATACATTTAACAGCAGATCCAATCAAGTGCAAAGGATCATAAAAAAAACATTGGTCGATCTTAAAAACTGGGGGTGATGACATCCCTTTACCTCTCTTTGCCTTCAAAAGAGGACAAAATCTCAAGGACCAGTTAGTCCACACACGCCCACGGAATAAAGAACCAAGACAAGTGGGCACATTGTGGGATCTGCCGCCTGTCGTAGGCCACCATCCCTGCGGGACTTGCTCAGTATGTCCCCAGACTTGCAAATCAACCAGCATAGACATAGGGACAAACAGACCATGGACACAAACTAGGTTCACCAGCTGTAACAGCAGTAACCTTATTTATTTGATAACATGTCCGTGCCAACTTCGATATGTTGGCATGACGACTAGAAAAATAAGGACAAGAATACAAGAACACAAGAGTACAGTACGGTGTCGCAAACAGGCCACTCGCCTAACTGCACATTTTTTGGAGAAAGGACACGGCCCTGACGAATTCTGTTGGACTGTCTTAGAACAACCACAGATTCCTGAATTTTGCACTGACACTGGTCGTTTTCTGTTCAAAATTGAACAGAAATGGGTCTACAGACTGAACAGTGATAAGGAGGGACTCAATGAGCCGATACCTTGGATGTCCCTCTAAACTACCATGATACACTGTCCAGCATATAGACCTAATAGACTTGTTTTTGCCTTTGGTTTTCGCCTTTCCATCATACACATTGAGTATCAATTATAAGGAACACCTTTCTTAGAAGTTTTTGGACATATGAGACTGTGTCATTATACTATATATAAAGGTTGATAAGAAATCCTAATCAGCGAGTCCCATAAGATTCAGTAAAAATACTATTTGTCCGAAAATAATATTTTTCTACATATGGTATTATGCCGCTCTATAATACATGAAATATGGTTAAAAAACGAAAACAGCCAACACAACAGGCTTAATGACAGGTTTTTATCACACATTGTAGGTTTAGCGCTTGGTTTTACCATAACCACGGCGAAACGCTCTTTGAACTACAATTCCCGGCATTCCGGAGTCACGTGACCACAGCCGATCACGTGACTCCACCTTCCGAAAGCGGCCGGATAAACACGGCACCAGTCAAACAACCGGTGCCCCCCCAGACAGTTCGGAAGACTGTCAGGAGACACCGACGGTCAGGTAAGCCGGCTGCCTTATATCCGCGTTCTTAACACGCTAAACGCTAGGCAGATGATTTTCGTTAACTCCACCCTGTGGGGACGGCAGCTGAAATGCATAGGCAGCGTAGCGCAAGTGTGTTTGTTTGCATGCTTGTAAACTCTTAAACGAGTACCTTGCGAAACGCGCTAAATAAGCCAGGGATGTGTGTTTTATTGTTATATGTATCACGTAAATGTGGCCAGTATGTTGTCTTGCTTTTTGTGAAACTGCAAGACGGACGTCTTGAGGCATTGCTAGACTTTTAGTGATACTCTACATATGCAATAAAACATACTATACTATACAAAATATTGAGACCTCAACTGAGCTAAAAGTCAAATATCTGATTTTAAAAGTCAAATATCTGATTCTATAGGATCGGTATAAGCAGTGAATACTCATAAGTAATCCATGTACCACTCGATGGATTTTCTACTAAGCCATGATTGCCCCTTTCTCTTTTTAAACTCATTTTTTTAAAACTCAATTCTAGAGCGGTGCTCCTCATACCTGAGCCGCAGCCAGGTGGGGTGAAGCTCCTCAACCATCATATATGGGTGAGTGTTTGTATTGGAATTCACTTTCCAGCATGTGTGAATGTGGCGTCATTACACTGAGGTTCTATTTGATAAAATATTCTAAATTAACCACGGGAATATGATACACTCATGTTCTTTTATTTTTCTTGTCTGTCTTTCTGTTGGATCCAATGCCGATTGGTACGATGCTATAACAGTATATGGTTGAGCACACAACCTGGGACTCTCAGGTGATATCTTTTTATTACTATTCACGAAAAGCAGTAGTTTTAAAACAACAGGTCCTGAAGAATGCATTTGAAACTCTTTTCTCTAAATGCAGAAACATGTTGACCACTACTAAGTACGGTTATTATTTCAAACCCGCACTTGCACTTGCCTTTTAACCTTAGGGATTGGGAGATACTAATAAAAATTGTTTTTCTACCCGGTTCACCTAATTTTAAAATCCTTCACTATCTCACTCCTATCATCACACACTGCTTTTTTTCAGTCGCCACCTCAACATTTGAATAACATATACTACCTTCTTTTCACATCTATATTGGTCATGGTAACATCAGACCGGCCGTTTTGTTTTGTCTCCTGGGTAAGGAGAACCCAAATGATGAGAAAGAGGGCGGTACAGTGTGGCTTCTGATGGGAATTTTCTCCACATGCTCTTGAGCCTTTACTTGGCCAGCATTGTACATTAGCTTGCATGGTGTGTTCCCACTGGTGTTATCTGTATGGTATTGGTTTTGTGATCCATGTTGAATGACTCATTCTTTTTGACTCCTAGGTACAATTTGGTGTCATGATATTGTGTTTGGGGCGTGTACCTGGTTAGTCGTTAAATCTGCCCTTAGACCCTCCTTTCAATTTTTGTTGTGTATGTGTACCATATCCTAAAACAAATTAAGTGACAGGGGTACGGTGCCACTTGGCTGGCAAAAAGATCTCTTTATCTATGTCCTACTGTACATGCTACAGTTGTTTAGAGAGTGTTAGCAAGTGAGGTATGGGATTCAGAGAAGTATGGAAGGTTAAAAACACAAATTGAGATTTGATTGTTTAACGTGCTGTTGATTTTCACAATAATACAGACCCTATAGAATTGATCTTTTTACCCTTTATGTTAATCAATATTTTTTGTACTGCTTATAATAAATGTACTAACAGAGGACTTTTCCATCTGCAGATTATACTGAATGACCAGCAGCCGCAGTGTTTCACAACAGAATGTCTCTGCATTTTAAGAGACTGAAGAAATAAAAAAACGAAGTCTTTCGGCATACAGCATCATTTGACCAATTTATATGGTAAGTAAATCTCACAATCATTCCTTTAGGCATTAAAAAGACTTTCACAGCATCTGAATGTCCTCACTACCTTCCAGTGGGGCCCTGTCCTTGTATACAACTTCTGTCAAGATGAAAGTAATATGGATCACATTGTGTTGGTCATGATAGTTAATAAAATCCTGACTGCCTCTGAGGCTACTAAAGCCTGATTAAATCCCGGTGCTAGCAATGTTCCATTCAATGAAATTGCTGCCTTTGGGGCTGAAATGCAGTATCTCACTTTAGAACAATAGCGTTACATTCTCACGGAAGCAAGCTCCTTTAACACCTTCCCCTGTACTCTGTATGTTGGAATCTGAAAGAGACACGTTAGTGATAGATTCCTTACCTTAGAATATCCCCAGGCGTCAGACTGGATCCGGAAACTTTTGCGTAGCAGTACCCCTGCGGGTCGGTAGGCGTCATCTGCGGCTCCGCGTCAGTCGTCGGCGGCGCCGTGATGACATCGTCAGAGTACTTAGACACCGCCTCCGCATGCTGACGTCAGTTCTTCTTTTTTCCGCGCCAGCAAGCACAGATCTGGAAAAAGCAGTACTTCTAGTCACTATTTGACTAACTTTTTTTTTATCCTTTTGATCATCTTTTCGAAGTCGTACGACTCCGATCGGTGCCAGAGGGAAGCCTGGATTTAAGCACTGTGATGATTGCGACCGCACGATGTCGGTCACGGATCCTCACCACCTGTGTCTGACTTGTCTAAACGTCGACCACGACGACACGGCCTGCTCCGACTGCCGGGCCCTCTCTTCGAAAGCCAGGTGGGAGCGGTCCCGCAGGCAACTCGAACTCCGGCAGTCGGCCCCACGCCGCGAGAGGTCCCGGTCCCGGTCCCACGGGAGGTCGAGGGACAGGTTGCGGGGTCGGAGCCACCACAGCTCCAGGAGTCGGCACCACTCCTCCGGGTCGAAGTCGTCGTCAGGTAAGAAACACAAGAAGTCGAAGAGGCGTCATCGCTCTTCTGACTCCCCCTGACGCTCGCGCGTCACGGCCGTGAGGACTAACCTCCTCACAGAGGTCCTTAAACCGCAGTCATGCCCGACAGAGCCTCTGCTGCCTTTTAATGAGGCCTTGACCGACGTTCTTTTGGGCACTTGATCCAAGCCCGCTACGGGTTCGCCCATAGATAGGAACGTGGCCAGATGCCACCGCCCGGCCCCGGGCGACCCAGTTTTCCTGTCCACCCACCCCACCCGAGAGCCTGGTCATCCAGGCGTCCACTTCCCAGACCGCATTCCCGTCAGCTCCGCCGGACAGGGAATCCAAGAGGTACGAGATGTACGGTAAAAAGGTCTTCTCCTCCCTTAGTCTGGGACTGCGGTCTTCCAACACCGCTTGCCTCTTGGGCCACTACACCCCACTCTCTGTGGGATAAGGTCGCGGAATTGCTGCCAGAGTGTCCGTTGGAAGTACGGGCCAAACTCTGCCAAGCCATTGTGGAGGGCCGGGATGCAGCCAGATATTCTATCCGGTGTGGGCTGGATACCACCGACTCACTAGGTAGAGCGATGGCAACGACGGTGGCAATTAGATGCCACGCCTGGTTGAGGTCCGCCAACTTTTCGGCTGATGTCTAAAACACCTTGATGAACATGCCGTTTGGCGACAAGGCATAAAATGCGCTTGAGCGCTTTAAGGACTCTAGGGCTACGGCCAAGTCCTTGGGCCTCTCGGCCCGCGCCAGCAAACGGGTGCCTTTCGCTCCTTTTGTGGCCAAGGAAGGGGCGCCCCCACACGTGCTTCCAGCCACACGCCGCAGACTACCATCCAGCGCAGTGGCGGCCGTGGAAATTGCCGTGGAGGCAATCGTGGACAACCGCGAGGCCAGTCCACACCCTCCCCCGCAGCATCCGCCTCTAAACCCTCCTAGTCCGTGCTTTTTGGTCCATGTGACACCAGTGGGGGGCAGGGTTTGCCTTCTCCTCTCTCACTGGCGCACTGTCACTTTGGACAGGTGGGTGCTGCAGATCGTCCGAAGGGGCTACTCCCTCCCCTTCGAGACGACTCCTCAAGCCATGCCACCGCAGAACCACCGCGTATCAGTGGATCATTTGCGGCTTCTCCAGGAGGAAGTTTCGGCCCTCTTGGCCAAGGGGGTCATCGAGCGCGTTCCTGGGCCAGAAGTAGGATGTGGTTGCTACTCCCACTACTTTCTGGTACCCAGGAAGGGCAAAGGGGGCCTACGCCCTATCTTGGACCTACGGAACGTCAACAGCTTCTTCTGGAAGGAGAAGTTCAAAATGCTGACTCTGGCTCAGGTCTTGGCTGCCCTGGACCCAGGAGACTGGATGGTAGCATTGGACTTGCAGGACGCCTATTTCCACATCCCGTCCTGCCGGCCCACCGGCGCTACCTGCGGTATTAATGGTAGGCCACGAGCACTTTCAATTTACCGTGCTCCACTTCGGCCTTACCAGCGCCCCACGGGTGTTCACGAAGGTGATGGCGGTGGTCGCAGCTCATCTGCGCAGGTTAGGGGTTTCAGTCTTCCCCTACCTCGACGACTGGTTGTTGAAGGCGGGCTCGCCCCAGACGGTCGTCAGCCACCTCCAGACGACGGCAGACCTCTTGCACCAGCTGGGGTTCTCCATCAATGTGCCGAAGTCACACCTGTGCCCCTCTCAGAAGCTCCTTTTCATCGGAGCGGTTCTCGACTCGGCGCAGTTTCGGGTTTACCCACCCGAACAGCGGGTTCGGGATATACAGGCTCTGATTCCAGTATTTCAGCCTTTATCCGAGTTTTGGTCAGGTTGACGCTGCGGCTTCTGGGGCTGATGGCCTCCTGCATCCTTCTGGTGCATCACGCCTGTTGGTGGATGCGGGCTCTGCGGTGGGACCTGAAGTTTCAGTGGGCCCAGCATCAGGGCAACCTGTCCGACCATGTCCTGATCTCGGAGGGCACTGCGAGACAGCTGCAGTGGTGGCTCACGGACCGCGATTGGGTCAGCGGCAGATCCCTCTCCCTTCCCCAACCGGAGCACGTAGTTGTGACGGACGCGTCCCTCCAGGGCTGGGGAGGCCACATGAGAGAGGCCGAGATCAGAGGCCTCTGGTCTCCGGCGGAGTCCCAGCTCCATATCAACCTTTTGGAGCTGTGGGCGATTCGTCTAGCACTGAAGGCATTCCTCCCCTCTGTCCGGGGGAGTGTAGTGCAGGTGTTCACGGACAACACCACCGCCATGTAGTACTGCAACAAACAGGGCGAGGTGGGGTCATGGACCCTTTGCCAGGAGGCTCTGCGCCTCTGGCAATGGCTGGAACATCATGGCGTGACCCTGGTGGTTCAACACCTGGCAGGTTCTCTGAACGCCAGGGCAGGCGAACTCAGCCACCGGTGCATGATGGATCATGAATGGCGTCTGAACTCGGACGTGGCGCAAGGCCTCTTTCAGCAGTGGGGAGAGCCTTGGTTAGATCTATTCGCCACTGAAGAACACGCGCAATGTCATCAGTTCTGTGCATTGTAATTTCCAAGGCGGCACTCGCTCGGAGACGCTTTTTGTGGCGAGTGGAGTTGCGGTCTGTTGTACGCCTTTCCGCCTATACCACTTCTGCCCAGAGTGCTGAAGAAGATCAGGCGCGACCGGGCACAAGTCATCCTTGTGGCTCTGGACTGGGCACGAAGGTACTAGTATCCCGAGCTACTCAGTATGTCAGTCGATCCCCCGGTTCGTCTGCCTCTTCAGGAGGGCCTTCTGTCGCAGCAGCAGGGGACGGTCCTCCACCCGAACCTGTCCAGTCTCCACCTCCATGCTTGGAGATTGAGCGGCGGCAGTTGAGGCCGTTTGACTTGCCTCCTGAGGCCTGTAACATCATTCTGGCAGCCAGGCGTCCCTCCACAAAGTCGGTATACGCCTGCAGGTGGAACAGATTTGTGGCATGGTTCACAGCAAAGACTGTGGATCCTCTTTCTGCCCCTATTTCTGAGGTTCTTCTTTTCCTTCTTTCTCTTGCCCAGCAGGGCTCTGCTCTGGGCACTATCAAGGGCTACCTTTCAGCTCTTTCAGCCTTCTTGAGGCTGCCTGATCAACCTTCTTTGTTCAAGTCCCCTATTGTTAATCGATTCATTGGGACTTGAACCTGGTTCTTAATTTTCTGATGTGCGCTCCCTTTGAGCCACTTCACAACTGTCCTCTCCGCCTCCTTACGTTGAAGACAGCCTTCCTGGTAGCCATCACCTCTGCCAGGAGAGTGAGTGAGCTCCAGGCTCTATCCTGTAAACCTCCCTTTCTTTCGGTCCATCCGGACAAGGTTATGTTGAGGACCAGGCCCTCTATCCTGCCCAAGGTAGTCACAGCCTTCCACATCGGGCAATCCATCACCCTGCCCTTCTTCTTTCTGCCTCCGCATCCCTCGAGAGAGAGGAAGAGAGGCTCCACCGTCTGGACCCAAAACGTGCGCTCTCGTTCTATCTGGATCGCACACGCCAGTTCTGGGTGGATGACCAACTCTTTGTTGGTTACGTGGGAGCTAAGAAGGGGAAAGCGGCGCACAAGCGGACCATCTCATGGTGGATCATCTTGTGTATCCAGGCATGTTACTCCTTGGCAAAAAAGGAACCCCCTGTTAGGCTGAGGGCTCATTCCACTCGGCCACAGTGACTACAACTGCCTTGGGCCGAGGAGTGCCCTTGCAGGACATTTGCCAGGCAGCTACGTGGGCCTCGCTGCACACGTTTGCAAGACACTATTGCCTGGACAGCCACGTCCGGAGGGATGGCTTCTTTGGCCGTTCTGTCCTCCAGGACTTTCTGGTGTGATTATTGGTTCGCAGACCCACCACCGGGGTTGGTATTGCTGGGGTATCTATTCTAAGGTAAGGAATCTATCACTAAGGTGTCTCTTTCAGATGCACAAGTTACTACTTGTGTAATGATATATCTGTAAGAGACATTAGTTAGTGATAGATTCCTTACCGACCCACCCATCCTCCCCGTTCTGCGAACCGATACCTAGGGTTAAGGTCATCCCCTTTCAGGGCCCTAGTTTCAAGGCACCAGTGTTGGTTTTTAGCATAGCTCTGCGTTTCTGGCGCAAAAAAGCTGTGTCTAAGAACCAACATCAGCACGCGGAGGCGGCGTCTAAGTACTCCGACGTCATCACGGCGCCGATGACGGACACTGAGCGGCAGACGACGCCTACCGACGCGCAGGGGTACTGCTACGCAAAAGTTTCCGGATCCAGTCTGACGCCTGGGTATATAAGGAATCTATCACTATCTAATGTCTCTTGTCATCGTTACACAAGTAGTAACTTGTGCCTCTGATACTTAGGATGGATTGTTGGTAAGGATAACCTCTGTTTTTGTATCTCATCCCACATTCAAAAAGGTCCCAGTGCTTTGAGTGGTTCAGAGCAATTTACCATTCCACCTCCTGCTTGCCCTGCAGTCATGAATACAGATACTAACCTACTGCATAACTTGTGATATCTCATCCTCCTGTGTGTCAGCTTCCACAAGGACATTTGGACGAGATGCGCTCTGAGATCATAAAGCTAAAGCAAGATATTGTTTGACGTGAGGGCCACTCTGTTGCCTGGCAAGCAGCAGGATACAGTTATCTAGGTAATGAAAAGAGTAGTAGGCTAGACAGGATGCTCAAATGAAAACTAAGATGGTAATATTAAAGAAATTAGGGCAGTTTTTTTAGACTTTTAAATTTGTATGTACTTAAGTTTGAGCATAAGAGTCTCAACTTCACTATTGCTGAACTGGTAGGAATTGCCTAAAATGATGATGGTGAACATGCTAATCATAGCTTTTATTATTCCCATTAACGTTAGCATAACCCTTCCTTGCTCAACGTATCAGCTGGCTTCATTGCTACTGGTGTACCATATCCTAAAACAAAGTAAGTGAGATGGGTACGCTGCCACTTGGCTGGGAAAAAGATCTCTTTATCTATCTCCTAATGTACATTCTACCGTTGTTTAGAGAGTGTTAGCAAATGAGGCTTGGGATTCTGAGAAGTATGGGAGGTTAAAATCCCAAATTTAGATTCGATTTTCTAACGTGCTGTTGATTTTCACAATAGTACAGACTCCATAGAATTGATCTGTTGCCCCGGACAGAGTAGCTGCTTCTGCTGCTCTCTTCCCTCGTTTTTGCCCTGAATTGCTATTTTGTACATGTAGTTCGTTTTCCACTGAAAATGCTGATGTTTCGCACACTTTGACCCGTTTTAATGTGAATGCTGCTATTTTAGGCACTCTGCTGTTCTAGAATTTATTTTATTCACTCTGTGGGGAATTGTAAAATTTACTTGGGAACTAAAGAGTGCTTGTGGGATTCAAACCCTGAAATTGGTGAGACGCGACACTCCCAGGCGCCATTTTGGCTTGGGGTACAATCTAGTGTTCAGGATGCCCAAATGAAAACTTAGGTGGTAAGATTAAAGAAATTAGGGAATTTTTTGAGACTTCTAAATTTGTTTGAAGGTAAGTTTGAGCATAAGAGTCTCAACTTCACTCTTGCTGAACTGGTAGGAACTGCCTAAAATTATGATGGTGAACATGCTATTAATAGCTTTTATTATTCCCATTACCTGTAGCATTACCCTTCCTCGCTCAACGTATCAGCTGGCTTAATTGCTACTGGTGTACCATATCCTAAAACAAATGAAGTGAGATGGGTACGCTGCCAATTGGCTGGCAAAAATACCTCTTTATCTATGTCCTAATGTACATGCTACAGTTGTTTAGAGAGTGTTAGCAAATAAGGTATGGGATTCAGAGAAGTATGGAAGGTTAAAAACACAAATTGAGATTATCTAACGTGCTGTTAATTTTCACAGTGATACAGACTCCCTAGAATTGATCTGTTTACCCTTTATAAAAGTCAAGATTTTATGTACTGCTTATAGTAAATGTGCTAACAGTGGACTTTTCCATCTGCAGATTATACTGAATGACCAGCAGTGGGTGAACACCCATCACAACGCATGAGTTACATCGAATGCGTTTACATCGCAAGCCTAACAACGCAAGCAACGTTACGACACTGGCCATTCCTACGCTCCCCCTTACATCGCACAGGCTTTTACAACGCATGTGCTGTAATTGTTGTGGAACGTGTGCTTTTAAAATGCATGTGCTGTAATTGTTGTAGAACGTGCTCTTTTAAAAAGCATGTGCTGTAATTGTTGTAGAACGTGTGTTTTTAAAACGCATGTGCTGTAATTGTTGTGGAATGTCTGCTTTCGGGTTAAGGGTTGGGTCGGGGGTCATTAGAAGAGACTTTGCTTCAAAGGAGGATGCTCTGTTTTGCCACACTACAGAGATTCAGGGCTCTCAAGAAAATTAATGCCAGGCACACACTTTCGTTCAACTTTATAGAAAACTGTAGGGACAATATCAGGATTCTCAGGATGAGTTCTTGTCACCAGTTTCAGCTGTACATTGCAGATGGAGAATGCGGGCAGGTCCCAAAACTGTTTTAACAGAATAAACATCATTGTGGTGAGCGAGCTATCCAATCAGAGGCAGGCGCCACATGGTTGTTAGTTTTTGAATGTGATGGGAGCAGGGGGTGGGAGATGCAGTGGGGGACTACAGGGGATGGGAGGTGCAGTTGGGGCGTATGAGGGGATGTAGTGGGGGCCTCGGGGGGAATGCAGTGGGGGCCTGCAGGTGTTGGGAGGTGGAGTGGGGACCTCGGGGGATGCAGTGTGGGCCTCGAGGGGGGGGGGTGCAGTGTGGGCCTCGGGGGGGATGCAGTGGGGGCCTTGGGGGGAGATGCAGTGGGGGCCTCCAGGGGATGGGATGTGCAGTGGGGGCCTCAGAGGGGGATGCAGTGGGGGCCTCATGGAGGAATGCAGTGTGGGCCTCGGGGGATGCAGTAGGGGCCTTGGGGGGAGATGCAGTGGTGGCCTCCTGGGGATTAGAGGTACAGTGGGGGCCTCAGGGGGGATGCAGTAGGGGCCTCGGGTGGATGCAGTGGAGGCCTCGGGGGGAGATGCAGTGGGGGCCTCCAGGGAATGGGAGGTGCAAAGGGAGCCTTGGGGGGATGCAGGTCCTGGGGGGGGTGCAGTGGGGGCCTCAGGGGAGATGCAGTGGGGGCCTCCAGGGGAGATGCAGTGGGGGCCTCCAGGGGATTAGAGATACAGTGGGGGCCTCCAGGGGATTAGAGATACAGTGGGGGCCTCAGCGGGGATGCAGTGGGGGCCTGAGGGGAGATGCAGTGGGGGCCTCCAGGGGATGGGAGGTGCAATGCGGGCCTCCAGGGGATGGGAGGTGCAATGCGGGCCTCCAGGCGATAGGAGGTGCACTGGGGGCCTCCTGGACGGTTTGCAAGAGTCAAAAAGATGGAACTTTGTTGACATCCATAAACAAAATAACCCTTGCACTAATGGACGAGGAATGGGGAAGCACATCTACAAAGTGGAATATTTGTGGTTATGGAATAGGAATCGGCTTGATGGAAACATGCCCTACGCGTGCATGTTTCCCATAACCTGAATGCACCGCAATGCTCTCCAGGGACAGCAGCAGCAGGGGGTGAAAAATGGCTGGTGTGGCAGTCCGGAATTCTTTAGTTTTCATTTTTAGCGCTGCTGCGGGACTTATCGGACTCTGCAGGGTTTTTCAGCTAATTATGAACTTACAACTCTTTACATTTTTGCATCACGTTGTGCATAATTTGCAGATTTTACAAAAAAACGGTCGTCCCTCAAGTGGATCAGAAGTTGCTAAGCCGCTGCTGCACTTGTTGACGCACCGCAATGGCCCCTGCCCTCGCAGTAACAGTCGCCTTTCAGTTGCTGCAAGTCTGTGTTACACTAGGACTAGCGAGTCGACATTTTTACCCACACAACGTTAATCGGTGTAAACACTGCAAAATAGTAAAAGCGCTGTATTAAACCGCATACTTGCTTTTCAAGTCGCATATTTGTTATTTTGGAAAACGAATACGATGTTAAAGTATGCGGGGTGTTTGTGTGCATAGTGATTGTGTTTTGTATGCATTTCAATGGTGAAGCAAAGTAATGAGTTGCGTTGTCAGCGTGCGCTGTGAATGTGTGTGCGATGTAAAGACGGCGATGTAATTGTTTGCAATGAAAACGTTTGCGATGTCGCATCATACATCCCCAGCAATGGTAGAGTTTCACGACAGAATGTCTCTGCATTGCCGACACTGAAGAAAAAAAAAGAAGTCCGTCTTCCGGCATACAGCATCATTTGACCAATTTATATGGTAAGTAAATCTCTCAATCATTCCTTTAGGCATTAAAAAGACTTTGACAGCATCTGAATGTCCTCACTACCTTCCAGTGAGGGCCTGTGCTTGTATATAATTTCTGTCAATAAGAAAGTAATATGGATCACATTGTGTTGGTCATGATAGTTAATAAAATACTGACCGCCTCCAAGGCTACTAAAGCCTGATTTAGATCCCTGTGCTAGCAATGTTCTATTCAAGGAAATTGCTGCCTTTGCGGCTGAAATGCACTATTTCACTTTAGAACGATATTGTTTCCTTCTCACGGAAGGAAGCTCATTTAACATCTTCCCCTGCGCTCTGTGTTTTGGACTCTGATACTTAAGATGGATTGTTGGTAAGGATAACCTCTGTTTTTGTATCTCCATCCGACTTTCAAAAAGGCCCCAGTGCTTTGAGTAGTTCAGAGTCCTTTACCATTCCCCCTCCTGCTTGCCTTGCAGACATGAATATAGATAGTAACCTACTGCATAACTTCTGATATTTCTTCCTCATGTGTGGTCAGCTTCCACAAGGACAATTGGACCAGAGGCGCTCTGACATCATAAAGCTAAAGCAAGATGTTGTCTGACGTGAGGGCCACTCTGTTGCCTGGCAAGCAGCAGGATACATTTATCTTGGTATTGAAATGAGTAGCAGGCTAGACAGGAAGCTCAAATGAAAACTAAGATGGCAAGATTAAAGAAATTAGGGAACTTTTTTTGGGCGTATGAAGGTAAATTTGAGCATAAGAGTCAACTTCACTATTGCTTAACTGGTAGGAATTGCCTAAATTGCTGATGGTGAACATGCTATTCATAGCTTTTTTTATTCCCATTAACTGTAGCATAACCCTTCCTTGCTCAACTTATCAGCTGGCTTCATTGCTACTGGTGTACCATATCCTAAAACAAATGAAGTGAGATGGGTACGCTGCCACTTGGCTAGCAAAAAGATCTCTTTATCTATGTCCTAATGTACATGCTACAGTTGTTTAGAGAGTGTTAGAACATGAGGCATGGGATTCAAGAAGTATTGGAGGTTGAAAACACAAATTGAGATTTGATTTTCGAACGTGCTGTTGATTTTCACAATAATACAGACTCCATAGAATTGATCAGTTTACCCTTTATAAAAATCAAGATGTTTTGTACTGCTTATAGTAAATGTGGTAACAGTGGACTTTTCCATCTGCAGATTATACTGAATGACCAGCAGTGGCAGTGTTTCACATCAGAATGTCTCTGCATTGCTGAGACTGAAGAAAAAAGCAGTCTTCCGGATACAGCATCATTGGACCACATTATATGGTAAGTGTTAGATTTGGGGTTCTCTAGTTGGCACACGTAGGTACTTGTGACAAATAGTGACCCTCTCCTCTATTCAGGGAAAGGGGATTACATACCTAAAATAATCCCTGCTCACCCTCTAGGTTGTGTGGCGCGAGCAGTCAAGGTAGTCAGAGTTCAGGTGCACTCCTCCCTCCCATCTGGATGCAGATCTCTCTATTCACCACTGGGTGACTCAGCCTGTCTCCTGGAATTCCCCAGCCCTGGCACTAACAGAAACCAGACATAGGAATACACAAACTAGCAGAGGCAGATTTGAATGGTTAGACAAGCAAATACCTACTTGCTAAAAGTGGTATTTGCAAACACAGAATATTAAAATAAACTTTACTAAAAGATGTATTTTATTATTCTGAGTTCAGGCATACTAAACTCTAATTTCTACCATGTTCTCTGAGTCTGTTAGGGTTATAAAATGTAACAATTCTAACAGCCCATTCTGGCCTATGGAGAACAGGTAGCCTTGCAATAGTGAAAAATGAAAATGGCTGTAATTCACTATTAGGACATGCCACACGCACCGGGGCTTGTCCTACCTTATACTTACAATGCACTCTGCCCTTGGGCCTACCATAGGGGTGACTGATATGAAGAAAAGGGAAGGTTTAGGGACTGGGAAGTGGGTGCACTTGCCCAGTCAGCATGACAGTACCAGACTGCATGCAGGCTCTGCAATGGCAGACCTTAGACACATTTTACAAGGCTACTTCTGTGGGTGGCACAACCAGTGCTGCAGGCCCAACAGCAGCATTTGGATTACACACCCTGGCACACTCAGTGCACTAGACTAGGGTCTCACAAGTAAACCAAAATAGCCAAACATGGAATCACTAATCCATACATCGATTTACAATAGGGAGCAATTGCACTGTGGCACTGAATAGCAGTGGCACAGTGCCCCAAACATCTAACACCAGCAAAAATACATGAGGCTACAACCAAAAATGGAAGGGAGACCCAGGCCAATGCTGCCAGGTCTAACATGTGTCCCCTACAGTTGTAAAGTGGGGAGAACTACCCTAACTCCTGGGAGTTCTCTTCACTAAGGCGGAAAAATCTGGACAGACCATCAGTGTTGGCGTGGTCTGTACCAGGGCGGTGCTCCACCATAAAGTCCATACCCTGTAGGGAAATAGACCACCTCAACAGCTTTGGATTCTCACCCCTCATCTGCATCAACCATCTGAGAGGTCTGTGGTCTGTCTGAACCAGGAAGTGAGTCCCAAACCGGTATGGTCGCAGCTTCTTCAGTGCCCAGACCACAGCAAATGCCTCGCGCTCAATAGCACTCCACCTCTGTTCCCGTGGAAGTAACCTTCTACTGATGAAGGCTACAGGTTGATCTAGGTCCTCCTCATTCATCTGTAACAAAACAGCCCCCACACCATGCTCTGAAGCCTGCCCAATCTGGCACTTGCTCGTCTTGATCCGGAGGCCTGCTTTCCGCAGCGCCAACAACAATTCCCAGAGGTGGTGCATATTTTCCTCCCAACTGGCACTGAACACTGAGATGTCATCCAGGTAGGCGGCACTGAACTCATCCAGACCAACCTCTGAAAGGTGGCAGGGGCATTCTTCATCCCAAAAGGCATAACACGGAACTGTAAATGCCCATATGATGTGGAGAATGCTGACCTCTCCTTTGCCCCATCAGTCAAGGCGATCTGCCAATACCCAGACGTTAAATCAAACGTGCTGAGGTACCATGCAGCCCCTAGCCGATCGATGAGCTCATCAGCTCTGGGGATGGGATGCGCGTCAGTCTTCGTGACTGAATTGAGCCCTCGGTAGTCCACACAGAACCGGAGTTCGGGTGTGGCACCCTGCGCTGCAGCCTTTGGGACCAAGACCACTGGGCTGGCCCAAGGACTGCTAGATGACTCAATCACACCAAGTGCAAGCATCTTTGAGACCTCCTATTTAATGCAAGCCCTCACCCTGTCAGTTACCCTGTAAGACTTGTGCTTCACAGGTAAGCTTGCTCCTGTGTCCACATCATGAATGCACCAAACTGTGACACCAGAAACCAGGGAGAACAGATCAGAAAACTGTCCCAGCAACTGGCTGCAGTCATTCTGTTGCTCAGGGGTCAGGGTGGAATAGAGGTTAACACCATCCACTGACCCATCTTGCTCTGAGGCTGACAGGAGGTCAGGAAGAGGCTCAGTCTCCTCCTCCAACCCAGCATCTGTTGCCAAGAGACCTCTCTAAGTGGGGCTTAAGGCGGTTGACATGTAGGACCTTCAGGGGGTTCCTAGGAGACCGCAAGTCCACCAAATAGGTAACTGGACTCTTGCGCTCCACAACCTCAATAGGTCTGGTCCACTTATCTTGGAGCGCACAGGGCTCCACTGGGGCCATGACCCACACCTTCTGTCCAGGCTGAAGCTCTACCAGAGTGGCATTCTGGTCATACCAGCGCTTCATCTCCTCCTGGCTGCCCTCCAGATTCACCTGAGCGAGTTCACTGGTCTGGTTCCTGAAGGCCAGCAGGTAGCTATATACATCCTGGGGAGGTTTCCTGGGAGATCGCTCCCAGCCTTATTTAACCAGACTCGGAGGCCCTCTCACTGGGTCTCCATAGAGAAGCTCAAAGGAACTGAACCCTAGAGATTTCTGTGGCACCTCACGGTATGCAAAGAGGAGGTAAGAGGACATCCCACTTACACCTCATGGGTTCCTCAAGACCCATTATCATGCCCTTCAGGGTCCGGTTGAACCTTTCAACCAGCCTATTTCCTTGGGGGTGGTAAGGAGTGGTGAACTTGTAAGTTACACCGCACTCCTGCCACAGGGACTTCATATACTTGGAAATTAAGTTTGGTTCCCTGGTCAGACACTACCTCGCGAGGAAACCCCACTCGGGAGAAAATTCCCATCAGTGCTCGTCCCACCACGGGGGCCGTCACTGTCCTCAGAGGTATGGCTACCGGGTACCGGGTGGCATGGTCCACTAGGATGAACCTGTTGCCCATGGCTGTTTTGGGGTCCAGTGGCCCCGCAATGTCAATCCCTACCCGCTCAAAGGGGGTACTGACCACAGGGAATGGCTGGAGAGGAGCCTTGTGCTTCCTCCCACTCTTTCCACTTGCCTGGAAAGTCTGACAAGTCCTGCAATGAGTGTCAGAACTCTTGCGCATTTGGGGCCAATAAAAGTGGGTGAAAAGCCTCTCAAAGGTCTTGTCCTGCCCCAAATGTCCTGCTATTGGCACATCATGAGCCAGCCCCAGTAGGAAGGCTCTGAACTTCTCGGGTACCACCAGCACACGGGCTGACCCAGGTTCAGCAATCTTAGGCTCACTATACAGGAGACCATTCTCCCAGTAGATCCAATGTGATCCCGACCGATCACCTGCTGCCTGGCTTACAGCCTGTTGCCGGAAGCCCACAAGAGAAGGGCACTCTCTCTGCTCCTTGCAGAAGTCTTCCCTGGAGGGACCTCCTTCTTGCTGCCAATGGGTCAGCTCAGGCATGTCTCCCAGTTCAGCTATCTGTTCCCCGGTAGGCTCCAGGGCATCCCCCTCAGGGTCTACCTCTTCCTGGGCTGTGGGAACTTCAGGGGCCGGTTTCCAGCGCCCCTCACCACTTCTCTCTTTGGCAGGTTCCTGGGCCTCCCTCTCAGGCTCCAGGTCCTCTTGAGAACCCCTACTGGTTGACATTGACCGGGTGGTCACGCGCGCCCAGTCAGGCAGTCCAACCATCTTCAAGTGAGTTGTTTTCTCCACCTTTTTCCAAGGGGAGCTCTCCAAATCATTTCCTAACAAACAGTCAACAGGCATGTGGGCCTGACAGCTACCTGAAGAGGACCAGAGACCCCCCGCTCAAAGGGAACTTGAGCCATTGGACAATGACTCTGTTTTTGTCAGCGTTAACAACTTGGCAAAATGCATGAGGGAAAATCTGCTCTTGAGACACCAGGCGACACCTGACAGCTGTCACACTGGCTCCTGTAGCTCTAAGAGCCTCCACCTTTTGGCCATTGACGGTCACTCGCTGCCCATATTTCTTAGTGTTCCTGGGCAGCTGAGCCTCTGAGACCATCTCACTGTCTCCTAAAGAGACCAGGGTCATCTGTGCGGGATCCCACCCCCCTTGGACACCAATCTCCTCCCCCAAGGCTACACTAGCCATCTGCCAGGGCGGAGCACCAGTGGGTGCTTGTTTACCAAACATGCGGCACCTGGGATCATTCGCCATATGACCCAGAACAGCACACTTATAACATTTCAGGTTCCCCTGGGGAACAGAACTACCTGTCGGGGCTCCTTGCTTTCTCCCAGGGGGAGGCTGGGAACCTTTAACAGGGTTCCCTTGGGGACTACTTTGGGGCCCTTTGCTGAACTACTTCTGTTTACCCTTGTCCCCCCCATTCTTTTGCTGGGGACCCTGCCCACCTTTGGCTGAGTCTCCCATGTGACCCTGGTGGACTCTGGTACTGACCCAGCGATCCGCCTCCTCAGCAAGCTTCCTAGGGTTAGTCAGCTTGCTATCTATCAGATGCTGGCGCAGCTCTGGAAAATAATTATCAGACAAGTGTTCCCATGCAATCAAATCAAAGAGACCTTGAAAATCATTAACCTTGCTGCCCTTTACCCAACAATCCAATGCTCTGCAAAAGAAAGTGACATATTCAACCCAAGTACTGTTTTCTAACTTTCTGCATTTCCTGAACCTCTGCCTATAGAGCTCAGGTGTCAAACCATATCTAGACATCAATGCATCTTTCATGTGGCTGTATGAAGTGTGGACATCAGAAGGCAAGTCTAACAATGTATCCCGCCCCTCACTAAGGAACCTTTCCCACAACCCTGCTCCCAAATCTCTCTCAGGGACCCAGTGGGAAGACATGGCTACCTCATAGGCTCTGAACCACTGATCAATATCATCATTGTTGTAAAACTCCTTCACCACATCCTTGGGAATATACGCTCTACTTTCAGTATTTACTGACGGGACGCTGCCACCAAAGGGAGTAATTTCAAACTTTTAGCTTTCAACTCCAACTCCCTCAAAACTTTTTCATGCTCAAACTGCATTTTCGTTTCCTCAAGATCTAACTTTCTATTTTCTAATTCCAACTGCCTATCCACCTTCAACCTGGTCATCTCCACTTCATGCCTTCTTGATCTTTCTCTGTCCTCCAACTCCTCTGGAGACACAATTTTGTTAGAAGCACTGCTACATGCGGGGGAAGGTACTTTCCTCCCTCCTAGGCCCACTGGCCCTTCTTGTTGCTCAATTGCCAAGTCATCCTCCTCAGTCACAGGAGTTTTCCTTGCTTCTACCCAGGCCCTCAGCGCCTTGTAGAATTTTTCTTTTACTCTGAACCCAGAGGTGGGAACATTTAACTTTTTACAGAAAAATGTCAGCTGTGCAACTTTATAGCTTTCCAATTTCTCTTCTTCCAATTCAAGATCAGTGGAGGCTATGGATTCTGCCCTCTCTATCACGACTGAAATAGTGATCCTCTCCTCTAGTCAGGGAAAGGGGATTACACACCTAAAATAACCCTTGCTCACCCTCTAGGTTGCGTGGCGTGAACAGTCAAGGCTTATTTCAGAGGCGTTGTAAGTTAAGCAGTTGTGACCACATACAGTAACCCAGTGACAACACTACAAACTGACACCACAAAGGTTTTATATAAAAAATAAGTAGACTTTATAGAGAGTTACCACAAGACCATAAACGACAAAAATACACAATATTATTACTTTAAGATGGTAGATTTAAGCTTAGTTCAATTCAGTTCTTAGATGCAACATTCTGCGTCAATGTACCTTAAGTTGCGTTGGCTTCCACGACAAGCAATGCCGCAGCGATGGGAAATGTGGCAAAGTTCAGATACAAAGAAATAAAGACGTGAAGATCTTCCAGATGTGGCATGCTTCTCGGGGATGGGAGAAGCTCTCGTTTCGATGCGTGGACTACAGCGGCGACATCCAAGATGCGACGGCAACAGCTCCAGCGGCGACGCTCTTCTCCCACGATGCGTGAAGCTTCCGCTCGATGCGACAACTACAGCGGCGACATCCAAGATGTAACGGCAGCAGCTTCGATGGTGGCGCGCTTCACGGGGAAGCGAGGTGCTCTTGATCGGTGCAGTGCGACAGTTCCTTCTCCGGAGTTGCGACGGCAGGCACAGCGAAAGCGACACGTTCCGACCTTGTTGCAAGATTCTTCTCTTGATGTGGTGTAGTGAGACAGCTCCAGCGGCGACACCCTCCTTTCTCCGGAGTTGCGACGGCAGCACAGCGACGGCGACACGCTTCTTCTCGTTGAGTCGCGCTTCCAGCTCCTTGCGACAGGCAGTTCCTCAGAAGGCCCAAAACAGCAGCTGGCACTTCCATAAGAACTCTGGTTAGCTGGGGCTTGAAGTCTGTTGTCCCTGAGACTTCAGCAGGAGGCAAACTCTTTTCCAAGCCCTTGGGGATCTTCACAAGTTGAAAGCAAAGTTAGAAAGTTCCTTTCTCCATTCTTTGGCAGTAAGGCAACCACTGCAGGCCAATCCCCCAAGCAGCACTTCAGCTTGGGAATAGTCTCTCCTAGGTTTCGTCAGGTTTCTCTCCTCAGTAAAGGTTTCTTCTTGTAGTCCAAAGTGATCTAATTTTTTGGGAGCAGGGTCCCAATATTTATACTCAGAAATCCTTTGTTCTCTGAGGGGAGAGGGGCCTTTGCCCAGTCCAAACCAGTTCTGAAGCACTCTGTTTACCAGACTTCTCCTTTCCTTTCACAGTGCAGGGCAGAAGCATCAGACGCCCCACAGGAGGTGGAGCCAGCATTGTGGAAGGCAAGTACAGTCCTGGAGCACTCTGTTGATAGGATTCCTTCTTCTTCTTTCATTGTGCAGGGCAGAGACATCAGCCGCTCCCCAGGGGGTGAAGTCAGCATTGTGGAAGGTAGTCCCAGTCCTATTCAGAGTTCAGGTGCACTCCTCCCTCCCATCTGGATGCAGATCTCTCTATTCACCACTGGGTGACTCAGCCTGTCTCCTGGAATTCCCCAGCCCTGTCACTCACAGAAACCAGACATAGAAATACACAAACTAGCAGAAGCAGGTTTGAATGGTTAGACAAGCAAATACCTACTTGCTAAAAGTGGTAGTTGCAAACACAGAATATTAAAATAAACTTTACTAAAAGATGTATGTTATTATTCTGAGTTCAGACATACTAAACTCGAATTTCTACCATGTTCTCTGAGCCTGTTAGGATTATAAAATGTAATAATTCTAACAGGCCATTCTGGTCTATGGAGAAAAGGTAGCCTTGCAATAGTGAAAAACGAGAATGGCTTTAATTCACTATTAGGACATGCCACACACACCAGGGCTTGTCCTACCTTACACTTACATGTACTCTGCCCTTGGGCCTACCGTAGGGGTGACAGATATGAAGAAAAGGGAAGGTTTAGGGACTGGGAAGTGGGTGCACTTGCCCAGTCAGCATGACAGTACCAGACTGCATGCAGGCTCTGCAATAGCAGACCTTAGACACATTTTATAAGGCTGCTTCTGTGGGTGGCACAACCAGTGCTGCAGGCCCACCAGCAGCATTTGGATTACACGCCCTGACACACTCAGTGAACTAGACTAGGGTCTGACAAGTAAACCAAAATAACCAAACATGGAATCACTAATCGATACATCAATTTACAATAGGGAGCACTTGCACTGTAGCACTGAATAGCAGTGGCACAGTGACCAAAGCATCTAACAGCAGCAAAAATACATGAGGCAACAGCAAAAAATGGAAGGGAGACCCACGCCAATGGTGCCAGGTCTAACAGTAAGGAAATATCACAATCATTCCTTAATGCATTAAAAAGACTTCCACAGCATCTGAATGTCCTTACTACCTTCCAGTGGGGGCCTGTGCTTGTATATAATTTCTGTCAAGATGGAAGTAATATGGATCACATTGTGTTGGCCATGAAAGTTAATAATACTGACTGACTGCCTCCAAGGCTACTAAAGTCTGATTTAGATCCCGGTGCTAGCAATGTTCCATTCAAGGAAATTACTGTCTTTGCGGCTGAAATGCACTATCTCACTTTTGAACAATAGTGTTTCCTTCTCACGGAAGGAAGCTCATTTAATGTCTTCCCCTGCACTCTGTATGCTGGACTCTGATACTTAAGTTGGATTGTTGGTAAGGATAATCTCAGTTTTTGTATCTCTGTCCTACTTTCAAAAAGGCCCTAGTGCTTGGAGTGGTTCAGAGTCCTCTGAGAGCAAACAGTCTGGGCCCCCCTTTTTCAGCCCGCATTGCACCACTGAGCGTAGGGGGTCCCACTGGGTTCAGTCTTAAGTCTGACCCTGTTTAATATATATATATATATGCCCCCCTGGCTCCTATTGCAGAAAAGTACAGGGCAAAAATAAAATCGTACGCCGATGACACGCAATTGCTCTTCACCTGTGAGAAGGATGAGGTGCTAAATGGCAACAAAGTCAATGTTTGTTTAACCAAGGTTTTTGAGTGGTTCAGGCAAAATCAGTTGCTTTGCAACTCCCACAAGTCAGAAATTATCTTTTTTGGACATACCCCAGGTGATGAGTGGTGTCAATGGTGGCCTAAAAATCTATCTCCTCCTGAAAGACCAGTCTCTACTGCGAAAAAAATTAGGAGTGAAGTTGGACTCTGACATGATGATGAAGTCCCAGGGTCAATCGGTTGCTGGCACCTGCTTTGGTTTTTTGAAAATGATGAGGAATTTTCTCCCTTTGTTCATATTCCGCATAGGAAAACTGTGGTCCAGGCCCTGCTTATATCAAGGTCGGACTACGTAAATGTTTTGTGCCTGTGCCTTCCAGACTACTTACTAAACCGCCTGCAGGTTGTTCAAAATGCGGCAGCTAGGTCCGTGCTTATGGTTGGACCCAGGTCACATATGTCTCCCCACCTTAGATCATTGCACTGGCTTCCAGTGAGACAAAGAGTCTTTTTTAAATCCCTGGTCCTACCTTTTAAGGCTCTAAATAACATTTGGGCCCCGTATATCCGGAACAAAA
>NC_141694.1:979340705-979343205 GCF_964263255.1 Lissotriton vulgaris
ATGAAGAGTAGCAATCCATTATTCTTCACTGCATTTGTGGTCCAAGGCTAAACACACCGTAAGTATGTATATTATGCCAGGGTTGCAAAGGCTCATGGTTCGGGCTACAGACAAGGAGCATTGTGACGTCACGCTGCCTGTGGAACAGTGATATTAAAGGTGAAACAGGTGCACAGTAGGTTAGGTGAAGGGCTCTGAGAGTAGAAAGGCAGCATGCTTGGGTCCCTGGACAAGGTGAGCTTATGATAATGTGTCTGAATTTTCGCCTGTGTTGTAATATTAAACCCCTTATTGTTGTAAACGCCTACTTACTAAGGAGTTCTCAAGCTCAGCCACAAACAGACCTGGAACTGATAATGTTAATGCAAACTATTTAAGAAACTGAGCCTGATCTAAAAGATTTCCTTGGATCTAGGACCATTTTGCCTAGCTTTTAGGTCCTTCCTTCTCCTAAAGTCCTTTGTACAATTTAGGAAAACCTCACAGAACAGACTTTCAGGAGATCAGATGGGTTTCCTTGTGCCTTCACACACACACACACACACACACTTTTTAGCCCTCTTAAGGATAAAAGGATGGGTGAGTCTACATAGGGCCAGTGGCGCAATAGATAACGTGTCTGACTACGGATCAGAAGATTTAGGTTCGACTCCTATCTGGCTCGGAAGGGTTGTATGTCCCTGTTTGATAATATTCCTGTGGAATTCTTATTTACCTCAGACTTGCTATATAGGTTCAATATTCGCCAGCAGGACTCATCCAGCAGTTGTTCCATGGTAGAGCGCAAGTAATAGGACCACGGCTAGTTAAACGTTTGCCATTTGCTGCTGGACTCTATGTGATGGCCGTCACGTGGTGTGCTGCTTTTGTATTTCAACATGGGTCCCTTATTCTCTTAATTACAAAAAAGCTTGTTGACAAAAGTGTGTGTGCGTGAGGGTCTTTGGACGTAGGCAGGTGTGTGCAATTGAATGCTTACCCTTTTACATGTGTGAGAGGGACAAACCAACTCCTTGTGGGCTGCAGGCTTACAACTGGTAGCCCCAGTAGCCAGGCAGAACCACAGGTAAGGAAAGAGAGAGAGAAAGTTGGTCCATTATTAGAGAAGGACCATGAGCATCTTGCCCTGCTACCTTCTTCCCCTCTCAGCCACGATCGGCCACGACCTCTCTATTAGGGTAGAGGGTGAACATTTCTTGGACCTCAGAAACTGAGGGATGTAGACCCAATATGTCCTCCAAGCGCCTAGAGACCTGGTGCCCAATCTGGCATGGTGTTTTTCAGCTTACCCGACCAATCCGGTTGCAAGGTGGACTTTAACAATACTGCTAAAAAGGCACTCCCAGACATCCCTGAGGCCTTCATTTGCATAGGCCCTGCCCTTCTCTTTGTCGAGCTTCCCACAAAGCAACGCAACACTGCAACAGTATAGATTTGGGGGTGGTGAAGAATGACAGGGATTCTAAAAAAGAGAAAGAAAAGTCCCAGAAGTCCTGCAGGCTTCCTTGCTAAATGCAGCTGAACATAGAGCGCACCATCTTTACTGCAAGGCAAATACATTAAAAATGTTGAGGAGAGACTGAGAAATATATATGACGGGGACAGCACTGGGACCTGCTTTATTTTTTCAATTAGTCTTGAAAACAAAAAAGATTTCTCTACTAAAAGCTGTTAAAAATACGGAACGCTTCACGAATTTGCGAGTCATCCTTGCGCAGGGGCCATGCGATTCTTCTCTGTATCGTTCCAATTTTAGTATATGTGCTGCCGAAGCGAGCACACTTTATTGATGAACTGACAATGTTTATAAACTCTCTAAATCTACAGTCTCTAAACATTGGGTGGCCTGGCAGAGATGCTCAGATGGCCAGTACGCATTCAAATCTGAGCCAATGGTCAAAAATGTATGAAGAGTAGCAATCCATTATTCTTCACTGCATTTGTGGTCCAAGGCTAAACACACCGTAAGTATGTAGATTATGCCAGGGTTGCAAAGGCTCATGGTTCGGGCTACAGACAAGGAGCATTGTGACGTCACGCTGCCTGTGGAACAGTGATATTAAAGGTGAAACAGGTGCACAGTAGGTTAGGTGAAGGGCTCTGAGAGTAGAAAGGCAGCATGCTTGGGTCCCTGGACAAGGTGAGCTTATGATAATGTGTCTGAATTTTCGCCTGTGTTGTAATATTAAACCCCTTATTGTTGTAAACGACTACTTACTAAGGAGTTCTCAAGCTCAGCCCCAAACAGACCTGGAACTGATAATGTTAATGCAAACTATTTAAGAAACTGAGCCTGATCTAAAAGATTTCCTTGGATCTAGGACCATTTTGCCCAGCTTTTAGGTCCTTCCTTCTCCTAAAGTCCTTTGTACAATTTAGGAAAACCTCACAGAACAGACTTTCAGGAGATCAGATGGGTTTCCTTGTGCCTTCACACACACACACACACACACACACACACACACACACACACACACACACACACACACACACACTTTCT